>NC_056073.1:34953484-35258152 GCF_016772045.2 Ovis aries | reverse complement strand
TGTGTAGAATGTTTTATTTCTTTCTTCACTGTTTGATTGAATTGACCAATAAAATGACAGGTGGTAACTAGGCTTATCATCACGATCATTTAATAATGTATGATAATATAAAATATAAAAAATATCTACTGTGTTGTATACCAGACATTAATATAATATTGTATGTTAGTTATAAATTAGTAAAGAAAGAATTGACCAATAAAGCCATCTATGTGCTTAGTCACTCAGTCGTGCCTGACTCTTTGTGACCCCATGGGCTGTAGCCCACCAGGCTCTTCTGTCCATGGGGATTCTCCAGATAAGAATACTGGAGTGGTTGGCATGTCCTTTTCCAGGGGATATTCCCAACCCAGCGATCAAACCTAGGTCTTCCACACTGCAGGCGGATTCTTTACCATCTGGGTAACCAGGGAAGCCGCCAAACCCACCTATACATAGAGGGTTTTTTTTTTTTTTTTTGTGGGAAGATTTTAAATTGCAAATGCAACTTCTTAATAAATAGTGTTAGATTATCTGTATCCTCTTGAGTAAGCTTTAGTAGTTTATGTCTTTGAAGGAATTTGTCATTTTCATCTAGTTGTTGGATTTATAGGCATAAAGTTTACAACATTCCTTTATTAGCTATTTTAGTTATCAGTTTATTACCTCTCAGCTCTGGATCCACTCTTTACCTCCTCTGTGATCTGTTGTTTAGTTGGTAAATCATTACCAACTCTTTTGCTACCCCATGAACTGCAGTCCACCAGGCTCCTGTGTCCATGGCATTTCCCAGGCAAGAATACTGGAGTCAGTTGTCATTTCCTTCTCTAAGGGATCTTCCTGACCCAGAGATCAAACCTGCGTCTCCTGAGATTCTTGACCACTGAGCCCAGCTGGGAAGCCCCTGCTCTGTTATAATGGAGCTTTAAGCATGTCTCCCTTGCAGCAAGCAGGATAATTTGCTTTGTCAGTAGAAGGCACGGGAGAACATTATAGAGGAGGGACTTGTCTTCCTTCTTTCTGGTGGGAGTCAGTGTTCTATGTATATTCTCCAGTTTTTGCAGTTAGGGCTTTTGAGCAAAAAACATTGGCACCTGGGTTGAAGGATGATTGAATAGAACCATGAAGATAAAGGCATCTGGAGAGAGACACATATTGATCTCTGCAGACCCATCTGTTTACATTTGTTTATATTCCAGGGTGGTAATGTAGAGGGGAGAGGATGGAATCCTTAGAGAGCATTTGCTTATGTTCTGGAGCCAAGGTTTCTTTAAAGAGGAGCATGGCAGGTGTGCCAACAGTCCTCTGTAAGCTCTGAGTTTCATAATGTTGGAGAGCCCATCCTGTGGTGCAAAACTCATTTTTATGCCTAGGGTACATGGGCTCTGCCACATCACACCCTATTCTCATTGGGAACAGTTTCCACACGTGGCAACAGAACGTGTGACATTCTCCTGCATCCCCCTGTGGGAGAACTGAGTCGTGAGGAAGGGACACACACTGCTGTGTATGTGAAAGTACTGTTCCCTGAAAGAGAGATTTTATGTGCATGCGCATTTACGCATGCACACACACACGTATCTACATCTATACCCGTGGCAAGCTTACTCGCTAGTTTGTGGATCTCATTGCATATCTTTCCAGTTTCAGGCTTAGTTCCAGTTTGCTGCTGTTCTGCCACTTCTTTGCCCCAGCTGCACAGCTGTCAGCAGGGCACTGACACATCCCGAGCACTCAGTCCCTCCGGGAGCTCGCCGCCCTGGCCACTGCACTCACTGTGGCCCCGCTGACTCGGATGCCACATGCTCCAGGTGCTGCTCTGTCCTTCCGGTCAACAGGCTCCCCATACTCCAACCTCCTCTGCACAGTATCCCACGGCCCTGACCCATCCGCACCCTGTCGGATTGTTTCTCACAGTCCTCCTGACATTGACACTGTTACTCCCGGCTGATACCACACCACAGCGAGTGTGCTCCAGTCACCTTGACTCCTTCTGTGCTGTGTGGTGTCACCTGCAGCTGGGAGAGGTTTTTAATTTCCCTATATATTTTTTTTCCTGCTTGCTCTGCACCTGTGGACCAGTTCAGGTTTAGCCAATGCAGTGAACTTCCCTGTTATGTGGTGGGCTGCAAGACCAACTTTTCTAAGGTCTTAATTCAACCTTGAGAAGGGCACCCCTTCCAATTACATTCCTCTCTCCCTCAAGTTTATATTCTTCTTTAGAGCTTTGTTTATACCTTTATTATTACTCTTCATTATAGTTCATTATTTTATGGGCTTTCCTGGTGGCTGAGACCGTAAAGAATAGGCCTGCAATGCAGGAGACCCGGGTTCGATCCCTCGATTGGGAAGATCACCTGGAGAAGGGAACAGCTACCGACTCCAGTATCCTTCCCTGGAGAATTCCACGGACAGAGGAGCCTGGCAGGCTACAGTCTGTGGGGTCACAAAGAGTCTGACAAGACTGAGCAACACACACACACATTCCTTTTTATAGTTAATTTAGACTTTACTGATAGAAGACTCTTATGAAATCAGTTGTATCATGCCATGCATTCATACAACAATCTCTTGCACTATAGGGGGGAGAACTCACAAACTCAGTAGTTAAGTATTCTTTATATCAAATCTTCTCTGCTCAAATCATCATGTGTTTTATGTTGCCTGATGAGATTCTGACTGATACATTATTTCAGAGAACTGATTTGTATTCAGTATACAATAAACTGCACATATTTAAACTGTACAATTTGCTGTTTGATACATGTGTATACCTGTAATAAACTATCAGGATAATCAATGTATATGTTACCTCTAGATGTTTCTTTATGTCAAATATTATTTTGGTACCTTGGGATCAGTTTATGGGATTCACGGTCACTTTCATGTATAGTTAAATCACTGCTGGTCATCCTGGTTTAGGAATGGTTTCTGGAATTATTTCTACTGACAACTACTTTCACTAGGATAGGAAGGATCAGGGCCAGATGAACATATCCTGGGGTGCTGAGCATGGGCTATGTGGCTAATGGAGAAGAAATAAGGTTTATATTAAATAAATATTTAGATTTAGAACTTTGGCTGTTATTTCACATGAACAAGGCTTGAGAGAGTTTTTCCAAGTTAACAACAAAACTTTTATTTCAATTTGCTAATAATGCATCAAGAAGCTAAAAATCATTGAAAAACTATCAGTAGTGAAAGAAAATAGATTTTGGTTAACTATGCTCAAGGAGAGTTATCTAGCATCTTTGCGAAAGGGACAGTCAAAGAGGTTGAAGCTAAAAATGTAGGCATAACTTATTGTAGAGGTGGGTCTGTCAGGTTATGAATAGAAATGTTTGCTCTCCTTCGGTTTATAATGTTTGTGGTATGTCAGTTTTTCTATGTTGAAATCTGTTGCCATTTATTTTTATCCCAAATAAATATTCAATTTTATATCCATAATTTGTTTTTTTTTCTTATAGTGGAATCTCCCGAAAATGCTTGGAGTCCCACAACCTGGATTTGCCTATGTCTCCAGCATAGTTTTTCCTTAAACACGTGAAAATATACATAAAACACTGACTCTCACCAGGAAGTAGTAAAAAGCAAGTCCCTCCTCTCTAATGTCTTCCAGTACTTTCTGTTCACAAAGCTAACGATCATGCTTGCTGCTAAGGAGAAATATTTAAAGCTCCATTCTCAGAGAGTGGGCAAAGAAGAGTGGATTTGGAACTGACAGTCAATAAATTGCCCAGTGTATGGAGATTTCTTATGGTAACAGAGACTCTATAGGGATTTTGAAAATATTGATGATGATGATGGTGGTGACAACAATGGCAGTGATTGATGGAGGTGGTAGTGATAATTAATGGCTGTTCCGTTTATTCTTATAGACTGAGCTGAATCCCCTAACTACTTTTCCAGATTTTTCCAGCATATCAGTATTTCTTTTTCATTCTCAAATTTACACCACCTATGGTTTAAACTTCATCTTGATCTATCCTACTAAAGAATGAGAACACTTGGCAGCATTTATCATCTATTTCTTTAGGTGGTCAATGTGTGTTAATAATTTATCAACCCCAAATCAGAGCACACAGTTTTTCTAGTTTATACATTTCTAATATTATACAACATGATGTTTAATGCCTTATACAAGTAAGTATCCAGCTAATTTGTATTTATATTTATACTTAAGTAATTGCCTTTATTGTAAACAAAAAAAGACAATTGAGTGTATATTTTAAGTAAATAAATTTCACATGCAAATAAAAGGATATGAAAATTGTACTGGAAAATTAACAACAGTTTAGAAATGCTCTTGTGTAATATGCCTTAAGAATGATTCAACTTAGCATGAAGAAAATCATAACTATTCTTCTATTATATTTTATTTACTTCTGTGGCAAACGTGTTGGTTTTCAGATGTATGTATTTTGCTTTTGTTCTTCATGTGTATCTTCCTAGTTTGAATCAATGCCTTTCCGTCCTTTCTTAGTTTGTCATTTTTTTCACAGTTAGGTTGCTCAAGACAAAGAGCTCTTTGATAATGGGCAGGACAAAGGGTTAAAAGATGGTTTAGAACTAATTCAAGAAAGAACAATCCGATCCCACTTGGAGAAGGACAGAGACACTGAATCAGATGGGGCCGGGGAGCCTGGGGAGGAAATTGTGAGTATTTGCTCTTGATTGAGTATCATTATCCTCCTGTGGTCTAGGGAGACGATTGTTATAATTAGCAACAAATGTCATGGGCAACTATAATTTACCTTTCCCTGTAACAACTGATAGTTTACCTTTTTCAGTGCTTTCTTCTGCCGACCCACCATGCCCTTCTCTCTACTCTTTCCTAACGATCAAATGCAGAATATTATATATTTGTCTTATAGTGTTGGATCTCAGTGTATACTAACAGTAATAATGTGACTATTAGTTGAATGAAAAAGCCATTCAATAACCAGTCACCCCACTTTGGGGCTCTCTTAAAATTTCTACAGGGGGAAACTAGAAACCACAGTATCACATAGTAAGCATGCCGGAGACACTTTAGAGATATCTTAGGACTATTTCTTATTAATCTTTTTTCTAAGTGTAGTATTATATTTAGAAAGGAATATTATTTACTATATTGCATAGTGTCTTTTAAGTGAATTTTAATATTCTTTAGATTTTATTTATAGTATACTTTTTAATCTCATTTGAATTTATTGCAGTAATTCAGTAGAAGTACTTGTGACTCAAGTTGAGTTTTAAAAATAGAATGTAAACACAATACTTTATAAAACATCATGGAATTAATTGTGAAAAGTATTTAAATAGTATATACCTGTACTAGTTATTTGTTACATGATATCAGAATTGTTGAAATGCCTTTAAATGAAAGTAGCTCAAGTCCTCTTTTTAAAGTGTCCTATTATTTTGGAATTTGCACTAAATCTATATAAATAGGCCCCTTTGCAGATTTTAAATAACATAGAATATCATATTAAGAATAGTAATTAAGTAGTATATGCAGATGACACCACCCTTATGGCAGAAAGTGAAGAGGAACTAAAAAGCCTCTTGATGAAAGTGAAAGAGGAGAGTGAAAAAGTTGGCTTAAAGCTCAACATTCAGAAAACGAAGATCATGGTGTCTGCTCCCATCACTTCATGGCAAATAGATGGGGAAACAGTGGAAACAGTGTGAGACTTGATTTTTTTTGGCTCCAAAATCACTGCAGATGGTGATTGCAGCCATGAAATTAAAAGACGCTTACTCCTTGGAAGGAAAGTTATGACCAACCTAGATAGCATATTCAAAAGCAGAGATATTACTTTGCCAACAAAGGTCTGTCTAGTCAAGGCTATGGTTTTTCCTGTGGTCATGTATGGATGTGAGAGTTGGACTGTGAAGAAAGCTGAGTGCTGAAGAATTGATGCTTTTGAACTGTGGTGTTGGAGAAGACTCTTGAGAGTCCCTTGGACTGCAAGGAGATCCAACCAGTCCATCCTAAAGGAGATCAGTCCTAGGTGTTCATTGGAAGGACTGATGCTGAAGCTGAAACTCCAGTACTTTGGCCACCTGATGTGAAGAGTTGACTCATTGGAAAAGACCCTGATGTTGGGAGGTATTGGGGGCAGGAGGAGAAGGGGATGACAGAGGGTGAGATGGCTGGATGGCATCACCAACTTGATGGACATGAGTTTGAACTAAACTCATGTCCATCTGGGACATAAACTCTGGGAGTTGGTGATGGACAGGGAGGCCCAGCGTGCTGTGATTCATGGGGTCACAAAGAGTCGGACATGACTGAACAACTGAACTGAATTAAGTGAAAAAAAGTCATTGAAATAAATAACTGATAGATCATCTGGCAAAGATGAATATTCCTAAAGCTGAGGAGAGTTGAAAATAGTATAATGATATGTTTTTATCATTATTATATGTGTAGCTGCTGCTCTGACATTTCTTTTACTTTTACTTTCTGACTTTCTTTTACTACCACAGTTTTAGAATGAATGGTCAGCATTTCTCATCTACATGTCTACTCTGTATCCTTGTGTGTGTTAGTCGCTCAGTTGTGCCCGACTCTTTGCGACCCCATGGACTGCAATCCACCAGGTTCCTCTGTCCATGAGATTTTCCAGGCAAGGGTACTGGAGTGGGTTGCCATTTCCTTCTCCAGGGGATCTTCCCAACCCAGGGATCGAACCCAGGTCTCCTGCATTGCAGGCAGATTCTTTACCGACTGAGCTACAAGGGAAGCCCTTCGATGACGAATTAATTCTGTGTCTTCCCTGAGACTGTTCTAGAATACCATTCATACGTTCTTTTAACTGTATATGATGGCCTTTGCTCCGTGTTCGTTCTCTATAACATCTCTGTCGATGTTCATGTTTTAGATCACAGAGAGTCTTCCTGAAACAGTGTCTTTTGTGGCTTTGATTCTGGGTTTTCTTCTGTCATCTGGACTGCTCCTTATTTCACTATTTTTGTCCGCTCTCCTAAATGCAATTATTTTGCTCATTTCTAGAACACCTGCTCTTTTCCTCCTTCTTTGGGAAATATTTTCTTAAATCTCATTTCTCTGAGGACAAATCCTTGAAAACTAACATTTTTCCATCTCTGGACTTGTTTTCTTAAATATCCTAGAGTCAAGGAAAATGAGAACTAATAAGATAAAGTAAGTAATTTTTTGGTTAAGATCATAAAACTATCTAGTTAGAGACCTAGAACTATGGAATTAATTTGAAAGATGAATCGTCTGTTAGTAAAACCAAAACAAAACTGGAGTTTGATTTTTTAGTTTTGGCTCTCTTTTGAAAGACAGTTTTTTAATTTTTAATATTTATTTTAAGTTTTTTATTCTTTATTTGTAAAGGTGGTCCTTGTATTGTTGCATAGCTTTTTGCTAAAGGTTAATAACATATGTACTATATCTAACAGTCTTCAAGTAATTAATTTAGGTGCTAAGCAAAAGGTGCATAGTTTTTGAGATGATGGGAAAATTCAGTTGCTGTTTATACTGAAAGTTATCTTAAAGGCACTGGAGCAAGTCCATTATATTAACACCACTTGCCAATTTTGCTGACAGTGACTACAGTAAAATATGACAATAAATTTTATTTTTAAAGGGCTTTTAAGCTGTATACTTAGAGTACCTGTATCTCAAATGACATTCAAGGTGTCCCTTCCTTTGTATGTGGTTGATAATTTCACTTTCTCAGGCCTGTGTTTGCATAAGGTTCATTCTGCTGACTACTGGGATCACAAAGACCAAATTTACTGCTTGTGTTCAAGTTATCCTAGGACTATCCGAAAAAGGCTTGATTTTTTTAAACCATGTTTTTCTTGTATAAGCTTAGGATTTAACACAAGCAATGAGGAAAATGTAGAAAACTTCTGTGTCAATGTCCTAAACTAGAGCACAAATCAAATTTTTGTGTACTAGATAAAATAGAAGATAGAAGGCAATGCAGCTGATTTTTTATATATGATTGTGAAATTAGTCTCATCTTAAATTCATACCTGGCTGTTCTTGTTACCATGAAAAAAAGCAAAGAATATTTTGCTGCCTAAAGCTTGGTTTTACTAATGAAAATATTTCTATGCCACCTCTTGGCTGTTAGAAGGCCTAAAGAGACCCCATAGTTGCTTCTTAGAAGTTCAAGCATATTTAGTTAAACAATTTAATTCTGTTCATATGCATTTGCTTTTTATTTTTTACTTTACTATTATTATTATTATTTACTTTACAATATTGTATTGGTTTTGCTTTTTATTCTCTACCAATTTATGTCTTTTCCAAAATGTTTGTATAGTGATTATTCAGCACATTTTTAATTTGAAGGACAATTTCACCCCAATTTTTTTTTCTCTTATTACCTCATCTTCTGAACTGAAAATATCTACATATCTGCATATGTCATTCAACATACTTGAAAACTGTAAAGAAAATGTTATACCAAGTGTTTGATGGAAGTAAGAAATAAAATCTTAAAGTGATAGAGCATATGTAACTAGACAAAACCATTACATGTTATTCAATATTTGTTATTAAAACATTGAAATAGAAAATTGATGCTGCTATCAACACTTAAAAATATGACTATATTGGAAATTTGGGGATTGAAATTTAAGGAATTTGTTTGAATATTTTTATTTGAACTATTCCTGTTAAACTTTTGTGAAATCTTCTATTCACATTCTTCCTGTTCAACTTGTGAGTAAATTGGAGTACTTGAGTTCCCAAATATTGTAAGACTTTTAAGAAAATCAGCATATTCATATTTTTGTTAAATTCATCCTACTGTGTTCTGGTGACTGCCAGAACATTTAGTAAGATTATGACAAATCTATTGAGCATTTCAAAATGTATGTAATAGTTGAAGAAAATTATTTCTACATGATATAGTGCAAAATAATGAAGATATTAAAAGTAAATACTTTCACAAATGATTCAAATTCTATTAGAAATGATTTAGGAAGTCCCATAACATGAGACTAATTTATATAGGTACTAACATTTTTGAATTTGGTTCCAACTCACAATTAGACTTTTCACAAATAGTTTGAGATAAAACAACAGTAGCAGCAGCCCCTCCTTCTCCCTCAAAACTCTCAACACCTTGAAAGAAATCAATTTAATTTTATTTTTAAACTTCTAAGGATATTTGGGAATGATGCCCACATCACTAACTCTGTTCCAAACTAGTAATACAGAAGTCCATTTTGGGGCTTCTCTGGTAGCTCAGCTGGTAAAGAATCCACCTGCAATGCAGGAGACCCCAGTTTGATTTCTGGATTGGGAAGATCCCTTGAGAAGTGATAGGCTCCCCACGCCAGTACTCTTGGGCTTCCCTGGTAGCTCAGACAGTGAATAATCTCCTTGCAGTGCGGGACACTTGGGTTTGATCCTTGGGTTGGGAAGGTTCCCTGGAGTAGGGCATAGCAACCCACTTCAGTATTCTTGCCTGGAGAATCCTCATGGAGAGAGGAGCCTGGTGGGCTGCAGTTCATGGGGTTGCAAACAGTCGGACATGACTGAGCAACTAAGCACATGGTTTATTTATTTTCTCCTCCTCCAAATGTTAGACTAATTATATGGTTAAATATGGTTTAGTCATCTGATTAAAAATGTACACCAGATTTGTTTTTTTTTTTTTTCGATAAAACAGGTATTCAATCCCTTATTTTTCCTGAAGACAAAACAGGTTGTGACAAGTCCATTATACTACTGTAGATTTAGATGAGACTTTAAACACAACAAGAAAATAAAACATAACAGTCAGAATAAATTAAAAATAATTTAAACTTTAAAAGTTAAAGACAAACAATGATAAGGTTATAAAATGAGTGTTATAGAAATCTCTACACTGCCTTAAGTATTAATCAACCAAAAATCAGCACTAAACTTTTCAACAATTGACTGAAATATTGTAATCTGAAAAATTCCATAGTTCACAGAGTTGATGTGTTTTAAAAATAGACCAATTGTTTAAGAGGTACAATTATTTTGTATACTAATCCCAAAAAGAAATTTCTTGCAAGGTTTCTCATTGAGGATAATGTAAGTAACGTCCTGCATGATATTCCTAGAGAAGAGTTCAGAAGTTCTATTTTTTAAAGAATTATATGCTAAATATTGAATATTTATTATATATTTAATTTAAGTTATATATAAATATGATGATCATGTAAATATATTAAATACATGTAATATTCTCTTAGAGTATTATAACAAAGCAGAGAGGTAACCTTATTTTCTATAAGAGTGCATAGTATAAGTACCATGAACCAGCAGTGGCCTTGGTAGACACCTGCTGCTGCTGCTGCTGCTAAGTCGCTTCAGTCGTGTCTGACTCTGTGCGACCCCAGAGATGGCAGCCGACCAGGCTCCCCCGTTGCTGGGATTCTCCAGGCAAGAACACCGGAGTGGGTTGCCATTTCCTTCTCTAATACATGAAAGTGAAAAGTGAAAGTGAGGTCGCTCAGTCGTGTCCGACTCCTAGTGACCCAGTGGACTGCAGCCCACCAGGCTCCTCCATCCAGGAGGATTTTCCAGGCAAGAGTACTGGAGTGGGGTGCCATTGCCTTCTCCATAGTAGACACCTAGCCATGCAGTTTGTTGCCAGGCAGGAGGTTTAGGTGCACCACTCCAAAACAAAAGTCAATAACTTGGCAAGTTATCCACACGCGTGCATACGTGCTCAGTCATTCAGTAGTATCCGATGCTTTGTGACCCCATGGACTGCAGCCCACCAGGCTCCTCTGTCCATGAAATTTTCCAGGCAAGAGTACTGGAATGGCTTGCCAGTTCCTCCTCCAGTGAATCTTTGTGGCCCAGGGATGGAACCTACATTTCTTGTGGCTTCTGCATTGGCAGGCAGATTATTAACTGCTGAGCCACCTGGGAAGCCCAAGTTATCCATTCAACTGCCTTATAATTTATGATCTTATGTGGTAAGTTAGCTCATTTAGTTCTCCTGGCATGTATTTTGTAAACAGTGCTCTACAGAACAGCCTGCTATTCAAGATTAACTACTCTAAGGGTACTTTCCTGATACTTAAAAAAATAAATACGACCAAGGAGTAGGTGTGATACTGGGAAAGACTGAAGGCAGAAGGAGAAGATGGTGACAGAGGATGAGATGGTTGGATGGCATCACTGATTCAATAGACATGAACTTGGGCAAACTCTGAATGATATTGAGGGACAGGGATACCTGGCATGCTGTAGTCCATGGGGTTGCAAAGAGTCAGACATGGCTTAGCAATTGAACAACAACAACCTTCATTTTCAGGCTAACTCTTTTTGCAACCATCTACTCTTTCATTCTTGCCTGGGTAATCCTGTGGACAGAGGGGCCTAGGAGGCTATAGTCCATGGGGTTGCAAAGAGTTGGACACTGCTGAGCATACACTCACAACCTTCTGCTGCAGAACTTTGGGGAACTTTTGGTCCCTTCATCTGCATATGCAAAATTACATCCCTACGAATGTCTTACATCTTCTCAGAGGAAGAGAAAGCCTTTCTGTGCACCCTCCATACTGTTGGGCAGGCACACAACTCTTCTAAAGTGAAAGTGAAAGTTGCTCAGTTGTGTTCGACTCTTTGCGACCCCATGGACTGTATAGTCCATGGAATTCTCCAGGCCAGAATACTGGAGCGGGTAGCCTTTGCCTTCTCCAGCAGATCTTCACTATCCCGGCATCAAACCAGGGTCTCCTGCATTGGAGGTGGATTCTTTACCAACTGAGCTATCAGGGAAGCCCAACTTTTCTAAAAGTCCATCCCAGTTTAGGTATAAGATTCCAAGCTAAGACAAAGCATCGGACACTTGTGCCTCAGGTCCATGTTAAGGAATATCACCTTAAGGTCCCTGCTGCACCAATTTTATGAAAAACTCACTTGAACAGAAGTATATTTGTAAACACACACACATCACTGTAAGAGTATGTGGTCCAGCTGAGAACTGCATTAATTGACTTCTTTATTGCTGTGACCACTCATATAATTGCTTTTATTGAGTTACTTCTTTAGTGCAATGCCCCAGCCTACAGTGAGTAATTTTATAAGGAAACAGTCTTATGAAACTTAATGCTATATCTAGTGTAAGAATGTTGAGTTTGTTTCATCACCCAGTGCCATCTTTATGAGGACTCATGGGAGAAGAGTTTCTTGGATTTCTAAACTAGGAATGCCTGCCCTCAGCCACATGTGCCCTCTTCATCCATGTTGTTAACAAGGTACTTGACAGGGCCACTTCTGTATCCTGAACTTCCTGGCTCTGTCCCCCAAGGCCTGCCCTGGCACTGGATTCTAGAAAAGCTAGGGTCAACATATGGCCTTCTAGTGAAGGTCCAGATCCATAGGAAGCTTATGTATTCGTTTCAGTCCTGGTATCCACTAATTTCTTCTAGTATTGTTTTCTCTTGGTTTCATTTCTTTATCCTCTTAGTTGAGATTTTATTTTTTCTTAATATATAGATTTTGAAAGCTACGTTAAATTTATAGAAGTGAGGGTGAGAGTTTGCAGAAGAGTTAAGGCCTTAACCTTTCATTCTTCTGTGTCCTTTTGAGTCCAGCGATTCCTGTGTTCCTTAAGCTGACTCTCTGTGTAGTCATGCTGCACTCCAGATTTGCTCACTGTTCCATCTATAGGGTTTTTTTCTATCGATAAAATGATATTATACCACTTTCCCCATGGAGGACATGAAACATGGTTCGTGTGGAATGTCACGTGTGCTATGTTCTTTATGCATATAAATTTTCATATAAATTTTAATGCTTCTTGGAAGTATTGAATTTGGTGAGCTCAATGTTTTTGATGACTCATATTGTCACTCAGTTTCTTGGGTGATTTAATAAAAGATCTGAACTCTTCTCTGAAATGAACATGCTCAATTAAAAAAAAGAAATGTTTACACAATTATCTTGATAGGAGTTGACAGTAAAGCAGAAATTCTGAGAAATGCTAGTAAATATTGTCAGTAAACTCATTCCTCCATTGTCTGAAAATACTTAAGTGGCACAGCAGACATTCAGTATATCCTGTGATTCACTTTACCATTCACATTTTTTGAATAACTAAGAGGAATGTAGGCAAATCTTTTTGATTATGTTGTCATTCATTCACTCGTCCACTTATTCCTGTTGTTAGTAACTACTCTGTACCCTACACTATTCTCAGTATTGAAGATACATGAAGAAAATTAAAAATCCCTGCCCTTGTAGAACTTATATTCTGTTAATTGCTAGGGGAGACAGATAATAAACACACTAATAAATTCATAAACAACCAAATGATATAATCTCGGATGGTTTTGGATACTATGAAGAAAAAGAAGTGGCTAAGTGTGGTGATGACTTTAGTGAGAGGAATCAGGACAGGACAATGACCTTTGATAGGAGACCCAAACGTTGAGAGGGAATCAGCCACACAAAGATCAGGGAAAGAATCCTCCAAGCAAAGAGAACAGCTGGTGCAAAGGATCTGAGATGAGAAAAGGGTTGCATGCTCTGGGTCCAGGGAGAAGGCCAGTGTGCTTTGAGCTGAATGTGGTAGACCAGGAGGATGAGGGGCAGGCAGGTAGTGGGCCACTTGGGGTTATTAACTCTTCATGTCTAGTTGTCCTGTCTTAGTTTCCAGAAGCAAATGGGGTGGATTAAAGCTCCTTCATAGGCTTGTTTGTGAAGATTTTGTGTGTTAATCGCTGGTAAATGCTCAGGAGAATGCCTGGCACTTGGTAAGAACTATCTGTGTTGTCTACTATTCTTATGTGTATGTGCATGGGACAGTTTTCCTCTAGCTAACAATTTATTGTCCTGATAGACTTTTAAAGCAAGTGTAGGTCTTAGTAATCATATCCAGTCTTGATGTTTTACAGATCATACTTTAGCTCAAAGAGGTCAAATGGACACGCAAACTCCTACAACTAGTGAGTAAATGTTTAGACAAGAATCTTGGTCTCTTGACTCTCAAGCCAAGAGCTTTCTCTGTTAGATTGTGTTGGCCTTCAGTTATCAACCTAACAGACATAGAATTGTTTTCCTTAGTATTTGCCTTATAGGTTTATATTTAGAAATGTATAATTAAACCTGACTTTCTTTGTATAGAGATCAAGATAGTTCCCTGAATTTATAAGTTAATGACTTACTGATAATTGAAAGATATTTGGAAATAATTCAAATTTCAAATGATTCTAACGAATTAGCTGCAGATTTAAATATTCCATTTGCAGCTTTAGCATTTACACTTTTTTGAGTAAGATGGATCTAGGAAAATAGTTTCATTTCATTCATTCATCTCAGCAACTCCTCTGTGCCTATACCCAATACAAAGTGCCTGCCCTCATGGAATCTGTACTTAAAGAAGCAAATAATAAACACATGAATAAACAAACACATGACTAAAAAGGCAATTTCAGAGAAGTCCCCAAGATACTTTAAAATGAGGAAATCAAGTAGTCAGTGATTTGTTATTATGATAGATAAGAATTTTGTCACTAAAATTGGAAAACCTAATCACACTTCAAACCCATTAAAAAACATTTTTTTTTGAGCACTTCTTACCGGTAAACAGATGAATGGTTTATGTAAATTCAAACGTAGTTATGTACATGGTATTATTGAACAGTGGCATTTAAATTAATATGTAGCGTAGTCTTTGTTAAAGCATCAATTTATAGGGCTACATTTATTTTACCCAAAATGTATGATTTGGTGGCTTAGAATAATTTTAAATTTTAACTTGTCTCTTTTTACAACTTTGTAAGTTTTCCTAGTCATAGGAAAATTAGTTTGGGGGACATTTTTTTCTCCCTTTGCTTGCCTTTTTATAGGAGATCCATTACCTGGGAAAGATTTTGTTCTGAAAGTTCATTTGTAAACCATTTTGAACTCATTTGTCATAGAAGCAGGCTTAACATGGTGTTTAGTTTCAAATGCCAGTTCACAAAAATTTATTCCTCATTTTTGAAGCTGAGTGTCTGTAGTTATGATGCTTCCGTGAGTTCTGAGCCAGTTTGGTTTGGAAGTAAACAGGGGAGAGACATACTTTTCTCCTTCTCTGAGCTCGGACCTTGGACCTAGTCCATTCCTTAAAGCTGAGAAGCTCTCCCCTTTGCTCCTTACTCACTTCCTTTCTGCACTCCTGCCTCCTATGGCACCCTTCTCTTTAGGCTCTTATAAAATTAAAAGGATTTTTTTTTCCCAGTAAGAATACGTGTTCCTTACTCTGTTTTCCATTTCATTTGGAGTCATACAAAATTGATAGTTGGGTACACAAAATGAGTATTTGATTTTCAAAATACCAAGCATATATTTCACACTGTTGAAATGATTTCTTTTAACGTTTGTTCAGATACCTGTTTTTAGGAGCTAAGAACTTATATTCTCAGTGTTATCTCCTTTTGCTGCCTAACAGCACTGTCCATTCAGTTAGAGCTGCAGTTCACACATCCTCAGATGTTCACAGAATGTCCTTGTTTTTTGCTTTGAGATGGTGTGTTTGTTGTTGTTTAGTCGCTAGGTTGCGTCCGACTAGCACTTGCAACGCCATGGACTGTGGCCTGCCAGGCTCCTGTGTCCATGGAATTTCCCAGCAAGAATATTGGAGTGAGTTGCCATTTTCTTGGGGATCCTCCTGACCCAGGGGATTGAACTTGCATCTCCTACATTGCAGGTGGGTTCTTTACCACTGAGCCACCGGGGAAGCCATGAGATGGTATATAGGATTTGAAAATTTAAGAGATTTCACTGAAGGCAAGCTTAGTCCTGTAAGGAAAGGCTGACAAATTATAGCACTATTATTCGATTAGTTTGGGTCTGCCCTGCTGTTGGCATCTGCTTTGTTTTCTATATTGTCTTTGTGCCCTTTGCTGTCAACTTAGAGAAATAGACTACATGGAATCCTTGCCGAAGCAGAAACCAAACGGAAGTGGTGAGTGTTTCCTGCTCGACTCTAAGGACAGTGCATAGGTCTGTTGCCCGCCAAAAATAGATGTAGTTCATAGTATGTTCAACTCCATGGCTCATATTTTTTCATTTCCTCTTCCCAGATGAATAAATTGGGAGGAAAGAGAAAAAATTACCCCCATAAAAAGTACATTTTCCCCTCTATGTTCAATTATGGAGGGACATCTATAAACACAGGCATAGAGCCCAGAGGAAAGGAGATATTTTCGAAATGTTGTCTGAGAGTCACTTTAGCTTCCAAACAAAAATTGTTTGAAAATACATTTAGGACATCTAAGCAGAAATATTGACATATGGTATGGGATATTTGGCTGAGTTCGTGGATGATATATGGGCCTGCCTGAAGGAGTTTGCTGGTAATAGTATAACCTAGGAAGAGACTGATTGTCAGAAACACAGACATTCAAGGATCTGTGGAAACTTAATGGTCATGTAGGAGAATTTATTTGGTGATTAAAGGAGTGTAATTTATACAGAATAGAAATAAAATTAATGAGACTTTTTAGAAATAGCTGAACTATTTAGTTTCTGTTTTTGCAAATTCCAAAGGATGCTATTTGCTAGGTCTTCAGGAACCACAGCAGAAATGTGCCCTTTGTCAATATCTACTGTTGAATTCTGCCTTTCAGGCTGTTTAGGGTATGGCACGCATTTGTCCATTGCAGTTTTGCCTCTAAAGCACAAGTCATATATGCTTGTAGCATATTTAAAGTTATACAACCAATAGATTTATGAGAGACAGCAAGGATTGCAACAGTTCATGCTCAAACCTGTATGTACTTGAAAAGTAAAGTGTCAAAGAGATAGTATAGTTTATTGGAATGTACATTTAGTTAAACCTAGGAAACTTGGTTTCTACTTTTGCCATGGAGTTTTATGAGTTTAGATAAGTGACATAACCATTCTTGGATTTATTTATATATCTCTAAAATACTACATATATATATCTAAAATATAAAGATATATATATATCTAAAATATTAAAAAGCAGAGACATTACTATGCCAACAAAGGTCTGTCTACTCAAAGCTTTGGTTTATCCAGTAGTCATGTATGGATGTCAGAGTTGAACTATAAAGAAAGCTGAGTGCTGAAGAATTGATGCTTTTGAACTGTGGCGTTGGAGAAGACTCTTGAGAGTCCCTTGGACTGCAAAGAGATCCAACCAGTCCATCCCAAAGGAAATCAGTCCTGGATATTCATTGGAAGGACTGATGCTAAAGCTGAAAGTCCAATATTTTGGCCACCTGATATGAAGAACTGACTCATTTGAAAAGACCCTGATGCTGGGAATGATTGAAGGTGGGAGGAGAGGGGAATGACAGAGGATGAGATGGTTGGATGGCATCACTGACTCAGTGGACATGAATTTGAGTAAGCTCTGGGAGTTGGTGATGGACAGAGATGCCTGGTGTGCTGCAGTCCATGGGGTCGCAAAAAGTCAGATATGACTGAACAACTGAACTGAACTGAAAATGGGAGGAGAGTCTAGTTGATGTCCATGGTTTCTCTCTTTTCTGACTATCAAATGATTCCCACTGGGATCAAAAAACCTGGAATAAAAAAACCCATTTTCCATGCCAAGAGTAATGGCTGCAAAATCTATGAAATTATATAAAAAGTATCTAAATCAATGATCTGTTTCTTTTTTTAGTGTTATGGAAATATAATTAGAAAATAAAATTGCAAGATATTTAAAATGCACATGATGATTTAAATAGCTATACATTATGAAAGGATTTTTCCTATCAAGTTAGTTAACACATTTATCACCTCACCTATTTACTACTTAAAAATCTTTTTTGGTGAGAACATTTGTTTTACACTCTTTTGACAAATGTCAGTAATACATTACAAACCATCATCACATCACTATGTTATATATTAGATCCTCAGACCTTATTCATCTTAGAGGTTAAAGTTTGTACCCTTTTACTAAATTCTTCCTTTTGTCATTGATTTTTTTAGCATTAATTTTTATGAAATCTGAGACATATTCTTATATTTATGGTTTTGAATTTAGGAAAAAAGATGTCCCCCTCCTGTTGTAAACACTTTAGTGATAGGTCCTTGAGGAACCATCTTTATCTAGCAGCTGTATCATAACCACCTGTATCATTGTCCAAAAGCAAGATGATTTACACAGGTAAGGAAAATAAAGAGAGCTTAATGGACTTAAGCAGTTATTGGAAGTTGTACTAGAGTAAAGGATAACTGAAAAGGAATAGCAAAACCTGTTGGAGACAGGCAAGAACAGGGAGTGATGAGCACATTTAGGTCCACAGGATAAAGGAAGAGAGCGGAGATTGCAGTCTCTAGAGAGACTTGTATATAGCTGCAGCTGAAGGTGGGGGCCTCTGACCAGGGCTTTGGTCTTCAGTGAAGAAACTTGGCCACATCTCAGCAGAAGAGGAATCAGGAAAGAATCAAATCTACTAATCTCTTTCTCCACTGACTCCAGTCTCTTGCTGCTGCTGCTGCTGCTGCTGCTGCGTCACTTCAGTTGTGTCCGACTCTGTGCGACCCCATAGACAGCTGCCCATCAGGCTCCCCCGTCCCTGGGATTCTCCAGGCAAGAACACTGGAGTGGGTCGCCATTTCCTTCTCCAGTGCATGAAAGTGAAAAGTGAAAGTGAAGTCGGTCAGTCGTGTCCGACTCTTAGTGACCCCATGGACTGCAGCCCCCCAGGCTCCTCTGCCCATGGGATTTTCCAGGTGAGAGTACTGGAGTGGGGTGACATCGCCTTCTCCACCCGTCTGTTGCTAGTGTCTCCCATTGGCCAAACTCCAGGAGAAGTCAAAGGTCGGGGAGCCAGAGGGATGCAGTCTGGTCTGGTCAATCTCCAAAGGTTCATGACATGAAAGAAAATGCTCAAGAGTGGTTCTAGAGGCACAAAAACAGAATATCAGATAACTCGTCATTTCTACATGCTAGAAATGTTCTCTATCCTTTAGAATGACCCTTGTCATGATTAACTGTAATGGGAAAGGTCAATTTCTTTGGCTTTGACTTGGGTATTTGTCACTATATTGGTGTTGTGATAATATTATTACTGACCCCAACTGACTGTATTGCTGATCTACTTACACCCTTTGAAGAGATAGGTATGTGACCAGACTTAGGAAGGAAGGGACTAGAAATGTATCACAATGTATTTTTATATATTGTTGGATTTAGTTCAGATTACATGCACATTCCGTTCTGAATGAGTATGCTTTCTGTTTCAACAAACTGGAGTATGCTTTCTGTTTCAACAAACTGTAAGTCTTGTATCTCTTCATTATTTCTCATTACAAATAGATGTATATAATGATACCTATACTATATTTTACTTATTCTTGTAGGCCATTGCTCTGCTTCTGTTAGGACCTGAGATTTAAACCCTTGAAAAAAAAACAAATCTATTGTAGAGTTTGAATTATATTGCAGTTATCTGAATTGATGGAATAATAAAATGACTAATGATGATTACTTATTTCAACTTACAAAATTTTATATATGCATATGAAGAGAGATATTCACATATAATTTTATTCTCAGCCCCTTGTGGTATTCTGAGAGCTTTGGTTTAAATTATATGTAAAAGAAATTATTTTATTATGACAGTTAAACAACTGTGGTTGTTATAATTATGTGTGGGCATACTGAATCCATTAGTCCAGGGGCCGTAAAATTGCATGTCCTCATCCCTTTGAGAAGAGAATAATAGCATTTCTATGACTCTTTATCTCACTCATTTAATTTATACTTTGTGTATAGAATAGCAATGCATATATAATATTTTTGCATTATACAATTTGAGTCACTGACAATGTGTTGAAAAATGAAAATAATTTGGAAATTAACTCTTTTGGAAACAGAAAATCATCAAAATTTGCTGCATAAAATGTTACTTAATTTGGAAGTAGTGTAGTTTAGAAAGTAGTTAGTTGCTCAGTCATGTCTGACTCTTTGATATCTCATGGACTGTCGCCTGCCAGGCTCCTCTGTCCATGGAATTCTTCAGGCAAAAATACTGGAGTGGGTAGCCATTCCCTTCTCCAGGGGATCTTCCCAACCCAGGGATCAAACCCGGGTCTCCTGCATTGCAGGCAGACTCTATCATGTGAGCCACCGGTAAAGCCCAATTTACCCCCAAATTGTTTATGAAATCACTTCAACTGAAGAGAGGGAAAATGTTCAAATTAATCATGTTTGCATGAGTTTGCATAAAGCCTCAGAGATGGAAATAGTTTTGAAGTTGGGCAGAAGAGCAAGAGATTGGATTGTACAGGGTAAACCTTGAATCTGGAATGTAAGAGAGCAAGTTTGCTGCCCTCAGTGGGTTCCTCCTTGTTTTTTTAAATCACCTCCTTTTCTTACCTTTACTCCCTAAATCACCTCCTCTGCTTTACTATTTCTTTTTCCGTAGTACAGATACAGATCGCCTGTTAGCATACTATACAGTGTACTGGATCCATGTTTTTTGTGGGTTATCTGTCTTCCCCAGCTAGCATATAAGTTCCATGAGGACCAATGTCTGCCTGCCTTATTTACTGATATAAACCAAGCACCTATAAGCATGCTTGAGTCAAGTGGGAATTAAGAAAATATTTGTTACATAACCAATGGCTGAGTACTTTGGGCTTCCCTGGTGATTCAGATGGTAAAGAATCCACCTGCAGTGTGGAAGACCTGGGTTTGATCCTTGGGTTGGGAAGTTCCCCTGGAGGAGGGCATGGCAACTACTCCAGTATTCTTGCCTGGAGAATCCCCAGGAACAGAGGAACCTGGAGAGCTACAGTCCATGGGGTTGCAAAGAGTTGGACATGACTGAGCGACTAAGTACAATGTAGCGCAGCAGAGTACTTTAGTGACTGAGTACTGTTAGTGACTGAACAGCAATAGTAGTTTCAGAATTTAGAGGTTTTTATTAGCTATTGTAACGAAACTGTTCTGCAGTTAATGATGCAAGGTTAAGGCACGTTTCTGTTTTCTTTATTAGCATAAACATAAAGTACATTTGGAGATAAGGTTTTAGACACAATATGCTAGCTAGAATGTACCTTTGAAAAAAAAACAAACAATGTTAGTAGAGGTGCTTTCTTTATCAAAAAATAAGTATATTCCTTTAAGAAAAGTTTCTATATATAGGTGTGTGTACATTTGTTTATACATATATGTATATAAACCAATATATGTTTTAGATATAAAACATAGAGATTGTATGATCATCATACATCTATAACATATATAAAGTTATATTAGTTTCAGGTGTACAGTGTAATTATTTGATATGTATATATCGCAGAATGATCACCACAGTAAGTCTGGTTAACATCTGTCACAATACAGTAAAAAGATTTTTTCTTGTGATGAGAATTTTAAGATCTCTTAGCAACATTCAAAAATGCAATAAGTATATTCATTTTTCAATTTAGTGCAATTAAGTGGGACAAGTCATTCCGAGTCTTAGCATCAAAGAATCATGTTTGAATAGTCGAACTGAATAAGATTTCTCAGTTCTAATTCATATTGAGCTTTCTTGAAAAATCCACCCCTGATTAGGCCCACCTGGCTCCCATCACACTTGGTATGGTGTGTAGGCAGAGATCTGTCTTTAAAGCATATGTTTCTTTTCCACTTGTCCATGCATTTCTGCCTCAACATCTTTCATTGCCTCATCTGTCTTCCTTGTGTTTATTATCAAAATAGGTTATAATTATGGCAGAAGATGTCTAAGTAGCTAGAGTTTCATCTGCTGCCTACTGGGCATTTTGGAAAGCGGCTCAGAGGGAGTTCTTCCAATATTAGAGTTTTACTTTCAGGAGATTAGAAAGATTTTCACTTTCAAGAGTCCATCAATGTGAATATTATCTTAGGACTGAACACTTGTAATTATTTGATTAGTGATTAGCTGACCTTCTGCTGAAAGTAAGACAATGAAGGGATAGTAAACAAGGGTGGATTCAGGTGAAAGGAATGAGAAACTCTTAGAGGAAGTAGACACATGTTTAAGGAGGGCATTACTTACGTTTTGTTTAGGATTTGGGTCAGTTTGGCTCTGTAAAGGAATGGGTTGTTTTCATTTTATTTCCATTCATCCTGTATGCTTTACAGTGTATGTCTTATTTAAGCGTTGAAAGGGTCCAGTGACTTACTGCTTGTTATCACTGGGTAGTCGTGCTTTGGTTCAGAGACTTGTGGAGAAGGCAATGCACCCCACTCCAGTACTCTTGCCTGGAAAATCCCATGGGCGGAGGAGCCTGGTAGGCTGTAGTCCATGGGATTGCTAAGAGTCAGACACAACTGAGCGACTTCACTTTCACTTTTCACTTTCATGCAGTTGGAGAAGGAAATGGAGACCCACTCCAGTGTTCTTGCCTGGAGAACCCCAGGGACAGGGGAGCCTGGTGGGCTGCCGTCTACGGGGTTGCACAGAGTCGGACACGACTGAAGTGACTTAGCAGCAGCAGCAGCAGCAGAGACTTGAGTGTACTTACTTCTGTGATTTGCTACAGTAACTTAACATTTTTTTATGATTTCTGGTACAAAGTGAATGAAATACAGGAAAATAAAGTTCAGATGCTTTTGGACAAAGCCTTAGTTTATCTCCTCCCTTGTCTCTGACTTTCCAGCCATTTATTTCCTCATCTAGGCCCATGTTCTTGGATGCCTTTTGACTCTTAATGTCTGCCTCATTCTGTCTGTGTGGTTAAGGCCTATTTCTTTTCCTGTGTCTTTCCTATCCTTTGCTTCTTTCAGCTTGGCAGAGCCCTCTTTGATTTTCCTTTAGTGTCATAATATTCCCAGCTGTTTCTGGGCTGCTGCTTTTTCTCTATGAGTCTCAACACCCACAACCTGTCAGTACCGGTTAATGTTTCTTTTTGTCAATTCTGGACATACTGCTCTCTTGCACTAAAATGTCCTGGTTTCCTGTTGCCTTGCAAAATAATCACAGACTCTCCAATTTGGCATAAATGATCCTCCCTAATGCATAAACAATCCTTATGGGATTTTCTCCAGTGTAACCCTACAATAATGTATGTAGCACATCATGGCAGCATAATAATGAGAGATGTATGTGTGTTGAAAAAATGAATGTTTCTTGTGTTTTTGTCAGACTTGATTATCACTGATACCTTATCAGTTCAGTTCAGTTCAGTTGCTCAGTTGTGTCCGACTCCTTTCAACCCCATGAATATTGCGGCACGCCAGGCCTCCCTGTCCATCACCAACTCCTGGAGTTCACTCAGAGTTGCATCCATCGAGTCAGTGATGCCATCCAGCCATCTCATCCTCGGTCGTCCCCCTCTCCTCCTGCCCCCAATCCCTCCCAGCATCAAAGTCTTTTCCAATGAGTCAACTCTTCACATGTGCTATATATATTAATATCTCAGCTCCTTTGCTCCCTGATGTAGTAGATATGTACATCATAAGATGATCCTAAATGAATTGACAGGTACTCTTCCTATTTTTGCATATTAATATCCCATCAGTCTCTCAAAACTCCATCATACAGTTATTACAGTGGTGTTACTCCAAAAACTCCTTGTTCTCACATCAAAATGGCTCCTAGCTGGGCTTCAATCCATTGGAACACCTTGTTTGACATCACTTCTTATCCTTACTTTGCTCTGCCATCAGTTCAGTTCAGTTGCTCAGTCGTGTCTGACTCTTTGTGACCACATGGACTGCAGCATGCCAGGCTTCCCTGTCCATCACCGACTCCTGGAGCTTGCTCAAACTCATATCCATCAAGTTGGTGATGCCATCCAGCCATCCCATCTTCTGTCATCCCCTTCTCCTCCTGTCTTCAATCTTTCCCAGCATCAGGGTCTTTTCCAGTGAGTCAGTTCTTCACATCAGGTGGCCAAAGTATTGGAGTTTCAGCTTCAGCAGCAGTCCTTCCAATGAATATTCAGGACTGATTTCCTTTGGGATTGACTGGTTTGATTTCCTTGCTGTCCAAGGGACTCTCGAGAGTCTCCTCCAACACCACAGTTCAAAAGCATCAGTTCTTCGGTACTCCGCTTTCTTTATGGTCCAACTCTCACATCCATACATGACTACTAGAAAAACCATAGCTTTGATTAGACAGACCTTTGCTGGCAAAGTAATGTCTCTGCTTTTTAATATGCTGTCTAGGTTGGTCATACTTTTTCTTCCAAGGATCAAGTGTCTTTTAATTTCATGGCTACAGTCACCACCTGCAGTGTTTTTGGAGCCTCCCCCTGACACCCCCAAATAAAGTCTGCCACTGTTTCCATCTATTTGCCATGAAGTGATGGGAACAGATATCATGGTCTTCGTTTTTTGAATGTTGAGTATTAAGCTAGCTTTTTCACTCTCTTCTTTCACTTTCATCAAGAGGCTCTTTAGTTCCTCTTCACTTTCTGCCATAAGGGTGGTGTCATCTGCATATCTGAGGTTATTGATATTTCTCCCGGCAATCTTGATTCCAGCTTGTGCTTCATCCAGCCCAGCATTTAGTATGATGTACTCTGCATATAAGTTAAATAAGCAAGGTGACAGTACAAAACCTTGACATACTCCTTTCCCAATTTGGAAACAGTCTTTTGTTTGGTTCTAACTGTTGCTTCTTGACCTGTATAAGATTTCTCAGGAGGCAGATAAGGTGGTCTGGTATTCCCATCTCTTTAAGAATTTCCCACAGTTTGTTGTTGTCCACACAATCAAAGGCTTTAGCAGAGTCAGTGAAGCAGAAGTGATGTTTTTCTGGAATTTTCTTGCTTTTTCCATGATCCAGTGGATGTTGGCAATTCGATCTCTGGGTTTCTCTGCCCTTTCTAAATCCAGTTTGAGCATCTGGAAGTTCTTGCTTCATGTACTGTTGAAGCCTGGCGTGGAGAATTTTGAGCATTACTTTGCTAGCGTGTGAGATGAGTGCAATTTTGTGGTAGTTTGAGCATTCTTTGGCACTGCCTTTCTTTGGGATTGGAATGAAAACTGACCTTTTCCAGTCCTGTGGTCTGCCATATAATATAGTAATTTTTGTGTTTATGTTATTCTTTCTTTCTGCACAACTTGAGAGCCATCTTCTGGAAAATAGAGATTTTTTTAAAAGCTCAGTTAAGTCCTTGTTGTCTCCATGACACGTGATTTACTAATCTAATTGGTCACTGAACTTTAGGGTTTTTCATTTTTTCTTTCCGTTCAATAACCACTGCTACTGTTCTTGCTATAGCAGGACCATTTCTTCAAGTGCAATCTTACTTTAAATCTGTAAAAGAAGGAAAAATCGATGCACTCTGTATAGCAGGGGAATGATTGTTAGATCCACCCCCAATATCCTCTTTTCAGCTACTCCTTGGTGTCTCTACAGAACACCTATGACTCTGCTCAGTATTGTCTGAAATCTCTAGTATTCTGTTTATATGTCATGATCAAGCAGGGAGACACCTTTCAATATCACCACCTGTGTTGTTGATCCAGAGTCTTAAATTTATACTTGGAATAAGCTTTATAAGAGATGAATACATGAAGACGTGAGGGCTATTGGTGAGTGTATGTCTCCTACAATTGCTTTGTTCCCCTTTATTGCCAAATTTCTCCTCTAATAAATACCATCTTCTTTGCTAGAATACCTAGACATTGAAGGAAAGAAACTTAAGAGGGTCACACAGTGAAATTAGATATTTCCAGCAATAAATGATTTGGAAAGTGCATACAGGTCTTTCCCGTGATCTTCTGCAAGAAAGATGGCATTTTGCATGCATGCAGGAGCAAAAGGAGAGATTAATAGATTTTTTTGAGGCAGAGTATTCTCTCATGTTCTGAAAGGTTTGGGTCATCACAGCTAGTGGCAGGAGCAGGACTCAGGCAAAGATAACCCTGGCTTTGAGGGAAGAGATTGATTTTGCTGGACAGTGTTCCTGTATATGTGTGAAGGGTGTGTATTTATGACGGTAGGAAATTTCCCTAGATTCTGTGCTGAAGAGGTAACAGATTTTGTTCATCCCTAGAACTATGTCAACTCAATTAGTAGCAACAAAAGAATACTCCTAATACAAAGGAAAGTTTCAGAAAAAGAGGAGAAAAGAGAAAGTGGAGGTAAAAGGAGAATTTGAGATGATATTTACTCTTGGGGTATAAAAGTTAAATCATATATATATATGCTGGTGCTACTGCTGCTAAGTCACTTCAGTCATGTCCAACTCTGTGTGACCCCATAGATGGTAGCCAACTAGGCTCCTCTGTCCCTAGGATTCTCCAGGCAAGAGTACTGGAGTGGGTTGCCATTTCCTTCTCCAATATATATATATGGGTCTTTACCAAATACACTCTTCTAGTATTAATAGCATTTAACTCTTCAAAACCCAAATCTTTTATTCATTTTCCCTCTTCTGCTTTTCTTTCCTGTCTTTCTCTTTCCTTCCTCTTCATTCCCCTTTCCCTTCTACCTTTTTATTTCCCATTGTCTTGTTTACTAGAAATTCCTGCTAAAGCCATAAAGATACTGCAAAACCAGCCCAGCAACACTACGGACTTCTCAGGAGAGCTAGCCAAGAGATGGGCCCTCATCACAGTTTGTCTGGAGGCAGTTGAATAAGGTGAGCAACCCTGATTTAGTCACGTCTTTTTAGTCTCTATAGAGACTTAGTATGTTTGGAGGGTTTTGTAATTCAGGGACCTGTAGGGGATGTTTGTAAAGCTAAATAATTATTTACAAAGATAGTTACTATAAAAGGAGGAAAGAATGGTATCTTACTCCTCAGGTAAATGTATCTTTATGGATCCAACTTTCTGATCTACTCTATGTCTATGTGACCAGACAGAGAATTGTCCAGAGACCTCAGGAAAGGGGTCAGATGCACACTAGTATTTCTACCATTCAGTTGTTTGGAATGTTTATGATACATGGGTTTCCTGCAGGTCAGCTAGTGGGTAGCTGACTTCAGGCTAATTAGTTTTCTCCAGAAGGTTCTTACAGAGCGGGGGAAACAGAGAGGCTGTGGTGACTACTGCAGGTGGGGAGCTGTGGGTACCAGAACATTTCCCCTGATTAAAAAAGAACATATAAAGTCCGATATCTCCAACCTGTGAATGTCCGGGAAAATCACAAGGGTGCCCCATAAGAGGGACATTTGTCAGTCAGGGGGAATCCCAGGTCAGTCCCTCTTGACCACCGAAGGGCTACTACAGCACCGTGTAAGTCAGTGATGTCAGAATTTTCCCATCTCATTACCATCTACCCTGTTCCAACATGGCCCCAGGAATGACGATCCAGAGAGGGAGAGAGAAGGAACCTTGCAGAAATGGACACAACTGCACTTCCTGGTAGGTCCCCTGGGCCTCAGCAGGGGAGAGGGAAACACTGAATAGGCTGAATATGAGGTGGAGCTGACACTTGACTGACCTGGACTTGGGAAACCCAGAGTGATGGAATGTGTGGAATGGCTGCAAGGTGATGCAGGAGATGAGGATGCAGTGGAGTGTGGGTGACGACAGCCCCTGGAGGAGGATGAGCCAGTTCACCTTTGTATCTGCTATGGTCTCAGCCTTTGTGTCCCCCAGAATTTCATATGACGAAACCCTGATTCCCATGGTTATGGTAACCCTAGGTGGGGCCTTTGTGAGGTGATGGAGTTACAAGGATGGAGCCTCTTCAATGAGATGAGTGCTTTTATATATGAGAGACACACAGAGCTCCCGAGCCCTCCCTTCGTGTGAGGATACAGTAAATTGTGTGTGACCAGAAAGGGCCCTGCATGACCACGCTGTGGAAATACATTTCCATTGTTTTTAAGTCTGTGATGTTTTGTGATAGCAACCCAGAAGGACCAAGACAGCAGCCTAACAATCTTTAGACAGTTCAGTAAACCTCATGCTTTATACAAAGGTGCGAAGAACTTATCTTGTCTGGTGTAACACTGTGATAGTTGGCTGACAGTTCGTGGCTGGCTTTCATAAAGAATCTTGAGAATTCCATCTTTTTGGCGGCATGACCAGAATGATGAACAATTGTCTAATTCTTTGATTCTAATAACTTGACCAGAATAACTGGCTGTGATTCTTAAGTAATCTCTTAATGGTCTTCTTTGTAATGCCAGCTTCTGTTATTTGTGACTAATTCTAATAGGAGTTTCATTCTCTCAATTGTAGGAGTGGATTTTCTTTTGATTTTCTATTAAATGAAGATAAGAAATGTTGACAAATTGCCTTCTTAGATTTTGACATCTCTAGAGAGTCTGTGTTTATTTTTTTAAGAGGAAACCCATTTCACAGAGCATGCATTAAAAAGCTATAAAGGTCAAAGAAACTTGCTATGGTATAGATCATTACAACCATCTCAGAGCTGGATGGGATCGATGTGGATTTAGCACTTGTCATGGAGGAGTCAGCATGCCAGGAGTTTGGTGTAAATGTCAATTTTTCCTGAATCCCTACGCAGGCAGTGGAACAGGTTAAAAAATGCAGAATGACGCCTGTCTTCATTGCTTGACAGCAGGGATGAGAGTCCTCACCAGTGTTAGCTTAGGCCATCTTCCTCTTGACTGTAAGAATAACCTGAATGCCCAAAACATAATGACCTCTTTTGTGTTTTATTAGTATTTGCTTATCTTTGTCCCTTCTGATTATCAAATTAAGATTTGGGGAAGACACACGAATATAAAACTCTCTAGATATGGATTTTGGAGCCAGCCTATAAGAAGCCTATTAGGAATCTAAAATGTAGAAACATAACTCAAGTTTAGTTTTAACTTTCTCTTTTCTTCCTTCCCACTCTCATCCTTTGATCTGAGGAGAACAGAGAAAGAAGACAAGTGGAACTTCAATAGCAGATGTCCTGGGTTACTTTGAAGAAAATGCTGATCTTGGAAATTCTGTTCTCTAGTTCTCTTACTCTTGAAAACATTTCAACCACTGGTGCCCAGGAAGAGGCAAACTTTTGGTGAAATTGTGTGCAATGCAGGGAAGGCTGCCCATGTCAAAAACTGCAGTGAAATTCGGATTCCTTTACAGTAGAATCTATCACTATGAATGCCTAGGTTCCTGCTTTATGTAGTAGCAGTCTAGAATATAGAAGTCATGAATCTTTTTCTTACAAAATGAGATATTTCAAAACTCCTTCCGCATTACAGAGGTCACCTCTTTTGTTCATGAGCAAAACAAGAAAGCCCTCTACAGCATGCTCACCTGGCTGAACACCCTCTCTATGAGTACTTGAAGTTCTTTCACTTTTTTCACATTCTCTCTGAGGCTTGATAGGATAGCATCTGAAACTTCTTTCATACTCCGCAGGTTCGTGACTAGGTGGTACAGAGGTTCATTCCAGGAGTACAGTAACATGAGTATCCACTTACTAAGAACTTCATTCTAAGCAACCATAAGAAACAGTCTCATTAAAATAATCATAATTCAGTGGTTTTGGTAACATGTGATCTTTGCTCAGAGCAGTTGACCTAAAGAACTCTTGGTTATTCCTATGTGTATGGCAGAGATTTTTGAAGGTAGTAAAAGTTGCAGAAGTATAAAATGTAACCTATTAGTTCACACTTTGCTGAATTATTAAAAATCTAGGTTATTTTAGGAACTGATTCTGATATGTTCTAATTTATAACATGAAGAATTTTCTTTTTTCCTCTGAAATTCTACCACCACTCAGTGAGTTCTTTTATGTTTGTATATTTGCGTGAGAGAATCTAAGTATTTTATGGCAAGTCAGTACGTGCCTACAGTGCCTGACCCAGGAAAGAAGGATTCCATCTGTGCCCACATCACTGTCACCCAGTGATTCATTTGTATTAATGAATCAGATGAGTCCTTCATATTGATTTTTGATTGGTAATTTATTTTATGATATTACAACAAAGAGACAAGGAAGAAGACATGACATTCCTAAACAGGCTTCTCTCCTCAGCTGATCCCAACACCAGTCCCCTGCTGACTCAGAAGAGTCTGTTTTGTTGATATGTGTCCAGGCAGAAAATGGTACAGCGTTGTCTTTAGTAACAGCATCAGTGGGATTCACAATGGAGAGTTTCCCCCCTAGTTCACTACTACTAGCAGAATTGAGCATGAAAATCCTGAGGGCTGAAGATCTCTACTTAATATGCTTGATTTCTTTACAGCCATGAACTGTTTTACTGGTAAAGAACAGAAAACTGAATAGATTAAATATAGTAATGCACATAAAGTGCTGAGTAAAATGTGAAGCCATGTAGTAACTCTCAATAAACTTTAAATTTAAGCTTATTGACAAATCTCTCCTCCTCTTTGTCTTTGACCTTTTTCCTTTACTTGATCATCCTCATTATTAATGAGGTTAACAGAGGAAAAGAATGCTGGTATCATTAAGAAAGTTGTAGAGAGAGAAGATAGTATTTTAAAGGGAGATGCATGTGAAAATATTTTAAATAATGTTAGGAGGAAGGATAATGCAGGAAATCAGAAAGGAGAGATTATAATGATGAAAGTTTGGAGCCGCCATAAATGATTGAGGCTTGATATGTAAACTGTGTTGTCCTCAGAACAGAGGCAATCGTTGCGGACATGAGAAGCAAAACAATGTTTTATAGGCCATTGTGGGGAGACTTACAGATTAAGAATAAAAGGTGACAGAGGAGTCATTGAGAATGACAAATGAAGGTGTCAGAGAAGTAGAAGCAGAATCAGGAGAGCCTTGAAAGGCAGATGCGGGGGCTCTGGTGGTGCAGTATAGGATTCCCACATAGAACTCACTAGTAACAGGGAGTATGCAAAACTAGGGTGTGTTTCTTACATATTCATGAATTTTGCAATCTTATATTTTACCCATGGAAGTTCATTCATTTCATGTTTTGATACAGTATAATAGCTGCAATCCTGTGTCTAATGCATTGGTTGAACTAAAGTTGTCTGCATGGACAATTTATAGATCTGTTATTTATTTTGCTACTACAAATGTTTAGTCATCCCTTGATTTCACTCATGCTTCATCAACTGCATAATATAATTTCTCTTCAACTCTGATGGTTCTTCCACCTTTCTCTGCATGTACAATTACCATTGCCTCTAATAATCTGATTCTTGGTAACATCTGTATAGTGTCTCATTTGATCCAGTGAAAAACCCAGGGGTAAAAGACTCACGTGCATGTGCTGGACTTGTTCTTTTTCTTCAGGAGCATGGAGGGAAGTGGTGTGGCAGCTGTTGGTGGTATTGATATAGTACTATCTGCCCTGGGCATACTGTTCATCCTGAAAGTGATCAGGTAATTAGTTAGGGTTGTTGGGCATTCACTAGATGAACCCATTACCAGAACATTAACATGTTTGATAGATGTGTAATTTTTTTTAATGGGTGGGGTCACAAAATTTGAAAGTCATTCTTTTCCTACTTTTTCTCTACATTGTCTCTATAAAAAATGATTTTACATCTAACTTTTCTGAGTTCAGCCTCTGTTTTATTATCTTTTTTTTAAAATTTAGTATTTGACCCAATTATAGTACATATGTAGGGCTTCCCTGGTGGCCTGCAATGCGGCAGACCAGGCTTCAAGCCCTGGGTCGGGAAGATCCTCTGGAGAAGGAAATGGCAACCCACTCCAGTATTCTTGCCTGGAAAATCCCATGAATGTAGCCTGGTAGGCTACAGTCCATGGGGTCACAAAGAGTTGGACACAACTGAGCAACTTCAGTTCATAGTACATATGTACCAATATTTGGTGCTTCTCAGGTGATGGTAGTGGTAAAGAACATTCCTGCCAACGCAAGAGATAGAAGAAGACTCAGGTTTGATCCCGAGGTGAGGAGAATCCCCTGCAAGATGGTATAGCAGCATACTCCAGGATTCTTGCCTGTCTATGGACAGAGTAACCTGTTGGGCTGTAGTCAGTAGGGTTGCAAAGAGTCGGACACAACTGAAGTGACTTAGAACACATGCACACACCTATATTTAACCATTTAATCTCTTGTTTACTGTGGGTTGAAGCCAATATATTCCCTTATAAGGAGTTATACAATTATAACTCTGACTTATCTCTGAATCCACACAACAAAAAACTTAGTGTTTATCCCACGTGCAGAATACAATGTTGTTTATGGTGACAAAATGGTACGTCAGAAAAAGATGGCGTAAAGTTGTAGGAAACACTAAGCATCGACTGAGAATAAGAGTAGAAAAATCTAGCTAACACATTGATAGAGAAAAACTAATCTTTAGCCGAAGTTATGAACATTTAAAAATATTACTTGGAAGAGTTGGAAAAAACATGGACAGTCAAAAATGGAGGATGAAACAAAAATGAATGCGTAAAGCAGCCATGAAATTAAAAGACGCTTACTCCTTGGAAGGAAAGTTATGACCAACCTAGACAGCATATTAAGAAGCAGAGACATGACATTACCAGTAAAGGTCCATTTAGTCAAGGCTATGGTTTTCCAGTGGTCATGTACGGATGTGAGAGTTGGACTATAAAGAAAGCTGAGCGCCAAAGAATTGATGCTTTTGAACTGTGGTATTGGAGAAGACTCTTGAGAGTCCCTTGGACTGCAAGGAGATCCAACCAGTCCATTCTGAAGGAGATCAGTCCTGGGTGTTCATTGGAAGGACTGATGTTGAAGCTGAAACTCCAATACCTTGGCTACCTGATGCGAAGAGCTGACTCATTTGAAAAGACCCTGATGCTGGGAAAGATTGAGGGCAGGAGGAGAAGGGAACGACAGAGGATGAGATGGTTGGATGGCATCACCAACTCAATGGATATGAGTTTGAGTAAACTCCAGGAGTTGGTGATGGACAGGGAGGCCTGGCGTGCTGCAGTTTATGGGGTCACAAAGAGTCAGACATGACTGAGTGACTGAACTGAACTGAACTGAAAAAGAACTACATGAATTTAATAGAAACCTTTAGCACCTCTTTTTAAAAATTAGTTGTCTGCTCTATTGTGTGCTCCTTGATTGACCTAAAAGAATTAACCTATAACTTTCCAATATCATCATCAGGAAGAGAATAATTGTTTATAGTTGTAACCCCCCTTCTATTGTAGTTCTAAATTATTCCCTGCAAATCTTAATTTCTATTGTTTATTCCACTGAGTCTATTGTATTCTTTTATGACATTCCTAGCTGACGAATACAAAATCATTTATTTTGGAAATTTAAAAAAGAAAATGAATGAAAGGAAATAGAAAAAGTTATTGCACTTCTTAGGAGTCTTTGAGATTTCACAAAACTGATCCTTTCTTCGATTTCCACATCTTATGAGCTGACGGCTTCTTTGACCTAGAGAGTATGTTATTTGAAGTTTGGCTGATGCAGCCTTCTTGTTTAAAGGACAGTATAATTCAGTCACTTATGCGAAGCTTCCTTCTGGGAGTCTGGCAGGCTACAGTCCATGGGGTCACAAAAGTCGGACACAACTTAGCAACTACACCACCACCACCACAGTACTTACAAACTCATTGAACATTTTCGAGGAGAGGTTATAGATGTCCTGGGACAGGTTGGTGGCACAGTTAAGCAGGTCTTTAAGGGAGTTCAAGCAGAGGTCATCACCATGAGGACAGAGGAATGTGCAGAAGTTGCCTTGGCACAAGAACAGATTTGACATGACCAGTAGCAGGAGCAGGTGGGACTCTGCTTAAATAAAAACATAAGCCATTCTGAGATTATCTAGTCACTTGCGGTTATCAAATCCATCCTGTGGAGGGAAGCCTTCTGTTTCCCTGTTGCTCTGAGCAGAAATTGGTGCTGTAGTAGCTCGGGTGGGGAAGAAGCAGCACCTTCTGTGTAAATTTAGATGGATGATTATATTTGCACAGATAGATAGTTGGAGAAGTAGGTTACTACCCGCATTTTTGTATTGCTCCCAGAAGTGCTTCTGTGCTCTGCAAACATTTGGAACTTAATTCTGAGCCAGAGTGTTTAGGCCATTCTTTTAAGACCATTTAATGTTGGGACTCTGCAGACTCTGAGCAGCAAGGCCCTCTAGGAGTTTGTAGTTTTTTCACTCTACATAGAGTAATGCTTGCATTTTAGACACTGAAATGACAAGAAAAGTCCAGTTGATCTGTGTGGTTTACCATCACGCTGGGGTAAGAGTAAACACACAACTGACTGATTGCTACTATTGAGTACAAAGAGAATACTAAGAGAAAAATGATACTGTACCTTGGATCTGCTCACTCACCTTTGTAACCCCATGCATGTCTTTAATACTTTCCCAAAAGCTTTAAAAATTTTAAAATTTGTGTTTCACAGTAACCCTGTGAGACAGCCTTAATCTTCACTATGATCATCAAGTTATGTTAATGAAGATGCAGTGACTTGGAGAGGGCAAGTGATTTTCCCCAGGTCCCATTATTAGCAGATGCAGGTGACTGGGCACCAATACAGTCATCTGTTCACTTCCTGATGTCACATCACACATGCCTGTGGCCGTCGGTCTGCATGTGTGTAACCAGGACCACATCAGGAGCTGTGATGAATCTGCTTAAAGAGAAAAATATTTTGTCTTTGACTGCGAAACAAAGCGACCCTAGAACATTGGTTTTATCCACTTGTTCTGCTCTGTCTATAAAACACTCACTGTTACAGTCTCTGACAATTATGGTGGGGGCCTGGTTCTCCTGGCTAGCCTTTCTTCTAGGCACCTTGGCGGCTCTTCTACTTTTATGCATCTTTAATCTTCTCGTTAACTTTGTTTCTTTGGGAAAATAGCAAATAAATCTCCAGATGGTAATATAAGAATATTACCTGGTCAGCAACCAAGACAATGTCATTGGCTCTACAAACAAGGCCTGCCCTTTCCTGACTTTGACGTTTTTTACACAAAATTTATTTGTCTGGTTGGGAGTACATCCTGACAACCCATGGGGCTTAGGTTTTGAACCATCTCCAAGCATCTTCTCTTTGACAGTAGAACTAGACCTTCATGCTTCTGTGATGTATTGTAATATTTCAGAAATTATTCCTGGCCCTACCTTTGGCCAACAGAAGCATAAAATCATAGACTCTTGCAAGCATGGTTTTAATATTACTTTTCCTGTCCATCCTTTTTAAGGAAGCAGGATTTAAGAATGAAGTAAGCAAGAATTTAGTTTGGACAAGAGAACTGATAAAATAGAGATTTTACCCTCCTGAATGAGATCTGAACATGATTCTTCTTCTAATTTACTAGAAGAGTGGTAATTTAATTAAGGATAAGATATCAGCATTTACTAGATTTTCTCTGCTCTTATTTCAGAGGGGCATGGTATCTAAGAATAAAATGGTTATTTAAAATTAGGTGATGACTCATTATCAGAGAAATGCAAATAAAGACCACAATGAGATACCATTTCATACCAGTCAGAATGGCTGTGATCCAAAAGTCTACAAGCAATAAATGCTGGAGAGGGTGTGGAGAAGAGGGAACCCTCTTACACTGTTGGTGGGAATGCAAACTAGTACAGCCACTGTGGAGAACAGTGTGGAGATTCCTTAAAAAACTGGAAATTGAACTGCCTTGTGACCCAGCAATCCCACTGCTGGGCATACACACTGAGGAAACCAGAATTGAAAGAGACACATGTACCCCAATGTTCATCGCAGCACTGTTTATAATAGCCAGGACATGGAAGCAACCTAGATGTCCATCAGCAGATGAATGGATAAGAAAGCTGTGGTACATATACACAATGGAGTATTACTCAGCCATTAAAAGGAATACATTTGAATCCGTTCTAATGAGGTAGATGAAACTGGAGCCGATTATACAGAGTGAAATAAGCCAGAAAGAAAACCACCAATACAGTATACTAACACATATATATGGAATTTAGAAAGATGATTATGATGACCCTGTATGCGAGACAGCAAAAGAGACACAGATGTATAGAGCAGATTTTTGGACTCTGAGGGAGAGGGAGAGGGTGGGATGATTTGGGAGAATGGCATTGAAACATGTATACTATCATGTTAGAAATGTTATCGCCAGTCTAGGTTTGATACAGGACACAGGATGCTTGGGGCTGGTGTACTGGTATGACCCAGAGAAATGATATGGGGAGGAGGGGGCAGTTCAGGTTTGGGAGCTCATGTACACCCATGGTAGATTCATATCAATGTATGGCAAAACCAATGCAGTATTGTAAAGTAAAATAAAAAATAAATTAAAAAAAGAAAAAAAAAAGAAAATTAGGTGATGAAAATAAAAGAAGTGTTTCTCAAAAAGAAGACAAATAAGTTGGAGAAATTTAGGACTATCTGTCTCATCAACTAAATAGCTTATTGTGACAGACAAGGAGAGTAATAGCTTGTATAACATAGACATATTTGTGTGCATATATTTCTGTGCATACATGTATTATGCATAAATATATGCTTAATTCTGACATGGAATTTTGGGCCTTATCAAAATTAGATTTTATAAGAGGCAGTAAATATAGCAGAATACCCTAATTCCTAATGTAATATATTATTTATTGGTAGATGACTAACTATATGATTTTTTTTCTATTGAAATGTTATTTCTGTGTTCGCTTTGGTAGCACATATATTAAAAAATTGCAATAATACAGAGAAGGTTAGCATGGCCCCTGCCCAAGGATGACACACAAATTTGTGAAGCCTTCCATATATTTCTGTAACAGCTTCAAGGGTTGGGATGGGAAGGAAGGTAGGAAGGAAGGTGCAAATGTGGTTCGAGAGCAGGGGACATTGGTACACCTATGGCTGATTCATGTTGATGTTTGGCTGAAAGCAGTGCAGTATTTAAAGCAAGTCCCCTTCAATTAAACATCAATAAATTTAATTATTAAAAATATTATTGGGGATCATATAACAGGTTCAGATATCCAACATATGGCTAAAGAGGATCTGACTGGAAACTGATGGTGTCAATTATCATTGATTAGTGATTCATTAACTTTATAATTTATTGAGAAAAATAAACTAACAAACACTATGGTCTTGATTCAGTGTCATAGCAAGCTATAATCCTTGTCTGTGTTCACTTTTAGGTGGTATAGTGCCCAAACTTTGAAACTGAGGCTGTTCCCAGAAGCACACAGTCATGAGTCCTGCCCAGGGTTTTTGTTCCTGATGCTGGAGGCTTCTGTTCACTGGTCACTAAGGCCGAAATTTTCTCTGCTGAGCATTTTCTGGTTCAATCATGTGCACAAGTCTTTATATTTTGGTTTTCTAATTTGACTCTTATTTTTTTAATCAGATGACCAAGTCCCTTTATGATTTATTTTTTAGACCCTTTTGTGCTTTGATGTTTCTGATGCTCATTCAGTTCAACTCAGTCGCTCAGTCATGTCCGACTCTTTGCGACCCCATGAATCACATCACGCCAGGCCTCCCTGTCCATCACCATCTCCCAGAGTTCACTCAGACTCACGTCCATTGAGTCCGTGATGCCATCCAGCCATCTCATCCTCTGTCGTCTCCTTCTCCTCCTGCCCCCAATCCCTCCCAGCATCAGAGTCTTTTCCAATGAGTCAACTCTTTGCATGAGGTGGCCAAAGCACTGGAGCTTCAGCATCATTCCCTCCAAAAGAAATCCCAGGGCTGATCTCCTTCAGAATGGACTGGTTGGATCTCCTTGCAGTCCAAGGGACTCTCAAGAGTCTTCTCCAACACCACAGTTCAAAAGCATCAATTCTTTGGTGCTCTGCTTTCTTCACAGTTCAAGTCTCACATCCATACATGACCATAGGAAAAACCATAGCCTTGACTAGACGGACCTTAGTCGGCAAAGTAATATCTCTGCTTTTGAATATGCTATCTAGGTTGGTCATAACTTTCCTTCCAAGGAGTAAGCGTCTTTTAATTTCATGGCTGCAATCACCATCTGCAGTGATTTTGGAGCCCTCAAAAATCAAGTCAGCCACTGTTTCCACTGTTTCCCCATCTATTTCCCATGAAGTGATGGGACCAGATGCCATGATCTTGTTTTCTAAATGTTGAACTCTCCTCTTTCACTTTCATCAAGAGGCTTTTGAGTTCCTCTTCACTTTCTGCCATAAGGGTGGTGTCATCTGCATATCTGAGGTTATTGATATTGTGTTTCTTCCAGTCCAGCATTTCTCATGATGTACTCTGCATATAAGTTAAATAAGCAGGGTGACAATATACAGCTTTGACGTACTCCTTTTCCTATTTGGAACCAGTCTGTTGTTCCATGTCCAGTTCTAACTGTTGCTTCCTGACCTGCATACAGATGTCTCAAGACTCAGGTCAGGTGGTCTGGTATTCCCATCTCTTTCAGAATTTTCCACAGTTTATTGTGATTCACACAGTCAAAGGCTTTGGCGTAGTCAATAAAGCAGAAATAGATGTTTTTCTGGAACTCTCTGGCTTTTTCCATGATCCAGTGGATGTTGGCAATTTGATCTCTGGTTCCTCTGCCTTTTCTAAATCCAGCTTGAACATCAGGAAGTTCACAGTTTACGTACTGCTGAAGCCTGGCTTGGAGAATCTTGAGCATTACTTTAGTAGTGTGAGAGATGAGTGCAATTGTGCGGTAGTTTGAGCATTCTTTGGCATTGCCTTTCTTTGGGATTGGAATGAAAACTGACCTTTTCCAGTCCTGTGGCCACTGCTGAGTTTTCCAAATTTGCTGGCATATTGAGTGCAGCACTTTCACAGCATCATCTTTCAGGATTTGAAACAGCTCTACTGGAATTCCATCACCTCTACTAGCTTTGTTCATAGTGATGCTTTCTAAGGCCTACTTGACTTCACATTCCAGGACGTCTGGCTCTAGATTAGTGATCAGACCATCATGATTATCTGGGTCGTGAAGATCTTTTTTGTACAGTTCTTCTGTGTATTCTTGCCACCTCTTCTTAATATCTTCTGCTTCTGTTAGGTCCATACCATTTCTGTCCTTTATCGAGCCCATCTTTGCATGAAATGTTCCCTTGGTATCTCTAATTTTCTTGAAGAGATCTCTAGTCTTTTCCATCTCTATTTCTTTGCATTGATCGCTGAGGAAGGCTTTCTTATCTCTTCTTGCTATTCTCTGGAACTCTGCATTCAGATGCTTATATCTTTCCTTTTCTCCTTTGCTTTTCGCCTCTCTTCTTTTCACAGCTATTTGTAAGGCCTCCTCAGACAGCCATTTTGCATTTTTGCATTTCTTTTCCATGGGGATGGTCTTGATCTCTGTCTCCTGTACAGTGTCACGAACCTCATTCCATAGTTCATCAGGCACTTTATCTCTCAGATCTAGGCCCTTAAATCTATTTCTCACTTCCACTGTATAATCATAAGGGATTTGATTTAGGTCATACCTGAATGGTCTAGCGGTTTTCCCTACTTTCTTCAATTTGAGTCTGAACTTGGCAATAAGGAGTTCATGATCTGAGCCACAGTCAGCTCCTGGTCTTGTTTTTGTTGACTGTATAGAGCTTCTCCATCTTTGGCTGCAAAGAATATAATCAATCTGATTTTGGTGTTGACCATCTGGTGATGTCCATGTGTAGAGTCTTCTCTTGTGTTTTTGGAAGAGGGTGTTTGCTATGACTCGTGCATAATTCTTGGCAAAACTCTATTAGTCTTTGCTCATTATTTTATTTCCTTCCATGTCTACCTCTGTTTGTGATTTTCAGTATCCACATATACACTACCCTATTCTACTGTCTGGATTTTGGCTTTTAGCATTGTCATATTTTTATGAACTTCATTTTCCTTCTGGTGAGGTTTCTGATATACAGCTTAAGTTGGTTGGCTCACATCTTGCTTGTTTGTGTTGTCGCAAAAATTAGAGAACTCTGCTTTCTTTCTAGGCAATACTGCCCCTGGTTTTGATACCATTGCTAACTTTCTATAATTTCAGTTCCTGCCTCATAAGCTTTGTCTTTCTCAATCTACTGTTACTTGAGTACTGTGTGTCTCTATGTTGGTATTAATATTTTAAATAAATATCAACCTAGTATAGCAGAGAATTAAAGGAAATAAAATTACAGTACTATTAGTAATAATACATTCCCCTGAATTATAATCCAGTAATGCTCCCAGTTTTAAATGAGTTTCTATCCATGTGTTGTTGAGGTCCCCTAACTCATTTTTCCTTACTAGATATTTCAATTTTGACATAGAATGTAGAAAACAATGGAGTGGAAAATTCTGCAAATCACCCTGTATTTTATGTTACTCAAGATTAAGTATGTAATTATTAGTTTTTTATAGTTAGTAGGGCTATTCTTAGCACATATAGCTCAGTGTAGGGTGATTGTTATTGAGTGTAGGGCGTATACTGTGAACTGTAATCACCAAACAGGTGATTGGAAATAAAGAAAGCAATGCTAGGAAGACACAGGCATTTGTTCTGGAAGGAAAACCTTACAGTGTCTGTCATCTGCAGTCTCATCTTCTGATTTTTCAAAATACTTACCCTTACTTTGCTCATTTAATAATTTGGGTTATTTACTTTTTTTATTCCTACTGAGTTGTATGAGTCTCTTATATGTACATGGATATGAAGCCCTTACCAAATATTGCTGGGAGCCAGCACGAGGAGTCCCACCCATGGCAAAGGTCATGAGGTTAAGGGGCCCGACAGGCAAAGGCAAGTTGGGCCTTAAGGGAGCCTCGCTGGGTCTCCTTGTGCATCTGCCCCCAAACCAGAGTCTGCCTGCTTTACTGTGTTATGCTTTCCACCTACTCTTCTGACATTAACAGGGGGCTGTCCCCCCACCACCTTTTTCTGGAAAAAGTTAATTTAGAGCTTTTAGATAATAAGTCTCCTGGGCATAATAAGTGTTTCAATCCAAAAAACCCTCTGATGGCTTTCTAGCCTGCCTGCCAGACTCTTACAGCTGCATATGTGATTGTTTGCGGCCTCCCCACTGCGAGAGGCACAGGAAGCTTAAAACATCCTAGGAATGTAGGGGCTTCCGAGGAATCAAAATCATTAGAATAGGACTGATTAAGGGTTTCATTTGTTGAGCCAATACTTGCTGCCAAGTTTCCATATCTTTTATTTGTAGATATAGTTGGTATATAGAAAAAACAGGTAGTAGCCCTGGCATTAGCAACATTAGATCTTTGAGTTAAGTACTTTCTTTGTTATAACCCACTGCACCTTTGTTCTACAGGAATGTAACTTTATTTAGTACTTTGAGGGTGATGCAGATTAAAGAAAAAACACTTCAGGGGAAAATGAGTTTTCTGGTTGATAGACATTTATCTAGGAAAAGAGCCATAAAAATGTTAACAGGCCCCCTGGCCAGAAGATAATGTAAACGGGAAGTTATGCAAAAATAAAGTCTGGTCTCCATAAGGGTCAGGACTGCTGCCCCTGCATAACTCTGCATATTCCATTATTTCTTTATGTACAACTTGGGGTATATAAGCTGCTTTTGAAAATAAAGTTGTGGATCTGGCACTGATGCTTGTCTCCCCCATGTCGTTCTTTTCTCCCTTTTCTGGCTGAATTCCCATAAGGAGTGTGGAGGCTCACCGAGTCTACTTATTTGCCCTGGCTTCTAAGACCCAGGTAAGAGGGAGCCCATGGCGGGGCACCCTCCGTTATTCAAGCGGGCGCCGGTGGCCTACATAGATGGTGCAAGTTCCTTGTCTTGGAACTTTATTGGTTTTCCACGTAAACCAAGTTATTCAGCCTCTTTTCTCCACTAATTATCCTACTACACTATTCTTCCCTAATCTCTCTTCATATTTCTAAATAAAAAAGTTTTCCCTCACTGACTCCATCCCTGCTTCGAATTCCCTGGATCCACTGGGGCTGGACCCCGGCAAAATATGTGATTTGCAAATATTTTTTTCATTCCGTAGGTTGCCATTTCATTTTATTGATGGCTTCTTTTACTATGCAGAAGGTTTTGAGTTTGATGTAGTCCCACTAGTTTATTTTTGCAGCCCTTGCCTTTGCTTTTAATGATTGAGTTGTATGAACTACTTGTATATTTTGGAAAGTAATCCTTTATCAATTGTTTTACTTGCTATTATCTTCCATTTTTACCAAAGACACAGACTGGCTGAATGGATACAAAGACGAAACCCATATATATGCTGTCTACAAGAGACCCACTTCAGTCCTAGAGACACATACAGACTGAAAGTGAGAGGATGGAAAAGGATATTCCATGCAAAAGGAAGTCAAAAGAAAGTCGGATTGGCAATTCTTGTATCAGAAAAAATAGACCTTGAAATCAAAACTATTATAAGAGATAAAGAAGGAAACTACCAAATGATCAAGGGATCAGTCCAAGAAAAAGACATAGCAATTGTAAATATTTACATACCCAGCATGAACACCTCAATACCTAAGGTAAACACTAACTGACATAAAAGAGGAAATTGACAGTAACACAATAATAGTAGGACAAGTTAACACCGCACCTATGCCAATGGACAGATCAATAAAACAGAAAATTAATAAGGAAGCATAAGCCTAAAAGGAAATATTAGACCAAACGGACCTAATTGATATCTTCAGCACATTCCATCCAAATGCAGAAGAATACACTTCTTAAGTGCACATGGAATGCTTTCCTCATCTTGGGTCACAAATCAAACCTCAGTAAATTTAAGAAAATTGTAATTATATCAAGCATTTTCTCTGGCCACAACACTGTGAGACTAGATATCAATTAAAGAAAAAAAAAACTTTACACAAACACATGGAGATTAAACAACACATTTCTAAATAATGAGCAGGTTACTGAAGAAATAAGGGAAATAAAAAAAAATTCCTAGAAACAAAGCACAATGAAAACATGATCTAAACCTATAGGATGCAACAGAAACAGTTCTAAGAGGGAAGTTTCAGTTCAGTTCAGTTCAGTCGCTCAGTCGTGTCTGACTCTTTGTGACCCCATGAATTGCAGCATGCCAGGCCTCCCTGTCCATCACCATCTCCCAGAGTTCACTCAGACTCACGTCCATCGAGTCCGTGATGCCATCCAGCCATCTCATCCTTGGTCGTCCCCTTCTCCTCCTGCCCCCAATCCTTCCCAGCATCAGAGCCTTTTCCAATGAGTCAGCTCTTCGCATGAGGTGGCCAAAGTACTGGAGTTTCAGCTTTAGCATCATTCCTTCCAAAGAAATCCCAGGGCTGATCTCCTTCAGAATGGACTGGTTGGATCTCCTTGCAGTCCAAGGGAGTCTCAAGAGTCTTCTCCAACACCACAGTTCAGAAGCATCAATTCTTTGGTGCTCAGCCTTCTTCACAGCCCAACTCTCACATCCATACATGACCACAGGAAAAACCATAGCCTTGACTAGACGGACCTTAGTCGGCAAAGTATAGCAATACAAATCCTACTTCAAGAAACAAGAAACACATTGAATAGACAACCTAACTTTACATATATTTATCTTTTTAAGAATTTCTCTTATCAATGTCTTAAAGGTTTTGTATAAATCTTTCAACACGTTGCTTAAGTTTATTTCTAAGTGTTTTATCTTTTTTTGATAGTAACAGTAAATGGGATTGTTCTCTTTATTCCATTTTCTAATAGTTCATTGTTGATATATAGGTAGGCAACTGAGTTTCATATATTGGAATATAGTAAACAAAATGTATGCTACATCTTTAAAGTATAGAAATTTTTCTACTAATAAGACATATAGATGATCAAGAGGTATATGACAAGATGCTCAGCATCACTAATAATCAAGGAAATGCAGAACAAAAGCAGAAGAGATATCAACTCATGTATTTGAATGGCTAGTACTAAAAATGTATGAAATGATAGATGTTATTGAGGATGTGGACAGAAAGAAGTGCTTATGCACTGTTGGTAGGGATGCATATTGGTGCAACTCCCATGGAAAAGTACCGTGGAGGTTCCTCAAGAAATGTGAAAGAGAACTGTTATGTGATCCATTATCCCACTTCTGGATATATACTCAAGGAAATGAAATCATTGTCTCAAAGAGAGATCTGTATTCCCATGTTCACTGCAGCATTATTCACAGTAGCCTTGGTGTAGGCAGAACCTGAGTATCTTTCAACAGGTGACTGGATTAAAACAATGTGACGTGACATATATGCTGCTAAGTCACTTCAGTCGTGTCCGACTCTGTGTGACCCCATAGACGGTAGCCCACCAGGCTCCCCCGTCCCTGGGATTCTCCAGGCAAGAACGCTGGAGTGGGTTGCCATTTTCTTCTCCAGTGCATGAAAGGGAAAAGTGAAAATGAAGTCGCTCAGTCATGTCCAACCCTCAGCGACCCCATGGACTGCAGCCTTCCAGGCTCCTCCATCCATGGGATTTTCCAGGCAAGAGTACTGGAGTGGGGTGCCATTGCCCTCTCTGTGTGACATATATAGGTAAATATTATTTAGCCATCAGAAAAAGAAATCCTTCCATTTGTGGCAACATGGATGAAACTGGAGGGCATTATGCTAAGTGAACTAAGTCAGAGAAGACAAATACCATATGATGTCAATTATAAGGAATCTCAAGAAAAAAATGAAAGGAACTCAGAGTAGAAAAATGATTGCCAGAGCCTGGAGGGTGGGGGAAATAAGGAGAGATTTTTAGAGGTTACACATTTTCATGTATAAAAAATTAGTAAGCTCTGAGGATCTAATGTTTGAGCCTCATGATCTAATCATGAGATCTAATAATGAGTTTGAGCAAGCTTTGGGAGTTGGTGATAGACAGGAAGCCTGTCTTGCTGCAGTCCACAGGGTCATGAAGAGTTGGACATGATTGAGCAACTGAACTGAGGATCTAATGTATAGCATGGTTACTGTTACTAATAAGATTGTGTTGTATATTTGAAATTGTCTGAGAGAGTAGACATCATCGAATGGCATCACTGGACTTGATGGACATGAGTTTGAGTAAGCTCTGGGAATCAGTGATGGACAGGGAAGCCTGGCATGCTGCAGTCCAGGGGGTCGCAAAGAGTTGGACATGACGGAGCGACTGAACTGAACTAAAGAGAGAGGAACTTGTGTTCTCAAAAAGCAAAAGTTAAACATGTGTGGCGATGGCAGTGTTACTTAATAGACAGGGAAACTTGTTTCTAATACATGCACAAATGGGGGTGGACAAGATGACGGAGAGGTAGGTGGAAGTGGGGTACACCTCTCTCCACGGATGCATCAAGAACGTCTAAAGACGCAGCAGTTCTCACAGAAGACCACAAATATCCGGATCCATACAGAACTCAGTAGGACAAAGGAAAGAAGGGGCAAGGAGGAAGGGGAAAGGAGGAGGAGAGCAAGTGGGACCAGCCTGCACCTGGGGGTGAGGGAGCTGAAGCGCAGGGGAGAGATCCCTGTGTCCATGGCCATCCACTGGGATGGGGGAGGCATTTAAAACAGTTGGGGAGTGAACTAACTAGTCTGTGACAGTCTGAACGGAGTGAGAACCACATAGACAAGCCATGCTGCAGCCTTTCATACCTTGGACAGGGTTGTAAGTCCACTGGTGTCCACGGAAGCTGGGAGCTGGAGCCATGGGGATTGAGGAATGATCCCAGGGTGAGGACTCCTGTTGACCATGGGGAGTCAGCTGGATGGGATGGGATGGGATGGAGGAAATCTGCTGCATGGGATGCTTCTTAAGGAAAGCCAGGAGGCCATAAAAGTAGGGTTCCACTGCCTGTGGAGTAGAGCTATCTCTTTCTCCATGCTGGTACCTGCAGGTTGAGCAATAGAGAAAGACTTCAGTGAGGGTGGTCCTTGAGAGCCTGATGCACTAAGCAATGGAGAATTGTGAATGTCTATATACCCACCCCTACCCTATTCTCTGGCCAAATTTTGGTTTTTAGCATCATAATGTTTTTATGAATATAAATTTCTTCAGGTAGAGTTTCTGGTATACAAATTAAGCTAATTTCTCACATCTGACTTGTTCTTGGTGTTTCAAGAAGCTTTGAGAACCTTACTTTGTCTCAAGGCAATACTGCCCTTTATTTTAATACCATTGCTGACTTCCCATACTTTGATTTCTTGCCTAATACAATCTATGTCTTTCTCTATTCACAATAACTTTAGTAGTATTTGTCCTTATGTTGGTATTAATATTTGTAATAAATTACTAACCTGATGCAGCAGAGAATAAAAAAGAATACAGTTACAATAGTAATAATAAATTGCCTCCAAATTATAATCCATTAAAGCTCCCATTTAAAAATGATTTTCTGTGTGTATATTATTGAGGTCTCTTAACTCATTTTTCTTTACTAGATGGCTCAATTTTGAAATGAAATATAGAAAATAATGAAATGGTAAACTCTGAACATTACCTTCCTTTTTATATGCCTAAATAGTAAGTATGCAAATATTAGTGTTATTTTTTTTTTCCCAAGTGGGACTATTCTTAGCACATATCATAGCTCACTGTGCAGTGATTGCTATGAATTGAAGAATGTACACTGTGAACTGTAATTGTCATGGAGATGAAGAAAGTAATGCCAGGAAGGCACAGGCTGTTGTTGTTCTGGAAGGAGAACCTTGCTGTGTCTTTCATCTACAGTCTAATCTTCAGATTTATCGAAACTCTTACTTTTCTTATACTCCATTAAAAATTTGGATTATTTCTGTTTTTTTGCCCTTGAGTTGTATGAGTATCATGTATTTTTGAATGTTAAGCCCTTATCAGATATGTGATTTGGAAATATTTTCTCTCAATCCATAGGTTGCCATTTGATTTTGTTGATGTTCCTTTGTTTTGAGTTTGATGTGGTCCCACTTGTTTATTTTTGCAGCTGTTGCCTTTGCTTTTGGTGTGAAACCCAAAAACTCATTGCGAAGACTGGTGTCAAGGAAGATTACCCCGATGTTTTTTCCTGGGAGTTTAATTGCTTAAAGTCTTATGTTCAACTTTTAATCCATTTTTAGTGGATTTTTGTGTATGGTAAAAGACAGGGGTACAGTTTCATTTTTTTCATAGGACTATCCAGTTTTCCCAGTGCCATTTTTGACAAGCTTGTCCTTTCCCCACTGGATCGTCTTGGCTCCTTTTTCATAAGCTAACCAACAATATATGGGTGTGTGTTTCTTTCTGGCTTCTCTGTTCTGCTCTGTTGATCTGTGTCTGTTTTCGTGCCAGAAGCAAATCATTCTGTTTTGATTACTATAGCTTTCTAACACAATTTGAAATCAGGAACCCTAGTCTTGAACTTTGTTCTTTCTCAAGATCATTTTGACTCTTTGGTATTTTGTGATTTAATAAAGCAGAATAGACCAAGAAGAGATGGAAAAAGTACACAGAAGAACCATACAAAAAAATATCTTAATGACCCAGATAATCACAATGGTGTAGTTTCTCACTCAGAGCCAGACATTCTAGAATGTGAAGTCAAGTGGGCCTTAGGAAGCCCTGCTGCCAATAAAGCTAGTGGAGGTGATGAAATTCCAGCAGAGCTATTTAAAATCCTAAAAGATGATGCATTTATTTTTTTTTTTTTAATTTTATTTTATTTTATTTTTTTTTAAATTTTAAAATCTTTAATTCTTACATGCATTCCCAAACATGAACCCCCCTCCCACCTCCCTCCCCATAACATCTTTCTGGGTCATCCCCATGCACCAGCCCCAAGCATGCTGCATCCTGCGTCAGACATAGACTGGCGATTCAATTCACATGATAGTATACATGTTAGAATGTCATTCTCCCAAATCATCCCACCCTCTCCCTCCAGTTCTGATGAGATGGATGAAACTGGAGCCGATTATACAGAGTGAAGTAAGCCAGAAGGAAAAACACCAATACAGTATACTAACACATATATATGGAATTTAGGAAGATGGCAATGACAACCCTGTATGCAAGACAGGGAAAGAGACACAGATGTGTATAACGGACTTTTGGACTCAGAGGGAGAGGGAGAAGATGATGCATTTAAAGTGCTCCATTCAATGTGTCAGAAAATTTGGAAAAGCCAGCAGTGAGTGGCCAGAGGACAGGAAGAAGTCAACTTTCTCCCAGTTCCCAAGAAGAGCAGTACTAACGAATGTTCAAGCCACTGAACAGTTGAACTCATCTCCCATGCTAGTAAGGTTATGATCAAAATCCTTCAGGCTAGGCTTCAGCATTATGTGAACCCAGAACTTCCAGATGTTCAAGCTAGGTTTAGAAAAGGCAGAGGAACTAAAGATCAAATTGCCAACATTTGCTGGAACATAGAGAAAGCAAGGGAATTCCAGAAAAACATCTGCTTCATTGATCTCACCAAACTGTGTGGATCATAACAAAGTGGAGAATTCTTGAGGAGATGGGCATACCAGACCAACCTTACCTGTCTTCTGAGAAACCTGTACACAGTTCAAAGAACAACAGTTAGAAGCAGACAAGGAACAATAAACTGGTTCAGAATTGGTGAAGGAGTCTGTTGAGGCTGAATATTGTCACCCTGCTGATTTAACTTATATGCAGACCATGTCACGCAAAATGCTGGACTGGATGAGTCCTAAAAGCAGAAATCAAGATTGCTGGGAGAAATATCAACAACCTCAGATATGTGAATGATACCACTCTAATGGCAGAAAGCAAAGAGGAACTAAAGAGCCTCTTGATGAGGGTGAAAGAGGAGAGTGAAAAAGCTGGCTTAAAACTCAATATCAAAAAAGCTAAGATCATGGCATCTGGTCCCGTCACTTACATGCAAATAGAAGGGGAAAAGGTGGAAGCAGTGACAGGTTTCCTCTTCTTGGACTCTAAAATCACTGTGGATGGTGACTGCAGCCATGAAATTAGAAGACGACTGCTTCTTGGGAGGAAAGCTGTGACAAACCTAGACAGTGTGTTAAAAGCGAAAACATCACTTTGCCGACAGAGGTCTGTATAGTCAAGGCTATGCTCTTTCCAGTAGTCATGTACGCATGTATGAGCTGGATAGACAATAAAGAAGGCAGAGTGCTGAAGAACTGATGTTTTTGAAAAGTGGTGCTGCAGAAGACTCTTGAGAGTCCCTGGGCACCAAGGAGATCGAACCAGTCAACCTTAAAGAAAATCAACCCCATATACTCTTCAGAAGGACTGATGCTGAAGCTGAATCTCCAATACTTTGGGCACCTAATGTGAATAGCTGAGTCACTGGAAAAGACCCTGATGCTTGGAAAGATTGAAGGCAGAAGAAAAAGAGGCTGACAGAGGATGAGATGGTTGGATGGCATCACCAATTCAATGGGCATGAATTGGGCAAATTCTAGGAGATGGTAAGTGACAGGGAAGGCTGGCGTGCTGCAGTCATGGGATCACAAAGAGTCAGACATGACTTGTCAACTGAACAAAACAACAGTTTTATACAAGTTGTAGAATTTTTTTTTTTTTCTGTTTTGTGAAAAACACCTTGGAATTTTGAAAGAGACTGCAGTGAATATGTAAGATAGCTTTGGGTAGTATGGATGTATTAACAATATTAATTCTTCCAGTCAGTAAATATAAAATATGTTTCCTTTTGTGTCTTTTAAAAATTTCTTTCATGAGTGTCTTGAATGTTTTCATACATAGATATTTCAACACTTTGCTTAAACTTATTTCCAAGTATTTTATTTTTTGATGCAATTATAAATGGGATTATTTCTATTTCTATAATTTGTTGTTGGTGTATGGATAAGTAACTGAGTTTTATATATTCAAATACAGTATACATAATGCATGCTATTTTTTATAGAATAGACAATTTTCCCCCCAATAATACATACAGAATGCTCAAGAAGTATATGACAAGATGCTCAACATCACTATCAGGGAAGTGCAAATCAAAAGTACAACAAATATCACCTCATTCCTGTTTAAATGGCTTTTACCAAAAAGTAAGAAATAAGTGTTGTTGAGGATGTGTAGAAAATGGAGGTCTTACTGGATTATTAGTAGGAATGTATATTGGTGCAACTACCTTGGAATACCTTCTGGAAGTTTCTCGTGAAATTTAAAAAAGAACTGTTATGTGGCCATTACTTCCCACTTCTGGATATATATTCACTTCTGAATATGTATTCAAAGGAAATGAAATAATGATCTCAAAGGAAATCTGTACTTCCATGTTCATTGTCGCAATATTCATAGTAGTCTAGAAACAACCTATTATGGGAACAAGTATCTGTCAACAGGTGAAGAGATTAAAACAATACATGTGAATTTTATTTAGCCATTATAAACAGAAACAAATTCTTCCATTTGTGGCAACATGGAGGGCCTTATGCTAAGTGAAATAAGCTAGAGAAATACACTGTATGATCTCAATTGTAAGGAATCTAAAAAAATGTGATACTCAGAAACAGATAGGAAAGTGATTGCCATTGCCTGGAGGGTGGGGAAAATAGGGAGAGGTTTGTAAAAGGTTATACATTTTAACATATGAAAATTATATGATCTGAGGACCCAATGTATAGCATGATGACTATAACTGATGAAATTGTGTTGTATAATTGATGCTGTCTAAGAGACTGGACGGAGAAGGCAATGGCACCCCACTCCAGTACTCTTGCCTGGAAAATCCCATGGATGGAGGAGCCTGGTAGGCTGCAGTCCATGTGGTCGCTAAGAGTCGGACACGACTGAGCGACTTCATGTTCATTTTTCACTTTCATGCATTGGAGAAGGAAATGGCAACCCACTCCAGTGTTCTTGCCTGGAGAATCCCAGGGATGGGGAACCTGGTGGGCTGCTGTCTATGGGGTTGCATAGAGTTGGACACGACTAAATCGACTTAGCAGCAGCAGCAGCAAGAGAGTGGAACTTACCTGTATTCTCTTCAAAAAATAAAAGGTAAACATGTCAAATGATAGCTATGTTACTTAAGTTAATGACAAGTGACAAGTGAAGTTGCTCAGTCATGTCCCACTCTTTGCAACCCCATGGACTGTAGCCCACCACGCTTCTCCGTCCATGGGATTTTCCAGGCAAGAGTACTGGAATGGGTTGCTATTTCCTTCTCCAACTTAAGTTAATAGAAAGGTAAATTCTTTTCTAATACATACATAAATGAGGGTCAGCACTATGGCAGAGGGGTAGGTGGAAATGGCAAGTATACTGGAGTGGGTTGCCATTTCCTCCTCCAAGGAGCTTCCCGACCTAGGGATTGAACCATCTCCCATGTCTCCTGCATTGCAGGCAGATTCTTTAGCTGCTGAGCCATCAGGGAAGTCCTAACAAAACTACCATATGTCCTAGAAGTTCTACTATTGGGCATATACCCTGAGAAAACCATAATCCGTAAAGACACGTGTACCCAAAATTCATTGCAACAGTGTTTACAATAGCCAGGACATGGAAGCAATCTAGATGTGCATTGAGAGAGGAATGGATAAAGAAGTTGTGGTAAATCTGTACAAGGGAATTTTAATTAATGTTAAAAAGGAGCGCATTTGGGTCACTTGAGCTGAGGTGGATGAACCTACTGCCTGTTATACAGAGTGAAGTAAGTCAGAAAGAGAAAACCAAATATTGTATATTAATGCATATATATGGAATCTGGAAAAATGGCACTGGTTAACCTATTTTCAGGGCAGAAAGAGAGACAGACAGAGAAGAGATTTGTGGATACAATGGGGGAAGGAAAGGGCAAGTTAAATTGAGAGAGTAGCGTTGACATGTAGTATATTACCATATGTAAAATATTAATAGATAGCTAGTGGGAAGTGGCTGTGTGACACAGGAAGCTTAGCCAGTGCTCTGTGACAACCTAGAGAAGTGGGATGGGGTGCGTGGTGGGGGGATTCAAGAGGGAGGGATACATGTATACTTACGGCTATTCACATCATTGTACAGCACAACACATTGTAAAGCAATTATACTCTAATTAAAAGTAAATTAAAAAAATAATATATACATATATCAAATTATCATGTTATGTACTTTAAATATCTTACAGTTTTATTTGCCAATTCTGTCTCAAAAAATACTCTGCTTGCTAGTCACTATTCATGACATTTGATTTATATATGTCAGTGTCTACACAGGAAAAAGAAAAACTTTGCAGTATCTGCTGAGAAAGGCAAAATGGAGACTTTTTTGATGCTTAAATATCACTTAAGCAAAAGGATTAATAATTAAGTAGTTCTCAGTGGACGAATAGCCCCTCAGCCTCTGGCCTCACTAACTGGACCCTCTTCTCTTTCTAGTGCTTTGGTAGGTTCCTTATCTTTGAGGGCAAATTTAACAAGTCAGCTTCCATACAAATGTTATAACTGGGTGCTTAGTCCCCAGAGGTGACAAAGTCCCTTATCACTTGAACCTGCCTGTGTGAAATAAAAGCCTCTCCAGTATCATTCATGTTTTTGAGGAGATCCAAGAGGCTGAGGGTAGCACTGAGGGGGAGGTTTTGTTTTCCAAGCTGGATCCTCTTGTCAGGACTAGATCAGGGGGTGTGTGAAATTTTTCAGGCTGCTTGAGCAGCAGTGGCTGTCTTATGCTTGCATACATATGCCCATCATACACACACACACACACACACACTCACACACACACACACCCCACACACACAACACACCCCACACAATAAATGACTGGCATGCAGAGGAAAGTTAGGTTCCCGTTTTCCAGTGACTGAAGATAAAAAATTTAGACTTATCTTGTTGCCCTAATTGTCTTCTTTTCAGAGTAAAATGTGAATGAAAAAAGTGAAAATCCCACACAAAACCTTTAAGTCAGAAGAGAATTTTAACTTTCCTCCTTCATTTTCTTAAAAATATTCAACAAATATAAATATATAGACATCAATATATTCATACAGATATACATACAGGGTAGCTGAAGGATCTTCTAACCAGGATGTCAGTAACTTTGGTGTGGAAGGTCTCTGACAGTGTTATGATGACCAGTCACTGAAAGGTTTGACATTTTTCATGAGGCTGAATATGGTTTTCCTTTTGGACACTGCAGATCATAAAGCCTTTGTGGGGCTACAGTGAAACCCGAGACACTTGCTCTTGTTTTGCTATCACCACCTCTGATTTTTGAACCTCTGGGGGTGTCTTATCAACAGAAGTCTCATCTGAAATGGCTGCTGTTAAAATGTCCATGTGTTGCATTTGAAAAGATATTTTTATTATTTGTTACCATAATGGCTGGAATTTTTGACTACTTTTCCTTTCTGTAGGAAGTTTTACATTTTAAAATGTCAGTGTTTGTATTAAAGTTATAGGGACTTTGCATAAGAGTTTTTTAAAATTAATGCTTTGATCAAATTTTGTAACTGGAAAATAGGATTGGGGTGACCTGGTTTCTCTCAGTCCTTTTGCTTGGTTACAGAGTGTGAACCACATCAGACAGTGATCATTCTGCTCCTTATACAATTCCTGGGAAGTCAGTCCACAGTCTCCTTTAATGATTCATCAACCCCAGGACTCAACAACCCAGATTGTTGAAATTTCTTATTATATATACCTTGAAGCTTGAAGTCATTCCATGTTTTTTTTTTTCCATTATCCGTGGAATTTGAAACCTCTTGAGTCTAATAATTCCTAATACACTTTAATGTGATTATTAAATGATCTTGAACATAATTTTCTAAAGGTAAGCCATCTTAAACATTTAGCATTTCTCATGTCTTCCTTTCTACTCTGTCTTTTGTATATTTCAGCATATGAATAAATAATCATGATTGAAATTATTTCAAAGCTTCTTAATTTACAAAGCAATTTTTATATCCATGCTGGTCTTAGTCTCATTGTGATAAACAAGGAGACAAGGGTTTCATGCACTTAGGGAAGAAAGAAACCTGGGAAGTAAGGAAGGAAGTTAAGGTGATATGTAATGAAGGGTTGGATAGAGCAGGAAATGGAGGTAAGAACATGAAATAATGGGATGCTTTCGTATTTCGGTGGCCAAACTATGTAAGATAGATGGGTCTGCCAAGAATAGTTGCCCTTTTCTGATTCACTAATTTTTGTAGCAAAATCAAAGCCTCATATTTTTTGCAGAGTCTTGCCTGATTGAATCCCATCCTGACAAAGTTGGCACACACCTCTGCACACAGGTGTGTACACAGACCTTGACAAGTGAAATGAGCCGATTTGCATTGTGGCTACCAATGGCTCTTTGGTCTGCCCCTCTTTCCCTTCAATTTTCTGTACTCTTCCTGCATGTTCTACCAGGTAGGATGTGGGAAATGGGTAGCTCCAACACACACATTAAAAGTTGTAGGGATAAAGTTGACTCCATTACAAATTAAAGTTATACTGCTAGTTCAGCTGTAAAGAACCCACCTGCCAATGCAGGGGACCTGGGTTCAATTTCCTGAGTAATGAAGATCCCCTGGAGAAGGAAATGGCAACCCATTCCAGTATTCATGCCAGGGAAATCCCATGGACAGAGGAGCCTGGTTGGTTACGGTCCATGGGGTTGCAAAAGAATCAGACACAAATTAGTGACTAAATAGAAAAATCAGGGAAGTCTTTTCCCCATCATTTCCTCCTTCTGATCACTGCTGAATATGATTTAAAAACTGGAGATTTGGAGTTATAATTGAAAATCAGAAATATATATTAATTTTCCAATTGAAGGAGGAATCCGTTAACTCAGTCCATGAATGTTTAAAATCTTAGAACTTCATTAAGTTGTGATGACTACAGTGAGACAGTCAAGGTTGAGAAATAAAAGCTCAGCCTTCTCTCCCCAGCAAGACAGCTGCCAGATGACGCTGTGCTGTGAGCTTGTTCTCTTGGCCTCTGTTCTGCTCGTCTTCTGCATGCAGAGCAAAAAAACTTAAAAAGCTATTAGGGTTTGGGAGGGTCAGATACCCAATGGCAAACATTTACCCCAATCCCACAAAGAAAGCAACCTTTTTTTTTTTGAAATTGGAAACTGTAAGGAAAGATTTATGGACCTTCGGATTTATAAAACCATCTGGTGCTTTGTAGTTTGCAGGCTGGTTGCTTTGAGAGTTCAAAGTTTGGACTGACCACACCACTATTGTTACCACTACCTCCTCCTTCCTGAATAGTTCAATTTCGTTTCTACAATGATACCTAAGAAGCTAGTCTTTTAAACTTATTGGACAACTTGTAAAAATCAGTAGGATTTAGGAGAATGTACCTGTTGCTTTTTAAGGTCATTTTTACTGTTTGTCCCTTGCTGCATTAAAGGAGTCCAGTTGGTGAACTCTGAGTTTCCACTTAGCTTAGCTTCCTTGTGGGAGCACTGCGTAATTTGGGTTTTGTTTTGGCAGTTGATGACCTTTGACCCCTCTCAGTAAAGTGTTTAGGTTGAAGAGGACTGAAAAGAGCTTTCAGATGGGATATTTCCAACCTCTTCCAAGCTAGAGCAATCTTCCCCTCAGGATAGCAAACCCTTATATAGAAATGGTTTTCAGCCTCTACAGTGTTCTGGTGGAGCAAGTCAGATCAAAGGCTTGATATTTGAAAAATGCACATTCACATTGCAGAGCCAAAAGAAAAAATGTTATGCAAGTCAATAATGTCACTTCAAAGTGACTCAAGTGTGTTCTCAATTTCAAAAGAAAATGGAGAAAATGAGAACAGGGTGTATAAGTTTTCTGTGCCTGATTCTGTTTGTAACTGCAGTGAAATCTCAACTATCCCTTTACTGCTAGTGGCAAGTCCTGAAGGACTCTGGGTGTAGGGCAATCTGCTTATTAATTGCCTGTACCTGTGATAATCTTGTACACTTAGATTATAAGGGTGACAAACTTTGATCCACCTCACACTTTTGGAATGCAAATTAGTTACACTTTATTAAAGGAATAGCATTTTAGGGAAGAATATAAAATGAGAAACAGAGATAATGTGGATTAGCCCTTTAAATACCTTTAGTCCCAGAAAATTAGTGGTATTCATACGATTTTTTTTTTCTGTTGTTGTTATAGTATTTGTTGAGTACCCATTTTATGGGTGTCTGTCATTCTCCTAGGTACAATATAATTGTATCCTTAGATTACACAACATTTTAGGGATAGGACTGCTTTTTTTTCTTTGCATGTTCAACATGCTTTATGATAACATTAGAAAAAGTCTTAAGTGTGCATCTATGCATGCAAATGATTTAACGTATTGGTACTTACTTGACATATGTATCTTACATACACTATCTAATTTGCTAGAAACTAAATATTAACCAATTGTGATGAAAATTAACTCTCCTGACAACTCTTTCTTTCCCCATATTCTTTTCTGAAATGATGATGGTGAACTATAATATTGTGGAAGTCTGTGTTCAGAATGTAAAGCTCAAAACATGAGCCTCAGAGATTGAATCTTGAGGTCTGATCTGTTCCTTTACTTTGCTTAACCCATTAGACATTATGTCAGTTGTTAGGCAAGGCAACATTTTTCCTTCCACAACAGTAGCTCTTATTTTGCTTCTCAAACTCTGGTAAATCTACTTGTTTGCATCCTCTTTCCAACACAGTGCTAACATGTCAAAGTTCATATGTAGACTGAGATGAAAACTGAATTGTGGATTTTAAATGATACTACACAGTCACTTGTTTGGAAAATGGGGAGACTCCAGATTGAGCAGATATGATACACAGATATTTGTCTAAACTGGTTCTGGATCTGACTCATCTGTGACTGAATCTTGGTTACCAGACCTGCATTTCATTTCTACTTAAACTCCAAAAGTGCGTCGGAGATTTTGATTAGGTTCTTTTGAATTTACTTTTAGTTACCCCTTAGACACAGTTTTTTTTTTTTAATTTTAGTTTTTTATTTTTTAAATTTTAAAATCTTTAATTCTTACATGCATTCCCAAACATGAACCCCCTCCCACCTCCCTCCCCATAACATCTTTCTGGGTCATCCCCATGCACCAGCCCCAAGCATGCTGCATCCTGCATCAGACATAGACTGGCGATTCAATTCACATGATAGTATAGAGGAAGATGTGTAGACACAGTTTCTAGACTAAGGGGAACCTCCCAACACTTTGCAGAATGAAATTGCATCCCCTAAAATGGTTCCTCCTTGTATTGCTCAGTGACTGATTGGTGTAAGAAAGCAGGCTGACTTGGGCTGTTTTCTTTCCTACTGTTTTGTAGTCAGTATAAAAGCAGAGGGCTCTGTAAGCATAGTTGAGTGAATACACAGCTAGAGGCTCAAGATTTTAGAGTCACCTTTTGCTTACTCACTTCTCCTTTCCTGTCCTCATATTGTATCTGTCATCAGTTTTCTCAGACAGTTCCTCCAGAGAGTGGGCGTTTCTACCTGCCTCTGATGCAAAATGCACTGAAAATAGTTTTGAGCTTTGACAGACATATCAACTTCACTTTTTCTAACTAGCAGCACCAAATACATTCTGACCTGGAGATTACTAACCTCATGTTTGACAACTGGGGTTGATCCATGGTTGCCATCACCATTTAGAAAAGTATATTTGAATATATCACATGATGTGAGTTTCAATTGCAAAGTTTTGGGAGTCTTCAGAATCCATCTGTTGTCATAACTGAGAAATTTAGAAAATGTTTGAAACGGTATATATGCAATTTTATGTACTGTTTTACATATAGGTATAATTTATAAATATAAGCTTAAACATATATGGATGTGAGAGTTGGACTTTAAAGAAAGCTGAGTGCTGAAGAATTGATGCTTTTGAACTGTGGTGTTAGAGAAGACTCTTGAAGGTTCCTTGGACTGCAAGGAGACCCAAACAGTCCATCCTAAAGATCAGTCCTGAGTGTTCATTGGGAGGACTGATGTTGAAGCTGAAACTCCAATACTTTGGCCACCTGATGCGAAGAACTGACTGATTTGAAAAGACCCTGATTCTGGGAAAGAATGAAGGCAGAAGGAGAAGGGGATGGTGACACAGGATGAGATGGTTGGATGGCATCACCAACTCAATGGATATGAGTTTGGATAAACTCTAGGAGTTGGTGATGGACAGGGAGGCCTGGCGTGCTGTAGTCCATGGGGTTGCAAAGAGTCAGACATGATTGAGCATCTGAACTGAACTGATGCACATATATATATATATATATATATATATATATATATATAGCAAAGTTTTTTTGTATTAAATACTTTTTACCTTTATCAAGAAAGGGCAAAACAAATTCAGTCTTTGATGTTATTGTGTTTGGTCTTTCCTCTTAACCTTCTGAATCAAGTTATAGTTTTCACTCTAAATTGAGTGGAATCCACACCAAGTTTGTTTTCTCCCTCAGCTTATTAAATACTTCATCACAGGGTCATCTTCATGTATTTTCTGACCTCTAAATTTCACCAGAGCAAACCCATAGTTTGCCTCAAAACTATCATGAGAGTCTGCCAGCCTTGGCCTCTTGATCATTTGTTTGAGATTTTTATACTAACCACGCATTTCTGGGTAAGTAGACACATATATCCATGCTTTTCTGCAATATTATGGTAAAAGCTGTGGTCATTGGTTTTCACAGGGAGTGGGGAAGCTATATTTTTAGTATTAGAGTGACCCCTGGGGCCTGGGTAAAATGCAGATTGCAGAAAAGAAGACATGACCATTCCAAGAACTTTGGCCTTTGACCCAGAAATATATCCTAATGGGTCTCTGGCTGAATTTCCACAGTGATTCTTAGCACAATAAAACTGACAACCATGAGTTTTTCTGAAATGTTTATACTGTAGTTTCTTAACCACATGTGAACACCATTGAAGCATTTAGAAATATTCTTTGGATTCTCAAAGTTCACAAACATTTGTCTGACCTTGAAAAAGGCCACAGGCAAATTATATGGAATTCGGAATCCAGAATAACTGAATTAAATGAGATAATGTATGTGATAATTCTCTGTGACTTGTAACTACCAGACTGATGTTGATCATTGGTATGTACAGTTTGATTATTTTCTTTAGGTTCCATGGAATAAGAATTAGGTTAGGTCAGATTATTTGGTTTCTGTATGTGTCATAGTGAAACATAAATTGAATTAGGTTCAGATAACTGATTCTGTTCTTGCTTTGTTAAACCAGTTGTCTGTTGGTTCTACAGTCCTTCTGCCCCTATTTCTGGGGAATGTTTCTTTCTTCTGCTTTCTTTCTGTCTCTTTCTCTTAGAAATAATCTATTCCCCACCTGAGTCTATGTTTTAGAGATGGGGCTGACCCTATTTCCTCACTCCAGGGATGGCCAGCTGTTTTGATCTGACCGCTCAGGATTCACTTAATTTGTTCGTGGTGGGCTTGTGAGTAGTGCTAACTTAACTTGCCTCTGGGACTTTGCTAGAACTTTTGGGATGAGTAAAGATACAGCTTCTAGTAGTTGCATTTTCTATTCTGTGGGGACAGCCTGCCTGTCAATCGGGAGCTAAGGAGAGGGTGGAGAAAAGAGACACATTCCTGATAATAAAGGTTGGACTCCGCCTCCTCCCATTCTCCAAGTCAGTCCTACTGAACTCCCTGCTCTGTGGTCCAGAGAACATCTCCATCTTTTCGTCTGTTTAATTTGCTTCAGAGAAGCTTCTGTTCCTGTCAATGGAATGTTCTGGTTTCTTCCCACCATCATTCACTGGCTGCCTAGTGTTTGTGTTACGTGGAACTTGGCAGCCATGTTTCCTCAGGTTCAGTGTTTTCATGTGTAAAAATAAATTGAAGCATTTAGAAATCAAACAAACAGTATACAGAAGTGAAAATATTTCAGGAGTGTTATCAAGTTATGGGAGTTGGGTGCTATAAAATGAGTTGTTATCAGCCTAGATCCAGAGAAATGGGAGAAGGGGACATCCGTGGAACTTAAGCAGAGTCCTGCAGAGGAGGACACTTTGAAGAAACTGTGATTGTATCTGGGAAAATTTAAGAGGAGGGAGCCAGGGGAATAAGTTCACGGATCTTATTCTGTTTCCTTCCATCCATCTCCTGCCAGGGCTTCCCATTTGTTAATCCCAACAGGAAGACAGAAAGTGAGGGGGCCTGTTGATGTGGTCCCTAGGCCATCCCACAGAGGCCATAAACATGGTGGAGAAGGAAGAAAGTATATCCAGAAGGGCAAAGACAAGCTATCTGGCATGGCAGATAATCTTGGACTTTTCTTTCTGTTCTAAAATTAAATGAGAATGAATAAAACTCTAGAAGGACATGAGATTGGGATTCGTTTGAATTAATGTACACATATGAGTGAGAAAAGAGGAGGGAAATCTTACACCCCCCCTTTTTTTCTGCACATTTATTATTCCAGTTCATTAAAAGCATAACTAATTAGGCCAATGATGTTTTACTGTTTCAATGACATGGCAAAAGAGCTAGGTAATTTGTTAGTTAAATTAGATAATAAATTAATTCAAATTATTCTTGAAAGTTGATTTTAAAAATTAGAATAGGACTTTGTTGATTTTGAAAATAGATTTAGAAAAGTACTTTTCTTTTGTATGTAGTAGGGTTGCATATCTTTAACATGTGCTTGAAAAAAAATCAGAAAAAGTAGACTCACAGATGTGGAGAACAAACTAGTGGTTAGTAGCAGGTGGGGGTTTTTTTAGGGATGGGGGGGTTACAAACTATTGGATATAAGGCTGAAGGATGTTTTGCATAACATGGGTAATGTAGCCAACATTTTGTAGTAAATATAAATAGCAACCTTTAAACACTGTATGTATATATATATATATATATATATATATATATATATATATATATATATTTAAAGCAGAAGACATACAAAAATTTATTTTTAAAAAATCACCACTAAATGGAGCCCTAGTGTTTCATCTGGTTTCTTCACTAAAGAGGTAGGAATTTGTCTAAATGCTTCATAAAGCCTGACCATGTTAGGCTTATTGCATGACCACAAAGTACATATAAAACCACAGATACCATTCTTTGTGTGTGATTTAAAGAATGTTCAAGAGTAAGTTTTTCTCCATACAAATTTTCCCCACTTATTTAATTCCTGAATAACATAGAGCTCCACTGTAATGGCACAATAGAATATTTAGAGTTGTTGTTCCATCCTAAATTGTGTCCAACTATTTGCAACTCTACAGACTATAGCATGCAGACTCCCCTGTGTTTCAGAATATTCAGAGAGAATAATTTTGTATAAAGATATGGAGGTCTTACAAATTTAGAAAAAAGCCCATTCAACTCCCGTTCTTTTGTTAGAACTGCATCCTTGTAGATACGAAATCTAAATGTATGCATGTTAACCTATAATACAGAAACACCACCCTCCTCCTTGGTGATAGTGATGGTCTGTGTCTATAGTTAGGGAAGTACAACAGGCTGCTTCGGTTGTGGGATGGTTCTCCTGTGCCTTGCCTACCAAGGCCATCTCCATCTATGCCTTGTACCTTGTACCTTGTCTGTGTGTCAACTGCAATTCTATAGCACCCCCGGAACTTTGTCTTGGCCACTGGAGGTGCAGACTGCAGAGTCTCAAGATTTTATTCCATCCCAAAGAGTTTCATCAGAAAGATATAACCCATAGGAATAAAAACAGACTCCCTGGAAAAGAATACAAACCGTGATCAAGATCATGGTCTTGAACATCTTCATAAATTTAAGAGAAAAATCTCACCAAACTGATTGATATATATTCTCAAATAACATTTTTTATTGGCTGCCAGCATGTACAGGTGGAGCATTCATAATCTGGAGATCACAGTGTAGACTGTTTCCACATACACAGCTTCCTGCCACATTCATTTCTATTTGCATTGGTGAACTGCAGTCTTTGCACCCAATGGTAGAGTGCAAAGAGAAGGGATTTGACCCAGAAAAAAATTCAACCTCACATCACTTGTAAGAAGTGTGAATTGTTATTTCATGCTAAAGGTAGCCATTTTCATTTTTTTGAGTTTCTGCTATGCACTAGGCAATCTGAGAGATGCTAAATGTAGTCTACATTGTCACATTTATATTTTTATTCACACGAGCATACATGGCAGGGGTGATTCTCTAGTTATCTTATAGCTAGAGAACTTCTTTCTCTCTTGCTTTCCTTACCCCTCCTATATATTAGACTTTGTTGTAAGTTCTAAGCATTCTTTTTCTTAAATCTTTTAAAGATTTCTTCTTTTTCTTTCCAGACCTTCTACCACAAACTGCTCCATCAATCTCCTGGGTGATCCCCAGTCCCCGAATTAATATCCCTGGAATCCCCTTCTGCTCCCTCTAATAATGGCTCTGTTCTTCAGTAGGACTTTGTTTTAAGCATAGATGTATAATCGTGTCTGCTCCTAAACCCTTGGAAGGCTACCCTTTTCCCTAGAGAGAGCCTACTTTTATTCCTGCTGTTCCCTGGGTCTCTCTTAGGTCTGGCCTTGCCTGGGCTTCAGTTCCACTCCTGCCCCGTCCTCTCCTCTCTCCAGTCCAGCTACACCAGACCTGACCAGTTCCCTGAACATACCATGGTCCTGCACTGTCTTCCTTGCCTTGATTTGCTCTGTTGAGAATGTTTTTTCCTATAGTTTGTTCAGCTTCCTCCCATGTATCTTTTAGATTGTTAGCTTCTGCTTCAGTTCCTTGGACAGTGACTCCTAACCCATTAGACTAGGAGCCGAGTTCCCTTGCTCTCTGCTCCCACAGTGTGAATCCTTCCTGTTTCCCCATCTCTTCATGTCTGCGATTACTTGTTCAAATACCTGTCTTTTCCACTCGAATATAATCTTAATGAAATCAGTGACCTCATCTGTCCCATTTATCAGAGTATTTTCTTTCTGTAATGTAGAATCTAGTGCTGGGGAAGCATTCAGTAAACAGTTGTCAAATACATAAAGATTTTTTAAGAAAACAGAAGACTGGAGAGGTTGAATCTCCTGCCCTGATTCATATAAGTTATACCTCTGGCCTTACCTGGATTAGAACCCATGTGTGTTTATCAAGAGAGTCCAGCTTTTCTCCATTTGACTGCTACCTCGTGGAAGGGCTGGTGTGACTGGAAAGGTTCATTTATACTGTTTCCTGTTTTCTGCCCTTGGAACAGTACTTTGAATCCAGTTTTATATAATGGAAGGTTCTAAGATTTTTGTGATAATAGAATGTATACTTTAAAATAGTATTTTGAAAATTATAGATGCCTGCTTAGTGATATTTCTACATGTTTTAGAAAGTTATATAATCTAAAACCTTCTTGTGAAATCTATTATTAACTACTTTTAATTTTCATCTTTAATTTTATGTTAAAATTTAAAGTAAGTTTTTTTTTTTTTTAATCATCTTCTCAGGGCTTCCTTGGTGGCTCAGATGTGAAAGAATCTACCTGCAATGAAGGAGACCTGAGTTCTATCCCTGGTTGGGAAGATCTCCTGGAGGAGGGCATGGCAACCCACTCCAGTATTCTTGCCTGGAGAATCCTGATGGACAGAGGAGCCTGGTGGGCTACAGTCCATGGGGTCACAGAGTCAGACATGACTGAGCAACTCAACACAGCACAGCACAATCTTTCTTAAGTACAGTTTTTCCTGAAATATTGCTTATAAATCACAATATTACTTGAGTATTTCCTTTTACATGTGGAATACCAAGTGGAGAGAGGTAAGTTGTTGCCATATAACAGTATTTGTTTTTGTTGATGAGGGGAGAAATTCATTTGTTGACAAGCCTTTGACATGTGGCAGGTAAGTCTGGTTCCTGGTTTGAGTGATCTGTGAAATTTATTAATTCCAAGTCCAAACAATGGTGAGTAATAGCAGTGCAAACCTTGGCTCTGGTTTTGTTTAGCTTATTTCTGCTGATATTTATAAATACCTCTTTGAAAGTGAAAGTCGCTCAGTCGTGTCCAACTCTTTGTGACCGCATGAACTATATAGTCCATGGAATTCTCCAGGCCAGAATACTGGAGTGGGTAGCCTATCCCTTCTCCAGCGGATCTTCCTGACCCAGGAATCAAACTGGGGTCTCCTGCATTGCAGGCAGATTCTTTACCAACTGAGCTATGAGGGAAGATCCAGTCATTAGCAATTTATAGATTACAGATTTCTTGAAACCAAAGAATGTGAGGGATGTGCACACATCCCTTCATTTCTCCTCCAGACTTTATTTTTTCAGGCATCTCTAATAAGATGAGAATTTCCTGAAGACATAGAAGCAAACATCTAAGGCTGGCTCATGGTGGGAGAGTAGGTATTTGTTTGCTTTAAATTTTCAGGAGTCATTGACTTTTGATATGTGCTGCCTGGCGCTTACCTGCTTCTGTTTGGTGCCAGTTCTACTCTGGAGGGAGGTTGCGGACAGAGCGGGTTTTTGAAATCCCATGAACCTAGCTTTCTCATCAGTGAAAGTTTGAAAAACAGTAGCTGTGGAGATCTTCTTTCAAATACAACTGGAATATCAGTGGAATTGTTTTTTCCTGGTAACCAGCATATATTTTGTAACTTTCCTTTGGACACTGTATGGTTTCCAAATTAATTTCATCATCCTCGATGTAGAATTTGTGGTGTTTATTGTGCAACAGTAGCAGTGACAGTCTTTGCATTGTTTGATTTTTGATAGTGAAAAAATTCATCCCAGTGCTACTGCTCTTTGCTCATAAAACTGACCAGTTATGATTGCATTTGTAACCATATGTGAACTTAGAGCTTTCTTCAATCTCTCGCTAACTCTTAAGAAAGAATTTCTTAGGTAAAGACTGCAGAACTAGACATTTGAGAAATGCTGCAGTGTTTCAAATGACTCACAAATGTAGAACATTTTCTGTTGTAGTTCACTTGAAAGATGAACTTGGTTTTGAGTATCAGTAATGGAATTTTAAACCTTTGAGATACTCAATGAGATTCTGTAATTTCTTTCATTAATTCATGTCTTTTGCAGTTTTAGATCTAGGAGGAATAGTCTTCAGAGGGAAAAACCCACTGAAAGTGTCATTTTCACTAAGCAGTGAAGAGTTAGTTTATTTTCAAATAAGTAAAGATGTTGGATGGGATACTCTTTACAAAGACTTTCAGTATGTTTCACAAATCAGTTCTCAAAAATGTGAAATACATATATATTTTTTTGGGGGGGGGAGGTGAAAATTCTAAGTTGTGAATTCCAATTGCCTGGAACAAACTTCCACTGTGTTTCTACTGCAGTGGCATTTTTAGTATTCTTAATTTGTTTGGTGGACCAAATGATTTTACTCATAGGGATAGTCACATGAGTGCTCCCTGTAATAGACAACTTTGTTTTTGAAGCAAATATGCATGTTGTAGAAATCTGACAATGAAGAGACAGAACAAAGCAGATGTGTGAATTGATCATGAAACATAACTAGAACAATGAAGTTATTCACATCATTATTTTTATGACAGCCACTGTAGACAGGTTTTCTCAGGATATTTCCCCTTGAATATAGAAATGAGTGATTTTCATGCTACTATATATGGGGCAACTCTATTGCTTCTTACTATCATTCGAAACAGAAGATCCACAATTCTTGGGTGGGAGACAAGAAAAGTCATGACTAGACTCACGATTATTATTTAGGTTGTAGTTAGATAGCATTTAGTATGGATGAGGCTTTGGGTTACGTTAGATAAATTAGTTTCCTCACTGGGTGCTATGGGTTAAGTTCTTATGTTTTCTGAAAATTCTTACGTTGAAAACCTAATGCCCAAGGTGATGGTTTTAGGAGGTGGAATCATTGGAAAATGATTAGGTTATGAGGGCAGAGCCCCCATGAATGAGATTAGCGTTCTTTTGAAAGAGGCGTGAAATACTCGCTCATCCCTTCTGTCCAGGGGTGGAAAAAATGTCTGTGTCCTTGAAGAGGCTCTCACTTAACCATGCTGGCACCCTGATCTTGGACTTCTAGCCTCCAGAACTGTGATAAATAACTTTGTTTATAACTCCCCCCAGCCTTTGGTATTTTGTAAAAGCAGCCAAAATGGACTAAGACACTAGACATGATTAAATGGGGGGGAAAAAATTGTCAAGCTTGTTTTCTCTTCCATAGTCGTGAAAGTGGAAGAGGTAGCATAGATAGTCAATTCCAGATAAAGTGGCACATGATAACATACTCCATAGAGCTGTAAATTTCCTTTTGTAGTCCTGTGACATGCTCACCTGGGAAGGCATTTTCTTAGATGTAATTGACATTTAAACCAAAAGATTGTGAATAAAACAAATCACCTATAATGTGGGTGGGCTTTATGCAATCAGTTGTGGGCCTTAAGAACAAAGATTGAGGTTTCCCAAAATAAAAGCAACTCAGCCTCAAGAGTGTACCACTAACTGGTACCCAAATCTCCAGCCTAGTCCACAGAGATGGAGCAACTAGACACTAAGGCCTGTCACTGGGCTCTCATCTAAGTCCTAACAGAACTGCTCTTGATTTTAAAAACTTATTTTTACTTCTCTAGGCCTAAGTTTTCTCAGCTACACAGGAAATTAGATTAGAAAATCCTTTACATTTCCAAAGATTATGCAAATATCTGTATAAAACATGATCCCAAGCTGAAGATTTATTTGTGCCTCTCTCGAAAAGAAAATTATTTCTAGTGCAGCTTCCCTGTTAAGAACTCTTACACTCCTTATTATGTGCGCTATCTCATAGTGTATTTCTCTAGCTTAGCTTTAAGAAAATTCCCTTGATAGAAATAATAACTTGATTGTTATGGAATACTATTTTTATCTCTTTGGTCTTCCACTGAAAAGCATGAGTTGTAATTAATGCACTCTAGTGAGAGAAATGGCACCCCACTCCAGTACTCTTGCCTGGAGAATCCCAGGGATGGAGGAGCCTGGAAGGCTGCAGTCTATGGGGTCGCTGAGGGTTGGACACGACTGAGCCACTTCACTTTCACTTTCATGCATTGGAGAAGGAAATGCCAACCCAGTCTAGTGTTCTTGCCTGGAGAATTCCAGGGACAAGGGAGCCTAGTGGGCTGCCATCTCTGGGGTCGCACAGAGTTGGACACGACTGAAGCGACTTAGCAGCAGCAGCAGCAGCAGCAGTGAGATAAATTGGTTGAAAATGTCAGCATGTCAACTTGAAGTTTACTAGTTTAAAAATGGGTCTTGGTGTATACAGAAGAGGTATGATTTGCATAGTTTTGTTTCTTGCAACAGTGTTTTTTTTTCCCAAATAACATATCTGTCCTTTTCTTATTTGCCTGAAGTTATATAGAATACATACTCTTTTTGAAAGGGAAAATTGATAAAAAAGGAACTTTTATCTGGAATAGTAGTTAAGATTTTGTCCAATTGTCATCTAATCCAAAATATAAATCTCACTGTGGGACCATCATCCCTAGGAAGGTGAAATTCCCACATAAATTTTCCCTAACATCAGTTTGGCCATCATTCATTTGATATATGCTCCATTGAAATGCTCATGTTACAGAGGAATATAAAGAATTATGACTTCTTTGAGATTCATATTCCTCATTTCTGAAATGCTTTTAGTTATAATATTTACTTCAGAAAGAACTAAATAAGCTGGTCTGTGAAAAATACCAGTTTCTGGCATGGTTGAGATACTCAGTAAATAGTAATTTCAGTACAGCTGGTGTGGCCTTTGTAGCCCTAAGGGAACTGAACTAAAGTAGTGGGAGTAGGTGTTGTTCAGATCATTAACTGTGATATAAGCCAGAATGTGGTCAGTGAGATAAAAATGATGAGAATGAAATTAGGAAGCCATAAGGAGGGATGGTACTTTTCATCTAGGAAAAGTAGATAACAGTCCATCAAGGAGGTGAATTTCTTTTGGACCGTGGAAGAGAGGTTAGGTGTTTGTGTGCAGTGTAGGAATATTTGATTTGTAGGCTCTCATTAAAGTATTTTTATCAGTCATGATCTGAGAGTACAGCTAAGAAATTGAACTCCTGTGGTAAAGTATAAGAATCCTATGGTAAAAAGTAGATTCAAGTGGCAGATTCAGAGCACTGTCTCTATTCTGTCCTGTTCAGCCTTTTTGACAGTGACTCGATTATCACATTATCTTAGGATGTGAAAGTGGGAAATCTAGTGTATATGAAATGTGGAAGTGAAAGTGTTAGTTGCTCAGTCATGTCCGACCCTTTGCGACCCCATGGACTGTAGTCTGCCAGGTTCCTCTGTCCATGGGATTCTCCAGGCAAGAGTACCAGAGTGAGTAGCCATTCCCTTTTCCAGGGAATCTTCCTGTCCCAGGGATTTGATCCCAGGTCTCCTTCATGCAGACAAATCCTTTACCATTAGAGCCACCAGGTATGTGGAATAAGAGACTGCAAATCCAATGCTTTCCATTTAATAAGGTGACAATTAAAAAAGCAAGTGCATCCACAGTTCTGTAATTATGTCCAAATGATCAGGCTTAATGGTTTGGGTGGGAAAAAAAACCTCACTGATTTTGGTTCACTGTAAGGTATGGGAGGCAGCATCTAAAAATTCAGGGAAATTTTACTCCGAAGGAATAAAATGGATTCATTCAACAAGCGTCTAATGAAGGTCTGCTGAATGCGAAGAATGGACAGCAGTGAAGAGTACGCATGTGGACGCTGTAACTCAGGACTTAAATATTAATAGAAAAGCAGACATGAGATAAACTTCAAACTTAAATGTTGCACCACAATTGGGATAAACACAGAATGCCATATGTTCACATAACAAGGAGACCTGAGCTGTGTCGGAGTCAGGAAAGGAAAGGCTGCTTTGTAGACGTGGTTTTTACTGAGATCTGAAAGATGTCGGGGAAGGAGTCAGGTCAAAGACAGAGGGTCTTCCAAGTAGAGGAAAGGGCATTTATAAAGAGCTTTAGCCATATGTGAAAATATAGAGTGAGAAGAAAAGACACATGAGAATTGAACCTTCAAGTAGTTTAATCTACTTGGTAAAATTTATGATAACTAGACAATGAATACAAGGTGGAATATGGTCAGTACTGTGAAAGAGATAAGAATGAAATTTTTCAGAGCATAGGAGATATTCCATTTGTCTGGGAATTTGGTAGAGATTCAGTTAAACTTAGGCAACTTGGTTTCTGCTTTTGCCATTGAGTTTTATGAGTTTAGAAAAGTGATTTAATCATTCTTGGCTTTATTTATATATCTCTAAAATGGGAGGATTGTCTAGTTGATTTCCAAGGTTTTTCATTTTCTGAATATCCAGTTAATCCCACTGGGCAATTATCTGGAATAAAAGCCCCTTTTACCTGCCAAGAGTAATGACTGATGTAGCTAAAAAAAGAAATTATATAAAAAAGTATTGAAATCATTGATTTTTTTTTCTTTTTTCAATTTCATTGAAATATAATGAACAAACTTGCAGGATATTTAAAGTATACATGATGATTTAAGCATGTATATATTATTAAAGAATTCCCCCATCAGGTTAATTACACATCTATTAATATCACCTCACATATTTACCTTTTTGAGATCTTTCTTGGTGAGAACATTAAAGTTTTACTTTCTTGCATGCCTGCTAAGTCACTTCAGTGTTGTCTGGCTCTTTATGACCCCGTGGACTGCCTGCCAGTCACCTCTGTCCATGGAAATTCTCCAGGCAAGAATACTGGAGTGGGTTGCCATGCCCTCCTCCAGGGGATCTTCCAAACTCATGCATCAAACACATTACTTTTATGTGTCCTGCATTGGCAGATGGGTTCTTTACCCATAGCACAACCTGGAAAGCCCTTTACTCTTTCAACAAATGTCAATAATACATTACAAACCATAGTCACTATGTAATACACTAGATCCTCAGACCTTATTCATCTTAGAGGTTAAAGTTTGTACTCTTTTATTAAATTCTTTCCTTTCTCATTGATTTTTTAGCATTTATTTTTATGTGATCTGAGACATATTCTTGTTTATGGTTTTGAGTTCAGGAAAAAGGATATTCCCTTGCTGTTGTAAACACTTTAGTGATAGGTCCTTAAGGAACCATCTTTATCTAGCAACTCCACGATCACTTGTATTATTGTCTGAAAACAAGATGATTTACACAGGTAAGGAAAATAAAGAGAGCTTAGTGAACTTAAGCAGTTATTGGAAGTTGTATCAGAGTTAAGGATAACTGAAAAGGAATAGCAAAAACTTGCAAGAACAGGGAGCGATGAACACATTTATGCCCACAGGGCAAAGGAAGAGAGTGGACCTTGCAACCTCTAGAGAGACTTGTATATAGCTGCAGCTGAAGGCGAGAGCCTCTGACCAGAGCTCTGGGCTTTGGTGAAGAAACTTGGTCACCTCCCAGCAGAAAAGGAGTCAGAGGAAACAATCAAATAACTAATCTCTTTCTCCACTGATTCTCCAATCTCTTGCTAGTGTCTCTCCTTGGCCAAACTCAAGGTGAAGTCAGAGCCCAGGAAAGCCAGAGGGATGCAGTCTGGTCTGGTCAATCTCCAAAGGTTCATAACATGAATGAAAAGGATCAAGGGTGGTTCTAGAGGGGCATATAAGGAGTATCCAATGTACCCATCATTTCTACATGGTATAAATGTTTTCATTATCCTATAAATGTAGTTGTAGTTCTTCATAGACATTTAGAATGGCTCTTGGCATTATTAACTTAAGGGTTAATAACCCTTAACTTTAAGGGTTAACTTAACTGTTAACTTTAACAGTCAGTTTCTGATCTGACCTAAATTTGGACATTTGCCACAATAGTGCTGTTAACATAACGCTGTTACTAGGACCCCAACTGACTGTAATGCTGATTTACTTAAACCCTTTGAAAAAAATAGGTAGTGTAACCTGACTTAGGAAGGGACTAGAAGCTATCAAGATGTGTTTTTATACACTGTTGGCTTCATTTGGCTGACTTACATGTGTGAGAGTGAGGACTTTTAAGCCCAAGTTTGTGAGTTACTGATCTGTAATTTTCTGTTTTCATGCTGCCTTTGTCTTGTTTTGGTGCAGGGCAATACTGGCCCCACGGAATTATTTTAGAAGGGTTTCCTCCCTTTTGTTTTCTCTAACAGATTATGTCAGCTTGGTCTTAATTTTTAAAATGCTTGTTAGAATTCTCCAGTAAAACCATCTTGGATTAAAGATTTCTTTTTTGAAATTTTTTATGTTACAGTTTCAGTGTCATTAAAGGTTATAGGACTATTCAGATGATCTACTTGGATGGGTTGTGATAATTTATGAATTTTGAGTAACTGTTCATTTCTTCTAACTTGTCACCCCCATGAATATAAAATTATTTATAATATTCTCTTGCTAAAATTCTTAACTTTTGTAAGATCTATATGATATCCCCTGTTTCCTTCCTAATATTAGCTGTTTGTGTAGTCTTTCTTTTTGTCAGTTTTGCTAGAATTTTATTAATTTCATTTTTTCAAAGAAGCAGCTTTTTGTTTTATTGACTTTTTTTTTGTTTTCTTGTTTTCAGTTTCATTAATTTTTACTTTTTTGTTATTTCCTTCTTTGTGATTGTGTTCAGTTCAGTTCAGTTCAGTCACTCAGTCATGTCCGACTCTTTGCGATTATGTTGGGTTTATTTAACTCTTCTTTTTTAGTTTCTTGAGGTGTGAAATTTTATTATTAATTTCAAACCCGATTTCTTATGGATGTAACCATTTAGTGCTAAAAACTTTCTCAGTGCTGCTTTAGCTACATTTCACATATGTTGATATGTTGTGTTTTTGTTTTCATTAAAGCTCTGTGTATTGCTGAATTCTATTGATATTTTCTTTTTGACCAGTGGATTTTTAGAAATCTGTTGTTTAATTTACACGTTTAGAGATTTTCTTATTGTCCTTACATTATTGATTTTTTCCCCATATCATACTTAGAATACATTGTTTTATTTCAACACTTTAAAATCTGTTGAGCTTTGTTTTGTAGCTCAGAATATGGTCTATCTTGGTGAATGTTTCTTGAGTAAAAGCTTGTATTTTGCCAATGTTGGGGAGAGCATTATATGTATGTGTGTGTGTTCATGTTTATATATACGTGTATGTGTCATTTAGGTCCTGTTTCCTTGTGACCTTCAGATCTTCAATATCCTTGCTGATTTTCTGTTTAGTAGTTCTCTATTCTCTTAGTTTCTGAGAGGAATGTTAATGTTCTGAATTATAATTACAGATTTACTTATTTCTCTTTTGAGTTCTATCCATATTTGCTCATTTATTTTAAGACTGTGTTGTTTGATGCATACATAGGATTATTATGTATGCCTGTTGGATTGAGTCTTTTATCCTTATGTAATTCCTTTGTGTTCCTCTTTGTCTCTAGGAATTGTCTTTGCTTTGAAGTCTACTTTATCTGATATTAATCTATCCTTTTTATCCTTTTATTTTCAGCATATCCATGTCATTAGTGAGTTTCTTTGAAACAGTATGCAGGGCCTCATGTTCTTCTTTTATTCACTCTGCCAACTCTATCTTTTGATCAGTATGTTTAGACCACTTATATGTTAGGTGATTAATGATATGTTATTGCTTAAGTCTGACATTTTATTATTTGGTTTTGTTTGTTCTTCTGGTTCTTGTTTCTCTGTTTATATTTTATTCAGTTTCTGTGTTACTTGAACCCTTTTTAAGATTTTAATTTATTTCTGTGCTTTTGAGTGTCTCTCTGTTCTACGGGTCTATTTCTCTGTCAATCTTTCAATCGTATCTATGATTTATCATAGCCTGTTGGTATCAGTATTTTACATTCCTTGATGAGGAATGGAGACTTCCTTCCATTTAGGGCCTTCCTTACTTTTAAATACCATTCTTGTGAGTTACAGATGATATAATTTTTGCTGCAGTCCTTAAGTATGATTAACAAATATGAGGAAAAGGACAGTCTATTGTATATACTCAGTTCTTTCCATTGTCCTCTTCTCCCAGTGTTCTGAGAGTCTTTCTTTTGCTTTTCCCTTTCTCTGTGAAGACTTTCTTTAGCCACTTTTAAGGGTAGAGATGCTAGTGACAAATTCTTTTAGTTTTTTTCTTTATTTGAGAATGCTTTTATTTCTCCTTCATTCCTAATGGATAATTTAGCCATGTAAAGAACTTGTAATCGACAGTTCTTTTCTTTAAGGACTTATGACTTTCATAAGGCATCCAGAGTTCATAAGAGACATTCACTGATATAGGAGTTGATGTTTCCCTACAGGTAATACATAATTTCTCCTTGGCTGCTTTCAAGATTGTTCCTTTGTCTTTGATTTTCTGAAATATAGTTAGGCTGTGCCTTGGTGTGGGTTCCTTTGGGTTTATCCTATTTTGAGTTGCTGTGCTTTTTAAATCTGCATGTTTGTATCTTTTCCACATTAAGAACATTTTCAGCCATTATTTCTTTTTGTAATCTTCAGACCTGCTTTCTTTCAATTTTTTTTTTTATTCTGGGAATGTGATGAGATGAGTTTTGGATTTTTTATTGTTATCTGACAGATCACTATTTTAAAGATGCTTATTCCTTGGAAAGAAAGTTATGACCAACCTAGTCAGCATATTAAAAAGCAGAGACATTACTTTGCCAACCAAAGTCCATCTAGTCAAGGTGTGGTTTTTCCGGTAGTCATGTATGGATGTGAGCATTGGACTATAAAGAAAGCTGAGCGCTGAAGAATTGAGGACTCTTGAGAGTCCTTGGACTGCAAGGAGATCTAACCAGTCCATCCTAAAGGAAATGAGTCCTGAATATTTATTGGAAGGACTGATGTTGAAATGCAACTCCAATACTTTGGCCACCTGATGCGAAGAGCTGCCTCATTGCTGCCTCATTGGAAAAGACCCTGATGTTGGGAAAGATTAAAGGCAGGAGGAGAAGGGGACGACAGAGGATGAGATGGTTGGATGGCATCACCGACTCAATGGATATGAGTTTGAGTAAACTCCAGGAGTTGGTAATGGACAGGGAGGCCTGGCATGCTGCAGTCCATGGGTTCACAAAGAGTCGGACACGACTGAATGACTGAACTGACAGGTCACTAGGGTTCTATTCTTTTTTTTTTTTTTCAGTCTGTATTCTATTTATTATTCAGATTATATGAATTCTATTAATCTATCCTGAAATTCAGTGATTCTTACCTTTAGTCATCGCCATTCTGCAAATTTTTTTTAACGCATATATATGGAATTTATTTTTTTATTTAAATTTTATTTTTTTTACTTTACAATACTGTATTGGTTTTGCCATACATTGACATGAATCCGCCACAGGTGTACATTAGTTCCCAACCCTGAACCTCCCTCCTACCACCCTCCCCATATCATCTCTCTGGGTCATCCCAGTGCACCAGCCTCAAGCATCCTATATCCTGTATCGAACCTAGACTAGCAATTAGTTTCTTAATGATAGTATACATGTTTCAATGCCATTCTCCCAAATCATCCCCCCCTCCCTCTCCCACAAAGTCCAACATTGTAACTTTTATGTATGTAATTTTCATTTCTTTTTTATAACTTCTGTTTCTTTGATAAGATTTTTTTCTCATTATTTGAAGAGAATTTGTAATTTATCTTGTGTGTATTAATGATAACTGCTTTAAGACTTTTATCAGATAATTATATCTGATTAATTTCAGTGTTGATGTTGGTTGGTTGTCTTTTCTCAGTCCAGTTTTCAGTTTCTTGATTCTTGATATGACAAGTCATTTTCAGTTTTTGCTTTGATATTTTGTCCTATGTTAGATGAATCTGGGATCCTATTTAAATCTTGTTTTACCATCCTGTTTAGGTTTATTGTGGCTTTCCAAACTTAGTTTGAGGGGTCTGTTTCTATAAACTTTTTTTTTTTTTAAAGCCTTTGCCATGTTATTTTGATTCGTTTAACTAATCTAATGCTGCTTGGATGTGTCTGAGGAAGAAAAATGGGTTTCCCCAGTCTAGGCCATTGGGTTTCTCTAGATGAAACAAGGCAGTTCAGGGTATTTAGGGAAAAAGGGACTTCTTGGGCCAGACTTGTTGGTGCAGGATCTCCCCTCCTAGTGCCTCCTAGTTGCTCAATGTTTCTGGACAGAGGCAGGAACTTTTAGGCTCTTGAAAACAAAGATTTTCCATGCGCTCTGCCTGTATGGTTGAGTCCCTCCTGCTGGTTCTACACACCCTCTCTTGTATTTCCAGTGCAAAAGGGAGTTTCAATCTCGTGGAGGCTTCCCTGGCCAGGTACATGTTCTAACAGAATCGCCCCTGCTCTGGGGGACCACAAGTGCTTCTGAGGCTGGTCTGTGGTTTGTGATGTTGTCACATTAAAGGTGCTCTCTGGGGGGGGGGGGTGGGCTTCCCTGGTGGCTCAGACGGTTAAGCATCTGTCTACAATGAGGGAGACCCGGGTTCGATCCCTGGGTCGGGAAGATCCCCTGGAGAAGGAAATGGCAATCCACTCCAGTACTGTTGCCTGGAAAATCCCATGGACAGAGGAGCCTGGTAGGCTACAGTCCATGGGGTCGCAAAGAGTCGGACACGACTGAGCGACTTCACTCACTGGAGGGGGCACACAGGCAATGGGGGCAAAAAGGCTTCCAAAACCTGGTTGCTTTATCATGTCTCTTGCCGTGCTGCATGGCAGCCTTGAATGGAATGCTCCCCCAGGACACTACTCCCTATCCATCCTTCTGATGACTTGGCCCAACCCATCTGGTATTCCTTCACGTTCATTCCTGGGGAGGAAGGGCCCTTCTCAGGCTGCCTTCTGATGCTAGGTTGGAGGTCAGGAATGCAGGGTCCGGGTTGCTTTCTTCTGTTGGGTGCTGCTGTGTTGCTCTTGTCCTCAGGCTCTAATAAACTAGTTTACCCTCTTCTTACTAACTATCAAAGGTCTCCTTTAGTGGCCTCTTGTTATTTCTGGAACAAATAGAGGAGTGGGCACAGAGAGATCAAGTCCATCATGTCTGAACCAGAAACACAAGGTCTGTTTTCAAACCCAGGGAAGAGATTTCAGTGAGGGAAGTTGTGGAGGAAAGTGGAAGAGAAGTCCACAGTAGGCAGGAGATGAAAGTCACGTCGCCCTTTTCTTTGGAAGTCACAGGAAGCTCAGAAAGTATTTACTCTAGGTGATATGTACATTCGATTCTGAGTACACTTTCTGTTTCAGCGAACTGTGAGTCTTCTTTATTTTTTCATTAATTTTCCTTACAAATGGGTATGTATAATGATACCCATACTACATTTATTCTTCTAGGTCAATTGTTCAAATTATGACTTGAGACTTAAACCCATGAAAAAAAAGAAATCCATTTGGATTATTTAGCAATAGATGAATTGATGGAATGATAAATGACCAATGATGATTACTTGAGCTTACAAAATTTCATATATGCATATGAAGAGAGATGGGCTTTCTTGGTAGCTCAGATACTAAAGAATCTTCCTGCCATGCAGGACACCTGGCTTCAGTCCCCAAGTCAGGAAGATTTCCTGGAGAAGGTAATAGCTACCCATTCCAGTATTCTTGCCCAGAGAATTCCATGGACAGAGGAGCCTGGCGAGCTACAGTCCATGGGGTTGCAAAGAGTTGGACACAGGTGAGCAACAAACTCTAACATGAAGAGAAATATTCACAGATAATTTCATTCCTGGTCCCTTGTGGTATTCTGAGAGCTTTGAAGTAAATGATATGTAAAATAAATTGTTTTATTATGATAAGCTACTGTGGTATAACTATGTCTGTACATTCAGAATCCATTATTCCAGTGGCCTTAAAAATGAGTGTCCTTATTCTTTTGGGAAGGAAATGTTAGCATTGCTATTTATTTTTAGCTCACTGTCATTAACTTATATTTTATGTATATTTTTAAATGTCATAATATATTAGAAGAACAATGCATATATAATATTTCTACATAGTATAATTTGGGGCACTGATAGTGTATTGTCAGTAAACAGAAAATTATCAAAATTTGCTACATTAAATGTTACTTAATTTGAGGGAATTTATCCCAAATCATTTGTGAAATTGGTTCAACTGAAGGGAGGCAGAATGTTCAGAATATTCATGTTTGTATGAGTTTTCATAGAGCCTGAGAGATGGAAACATTTTTGAATTTGGGCAGAAGAGCAAGAGATCTGACTGGACAGGGGAAACCTTGGATTTGGGATGCAAGAAAGCACGTTTGCTACACTCAGGAGGCTCTAACATGTTAGGTGATCTTTAAATCACCTCTTTTTCTTCACCTTTACTCCCTAAACCCCTTGCTCTGCTTTACCATTTCTTTTCCCATAATACCGATCACCTGTTAACATACCATATAATGTTAACATACCATATAATTTGATTTATGTTTGTTGTGGATTATCTGTCTCCCCCCACCTAGAATATAAGTTCCATGAGGACAAGTGTCTGCCTGCTTTGTTTACTGATGTAAACCAAGGACCTGTAAGAGTTCCTGAGTCAAGGAGGAATTAAGTGAATATTTGTTAAATGACCAACAATGGCAGAGTACCTTGTTGACATGTAGGTTTCAGAATTTAGTGGTTTTTATTATGGCACCCCACTCCAGTACTCTTGCCTGGAAAATCTATGGATGGAGGAGCCTGGTAGGCTACAGTCCATGGGGTCGCTAAGAGTCGGACATGACTGAGCGACTTCACTTTCACTTTTCACTTTCATGCACTGGAGAAGGAAATGGCAACCCACTCCAGTGTTCTTGCCTGGAGAATCCCAGGGATGGGGGAGCCTGGTGGGCTGCCATCTCTGGGGTCGCACAGAGTTGGACACGACTGAAGTGACTTAGCAGCAGCAGCAGCATTAGCTATTGTAACTAAACTGTTCTGCAGTTAATATTACAAGGTTAGGATGCTTTTCCATTTTTATATCAGCATAAAGTACATTTGGAGGTAAAGATAAACATGAAGATGCTTAGTAGAACGTACCTTTGAAAATAAAGCCAGTAACTTTTAGTTGATTTGCTTTCTTTATCCAAAATATTAGTATATTCCTTAAAAAAAAACTCCATATATATGTGTATGTATATATATTTGTTTATGTGTAACTTAGGCTTCCCTGATGGCTCAGAGGCTGAAGCGTCTGCCTACAATGTGGGAGACCTGGGTTCAATCCCCAGGTTGGGAAGATCCCCTGGAGAAGAAAATGGCAACCCACTCCAGTACTCTTGCCTAGAGAATCCCATGGACAGAGGAGCCTGGTAGGCTACAGTCCATGGGGTCCCAACTTAGCGACTTCACTTTCACTTTCACATTATATATTATATATATAAAACATAACGGTAATGTGCCCATTATACATATATAACATTGACATATAACATGTTACATATAACGGGTGTACAGCATATATGTATATATTGTATGTATATATTGCAAAATGATCACCACAGTAAGTCTGGTTACCATCCATCACTATACATTTATAATCTTTTTTTTTCTTCTGATGAGAACTTTTAAGATTCTTAGCAACATTCAAATAGGTGATAAGCATTTTCCTTTTTTGACTTAGTGTAGTTAAATGGGACAAGTGGCTCTGAATCTTAGCACTGAAGAATCATGTTTAAACTATAAAGCTGAATAAGACTTCTCAGTGCCAGTTCATATAGAGCTTCTTGAAAATCCACTCCCTACTGGTTCCACCTAGCTGCCATCACACTTGGTCTGGTGTGCAGGCAGAGATTTGTGTTTAAAACATTCATTCCCCCCCACTCCCCACTTGTCCATGCATTTCTTCCTCAACATCTTGCATTGCCTCATTTGTCTTTCCTGTCTTCACTACCAAATAGGTTATAATTACGGCAGACGTCTAAGTAGCTAGAGTCGCTTCTGCTGCCTACTGGGCATTTTGGAAAGAGGCTCGGGAGGAGTCCTTTCAATATTAGAGTTTTACTTTTAGGGGATTAGAAAGCTTTTCAGTTTCAAGAGTCCATCAGTATGAAAATTATCTTAGGACTGAACAGTTTTTAATTATTTATTTGATTAGTGATTAGCTGACCTGCTGAGAATAAGACAATGAAGGGGTAGTAAACAAGGGTGGATTCTAGCAAAAGGAATGAGAAACTCTTGGAGGAAGTGGACACATGTTTAAGGAAACATTACTTATGTTTTGTTTAGGTTTGGCGGTCAGGCTGGCTCCATAATGGAATGGGTTGTTTTCATTTTATTCCCATTCATCCTGTATGCTTTACAATGTATGTCTTATTTAAGTGTTGAAAAGGACCAGTGACTTACTGCTTGTTATCGCTGGGTAGTCCTGCTTTGGTTCTGGTTTTCGGTAGAGTCTAGCAGAGACTTGAGTGTACTTATTGCTGTGATTTGCTGCAGTGACTTAACATTTTTTGATGATTTCTGGTACAAAGTCAATGAAATACGGGAAAACAAGTTCGGATGCTTTTGGACACAACCTTAATTATCCCCTCCCTTTTCTCTGACTTTGCAGTCATTTATTTACTCATCTAGGCCCATGTTCTTGAATGCCGTTTTGACTCTTACGTCTGCCTCATTCCTTCTGTGTGGTCAAGGCCTAATTCTTTTCCTGTATCTCTACACCCTTTGCTTCTTTCCCTTGGCAGAGCCCTTTTCGATTTTCTTTTAGTGTCATAATATTCCCAGCTGTTTCTAGGCTGCTTCTTTTTCTTACCAGCCCCAACACCCACAACCCCTCAATCCAGGGTAAGATTTCTCTTATCTGATTCTGAACATACTGCTCTCTTGCACTAAAATGTCCTGGTTCCCTGTTGCCTTTAGAATAAATGTAAACTCTCCAAATTGGCATAAATTATCCCCCCTAATGTAATGCATGAGTAATCTGTACAAGATTTTCTCCATTCTAACCCTACAGTAATGTATATAGCGTATCATGGGAGTATAATCATGAGAGATACTACATGTTTATTAGAAAAATGAACATTTATTGTGTTTTAGTCAAACTTGAATATTCACTGATATTTTATAATGCTATATGTATTAATATCTCAGTTCCCTTGGTCCAGGATGTAGGCAATACATACATCATAAGATGATCCTAAATGAATTGACAGACATGCTGTCTTCCTCCTTTTGCATATTAATATCCTATCAGCCTTTCAAAACTCCATCAACAAGCCAATGCAGTTGTGTAACTCCAAAAAAATCCTTGTTCTTACATCCAGATGGCTTCTAACTGAACTTCAATGCACTGTAGCACCTTCTTTGGCTTCACCTCTTAATCGATGGCACCCCACTCCAGTGCTCTTGCTTGGAGGATCCCATGGACGGAGGAGCCTGGTAGGCTGCAGTCCATGGGGTCGCGAAGAGTTGGACACGACTAAGCGACTTCACTTTCACTTTTCACTTTCATGCATAGGAGAGGGAAATGGCAACCCACTGCAGTGTTCTTGCCTGGAGAATCCCAAGGATGGGGGAGCCAAGTGGGCTGCCGTCTATGGGGTCACACAGAGTCAGACACAACTGAAGTAACTTAGCAGCAGCAGCAGCTTAATCCTTACTTTGCTCTACCTTATAATATAGTAATTTGTGTGATTAAGTCATCCTCTCTTTCTCCAAAAATTGAGAACCAACTTCTGGAAAATAGAGATTTACTTAAACCTCAAATGTAAGTTGATGTTTCTCTGAAACATGATTTACTAATCTATGAGGTCAGTGAACTTCAAGGGTTTTTCATTTGTTTGTTTCCATTCGGTAACCACTGTTACTATTCTTGCTATAGCAGAGCCATTTCTTCAAATGTAATCTTATGAAAATCTGAGGAAGAGGATAAAATAATGCACTCTGGATGAAAAGGGAGTGATTGTTAAAAGTTCCATGAATATCTTCTTTTCAGCTACTCCTTGCTGAATCTACAGAACACCTGTGACTCAGCTCAGTATTTTCAGAAATCTCTCGTATTTTGTTTATATGTCATGGTCAAGCACAGAGAGGTCTTTCAATATCACTACCTCTGTCCTTGATCTAAAGCTTTAAGTTTGTGCTTCAAATAAACTTTATATCAGACAAATACATGAAGATGAGTGTGGGCTAATGGTGAGTGTATGTTTCCTACAATTGCCTTGTCCCTCTTTTTGCCTAATTTCCTCTCTAATAAATACCATCCTCTCTGCTGGAAATATCTAGACATTGGTAAGCAGGTAACAGAGTAGAATTAGATGTTTTCAACAGTAAATGATTTGGAAAGAAAGTGCATGCAGGTTTTCCCATGGTCTTCAGCCTTTTAAAAGAAGAAAGTGAAAAATAGGAGAAAGCTGACATTTTGCGTGCATGCAGGGGCCAAAGGGGAGATTGATAGATTGGTTTGGGGCAGAGTATTCTGTCATGTTCTGAAAGGTTTGGGTCATCACAGCTAGGGGCAGGAGCAGGACTCAGGCAAAAATAACCCTGGGAAGATCTCCTGGAGAAGGAAATGGTAACCCATTCCAGTGTTCTTGCCTGGAAAATCCCATGGATGGAGGAGCCTGGTAGGCTACAGTCCATGGGGTCGCAAAGAGTTGGACATAACTGAGCGACTTCACTTTCTTTCACTTTATGAAGGAAGAGGATTGTTTTGCTGGACAGTGTTCCTCTATGAGTGTGAAAGGTTTCTTTGCATGACAGAAGAAAATTACCCTGGATTCTGAGCTAAAGAGGTGCCAACTTGTGAATATCCCTGGGAAATCCAAGGGTACCCCACATGAGAGACACTTGTCCATCAGGGGGAATTCCAGATAAGTCCCTCTTGGTCATGAAAAGGCTCCAGTAGCACCATGTAAGTTAGTGATGTCAGAATTCTTCCATCTTTTCACCCTCTATCCTGCTTCCAATGTGGCCGGAGGAATGAAGATCCAGAGAGGGAGGTGGAAAGAGCCTTGCAGAAATGGACATATCTGCTTTCCCTGGTAGGTTCCCTGGGGCTCAGTAGGGGAGAGGGAAACATTAGGCTGAATACGAGATGGGGTTGATACCTTACTGAGTGGGCCTTGTTGAACCCAGAGAGACAGAAAGTATGGAATGGTTGCGAGGTGAAGCAGAAGATGAAGATGCAGTGGAGTGTGGCTGAAGGCAGCCACTGGAGGAGGATGAGCCAGTTCATGTTTGTGTCTGCTATGGTCTCAACCTTTGTGTCCGCCAGAAATTTCATATGATGAAATCCTGATTCCTGTGGTTATGGTATCTGTAGGTGGGGCATTTGGGGGGTGATAGACTTATAAGGATGGAGCTTCCTGAATGAGATGACTGCTTTTATATGTAAGACACACGCAGAGTTCCCTAGCCCTCCCCACATGTGAAGATACGATGAGAAGTGTGTGACCAGAAAGGGCCCTGCCTGATCACGCTGTGGAAATCTATTTCCATTGTTTATAAGTCTGCGATCTTTTGTTATAGCAGCCCAGAAGGACTAAGACACCATCCTGACAATCTTTAGACAGTTCAGTAAACTTCATGCTATTTGGGTATACTCGTTGGAAAGCATTTATACTGTCTGGTGTAACACTGTGATAGTTGGCTGATAGTTCGTGACTGGCTTTCATAAAGAATCTTGAGAATTCAGTCTTCTTGGTAGTGTAACTAGCATGAAGACTAATTATCTAATTCTTTGATTCTAATAACTTGACCCAGAATAATTGACTGTGATTCTAATGTAAGCTGTTAATGGTCTTCTTTGTAATGCCAGCTTCTGCTATTTGTGACAAATTTTAATAAGAATTTCTTTCTCTCAATGGTAGGAAGGGGTTTTCTTTTGAATTTATATTAAAGGAAGATAAGAAACATTGACAAATTGTTCTTAGATTTTGACATCGCTACAAAGTCTGTTTGTTTTTATTAAAATGAGATCCATTACACCCAGGCATGCATTAAAAAGCTATAAAGCTCAATGAAGCTTACAGTGGGATGGATCACTAGAACCATCTCAGAAATGAATGGGATGGATGTGGGCCTAGCACTTTTTGTTGTAGACTCAGCACACCAGGAGCTTGGTATAAATGTCAATTTTATGTGAATCCCTGTGCAGGCAGTGGAACAGAATAAAAATGCACAATGATGTGTCTCTTCATTGTCCGTCTGCAGGCATGGGGGTCCTGACCCACACAAAGTCAGGGTAGATCTTGTTTGTCTTGATTTCAGGATGAACCTAAACACCCAAAAGACAATGACTTCTTATGAGTTTTATTAGTATTTGTTCTTCTTTGTTCCTTCTAATTATCAAATTAAGTTTTGAGGAATACATATGAATATAAAGCTCTCTAGATATAGATTTTGTAGTTAGCCTAAAAGAAACCTGTTAGGAACCTAAAAACTATAAACATAACTCCATTTTGGTTTTGACTTTCTCTTTTCTTTCTTCGAACTCTCATCCTTTGTTTTCAGGAGGACAGAAAGGATATGAGTGGAATTTTACTAGTGAATGTACTGGGATATACTTTGAAGAAAGTGCTCATCTTGGAAATTCTATTCTGTAGTTCTCTCACCCTTGAAAATGTTTCAACCACCTGTGCCCAGGAAGAGAAAAGCTTTTGGTGGAATTGTGTGCAATGCAGGGAAGGCTGCACATGTCAAATATTGCAGCAGAATTCTGATCCACTTACAGTAGAATCTATCAGTGTGAATGACTAGGCTCTTGCTTTATGTAATAGCAGTCTAGGATATAGGAGGCTGTAATTTTGTTCTGACAAAGTGAGATATTTCAAAACCCATTCCTCATTGCAGAGTTCACCTCTTTCATTCAGGAGAAAAGCAAGGAAGCCCTCAGCAGGGTGCTCACCTTGCAGACTGCCCTCTTTATGACTGCTTCAAGTTCTTTCAGTTTTTTTGCATTCTCCCTGGCCCTTGATAGGATAGCGTCTGAGATATTTTATACTCCACACGTCCGTGACTAGGTGATGCAAAGGGTCATTTCAGGAACACACTATAACATGAGTATCAAACTCTTAAGGACTTCATGCTGAGCAACCATAGGAAATAATCTCATTAAAATCAGCATAATTCAGTGCATTTGGTAATATGTGATTTTTGCTCAGAGTTCAGTTCAGTTCAGTTCAGTCACTCAGTTGTGTCCGACTCTTTGCGACCCCATGAATCGCAGCATGCCAGGCCTCCCTGTCCATCACCAACTCCCGGAGTTCACTCAGACTCACGTCCATCGAGTTAGTGATGCCATCCAGCCATCTCATCCTCTGTCGTCCCCTTCTCCTCCTGCCCCCAATCCCTCCCAGCATCAAAGTCTTTTCCAATGAGTCAACTCTTCGCATGAGGTGGCCAAAGTAGCTGGCCTCAAAAATTCCTGGCTATTCATTTGTGTATGCAATTATTTTTGAAGGTGGTAAAAGTTGCAAAGTTACAGAATGTAGACTACTGTTTATACTTTGTGAATTATTAAAAAAAATCTGGCATATTTAATAACTAATCCTTCTGATGGGTTCTAATTTAACATGAAGAATTTTATTTATCCCTCTGAAATGTGGCCATTTACTCAGTGAGTTATTTTATATTTGAATGCTTTGCTTGCCCAGGGAAAGAAATCTAAGTATTTTGTTGGAACTCAGTATGTGCCTGGAGAACCTGACCCAGGAAAGACGGTTTCCACTTGTGCCTCATTATTTTCACCCAATGTTTCATTCATATTAATGAATCAGATCAGTCATCAATGTGTTCAGTTTTGAATAGTAGTTTGTTTTATGATATTAGAACAAAGCAGCAATGAAGAAGTCATGAGACTCCTAAACATGCTTTCCTCAATCCATCCCAATAGCATCCCCCAAGCTGATATCAGAGCAGTCTATTTTGTTGACATGTGTCTGGGCAGAAAATGGCACAGCGTTGTCTTTAGTAATAGCATCAGTGGGATTCACAATGGAGGGTTTTGCCCCCTAGTTCACTGCTACGACCATTAGGCATTAAACTCCCAGCAGCTGAGCCTCTCTAATTAAAATACTTGCTTTCTTGAAGTCTATGAACTAGTCTAGTGGTAAAGGAAATGAAGAATGCAGAAGAGGTGGATAGACATTGCAAAAGAAATCGGATGGGACATGAGAGTAAGGAGCTGTAAAGAAAGTCAGACTGTATAGTGAGTGGCAGCATCGTTTTCTTGGGGGCATTGTAGCTTAACAGTTAATAGTGAGAGCTCTGAGTTAGATGAGACTCAGACTCAGTGCTTACTACCTGTGTGACTGGTGTAAATTCCATCACTTCTATGAGCCTTGGTTTCCTTATCTCAGGATTGAATATAGTATTTCACATAAAGTGCTTTGCAAATTGTGTGGCACTGTAATAGCTCTCAATAAATTTTAAATTTATTTTAAATTCATTAAAATAAGTCCTCTGCCTCCTCCTTCCTTCCTTTTATCATCCTCATTATTAATGAGCTTAGCAGAGGAAAAGAATGCTGGTATCATTAACCAAGTTGTAGGCAGAGAACAGATTGTGTCTGAGGGGAGATACATGTGAAAATATTTTAAGTAATATTAGGACTGTGGTTAGCATAAGGAATCAGAAGGGAAAGATTATAATGATAAAAAGTTGGAGCTGGGATAAATGATTGAGACTTGATATGTAGACTATGTTGTCATCCCAACAGAGGCAATCATTGCAACCTTGAGGTGCAAAACATAATATTTTGTAGGACGTTTTAGAAAGGAAATTTATTATTAAGAGTATGAGGTGACAGAGGAGTCATTGAAAAATGAAGAATAAGTAGTTTCAGAGAAGTAGGAGCAGAATCAGGTGAGCCTTGAAAGTTAGAAGCGATGGCTCAAGTGGTGGCATGTAGATGTGATGCCCAGGTAGGAGTCTCCAGTAACAGGGATTACTCAAAACTGGGGTGTTTCTTACATATCCATGAATTTTGCAATCCTCATTGTTTTCCAGATAGAGATTCCATTGAGTCCATGCCTTCATACAGTAAAATAGCTGCCATCCTGGGTCTAATGCATTGCTTGCACTAAGGTTGTCTGCATGGACAATTTATAGATCTGTTACTGATTTTTGCTGCTACAAATCTTTAGTCATCCCTTGATTTTACTCATACTTCATCAGCTACATAATGTAATTTCTCTTCAGTTGCTTACTGTTCATCTGCCTTTCTCTGCATGTGTGGTTACCATTACTCTAATAATCTGAAGTCAGATCACACAAGTGTGATATCTCAGTTACTCGGGTGAAAAACCCGGATGAAAAGCTCCCGTGGGTGTGTTTCACTTGTTCTTTTTCTTCAAGGATAGAGAGGCCGGAGTTGTGGCAGCTGTTGGTGGCATTGATATAGTACACTTTGCCCTGGGCACACTGTTTATTCTTGAAGTGATCAAACAAATTCAGAATTAGACTTATTTGGACATTCAATAAATGTATGCATTACCAGAATATTAACATGTTTGATAGATATATAATTTTTTTTAATGAGGGTCATGTAAAAATGGAGTCATTCTTTTTCTGACTTTTTCCTTCCATGATCTCTAGGAACAAAGTTTTCTCATCCAACTTTTCTAAGTTCAACCTCTTCCCTTCTTTGCTCTTCTCTTTCTCTTCCCTTCCCACAAGTTATTATTTGGATAGCAAACACTGAAAATGCCCCAAATATGAACTATTAAAGTGTTTTATGTATTTTTTAGAATTAATTTGTTTATTTTAATTGGAGGCTAATTACTTTACAATATTGTAGTGGTTCTTGCCATACATTGACATGAATCAGCCATGGGTGTACATCCTGAACCCCACCTCCCACCTCCCTCCCCATCCCATCCCTAAGTGTTTTATTATGTCATCTCTTTTGGTTTTGAAACCAAATATAGCACATATATTTACCTATATTAGGCCATTTAATTTCTTTTTTTTAAATTTTATTTTATTATTTTTTTAATTTTTATTTTTACTTTATTTTACTTTATAATACTGTATTGGTTTTGCCATACATTGACATGAATCCAACACGGGTGTACATGCGATCCCAAACATGAAGCCCCCCATTTAATTTCTTATTGTGGATTGGAACCAATATATTCCCTAAATAGGAGTTATAAGCTTATAACTTTTCTTTGACTAATCTCTTAATCCACTCGCTTATAACTTAGTGTTCATCATGAATGCAGAGTACAATGTTGTTGATGCTTATAAAATGGTAAGTCAGAAAAACTTGGCATAAATTCTGCAAAATACTAAGCAATGGACTGAGAATAAGAGTAGGAAAATCTAGATAATGCATTGATAAAGAAAACTAGTTTTAGCAAACGTTGTGAACATTTAAAGCTTATTTGGAACTTTTGGGAAAAAGAGGAATAGTTAAAATGGAGGATGAAAGAAAAACTAGTGAGTAAAAAGAACTACATGAATTTAATAGAAACACTGAGCACCATTTTTCATCAGTTGGCTGCTCTATTGTGGGCTCCTTGATTGACCTAGAAGTATTAACATACAACTTTCAATGTACCTTCATCAGAAAGAGAATAAATGCTTCCAATTCTAAACCAACCATTCTCTGGTAGTTCTAAACCTAAATCTTAGGACAATAATTTGTAGCATTTAAAAACTATCATTATTTGTTTTTGTGTCATGGAATCAATTTTGTTTAACATATTCCATCCACCTAGTTCAGAACTGAGGCGTAGTTCTTATTTATTGACTATTTACTGTGGGCTGGGTGAAAAATGCCCAGAAAGACATTGAAGGACCAAAATATCAAACATGCTTCGTTTTCCCCATTCCACCTAAGAGTGCTTTATGTCAGGTAGTTTATGGACTAAATGTGTCTTTCTCAGATTCAAGTGCTAAAGCCTCAATCCCGAACATTCTGTGTTTGGAAGCTGTTCTTTATGGGGGTTCTTGTTGTTGGTCAGTCGCTAGGCTGCCTCCGAATCTTTGTGACCCCATGGACTGCAGCATGCCAGGCTTCCCTGTCCTTCACTATCTCCTGGTGTTTGCAAGTTCATGTCTTTTGAGTCAGTGATACTGTCCAACAATTTCATCCTCTGTTGCCCCCTTCTCCTCCTTCCTTCAATCTTTTCCTGCATCAGAGTCTTTTCTAGTGAGTTGGCTCTTTGCATCAGGTGGCCAAAATATTGGAGCTTCAGCTTCAGCATCAGTCCTTCCATTGAATATTTAGGGTTGATTTCCTTTAGGATAGACAAATTTGATCTCCCTGCTGTCCCAATGACTTTAAGAATCTTCTCAGGCACCGCAATTCAAAAACATCAATTCTTCAGCACTTAGCCTTCTATATGGTCCAGCTTTCACTCCTGAAAAAACCATAGCTTTGACTCTACGGACCTTTGTCAGCAAGGTGATGTCTCTGCTTTTTACTATGCTGTCTAAGTTTGTCATAGCTTTTCTTCTAAGGTGCAAGCATCTTTTAATTTCACAGCTGTAGTCACCATCAGCAGTGACTTTGGAGCCCATGAAAATAAAGTCTATCACTGTTTTCATTGTTTGCCTATCTATTTGCCATGAAGTGATGGGACCAGATGGCATGATCTTAGCTTTTTGAATGTTGAGTTTTAAGCCAGCTTTTCACTCTCCTCTTTCTCTCTCATCAAGAGTCTCTTTAGTTCTTCTTTGCTTTCTACCATTAGAATAGTGTCATCTGCTTATTTGAGGTCATTCATGTTTCTCCCAGAAGTCTTGATTCCAGCTTGTGATTCATCCAGCCCAGCATTTCACATGTGTGCTCTGCATGTAAGTTATATCAGCAGGGTGACAATATGCAGCCTTGATGTACTCCTTTCCCAATTTTGAACTAGTTTATTGTTCCACGTCTGGTTCGAACTGTTACTTCTTGACCTGCGTAGGGGTTTCTCAGGAGACAGCTGAGAAACGTGGTCTGGTATTCCCATCTCCTTAAGAATTTTCTACAGTTTGTTGTGATCAACACAAAGGCTTTACCATAGTCAATGAAGCAGAATTAGCTGTTTTTCTGGAATTCTCTTGCTTTATGATCCAGTGGATTTTTGCAATTTTACGTCTGGTTCCTCTTCCTTTTCTAAATACAGCTTATACATCTGGAAGTTTTCGGTTCATGTATTGCTTAAGCCTAGCTTGAAGGATTATGGAGGTAATTAAGGTTAAATAAGTTCAGCGTGGAACACTGATCCAGTAGGATTAGTGTCTTTATGAGGAGAAACACCAGAGTTTTCTCTTTGTCTCTGTGTCTTTCCATCTGTTTCTCTTCCCCATGCCCCACTCTGTGAAGCCAAGCTGGGAAGAGAGAGTTCTTACCAAAACCTGACCTTGCCAGTACCCTGATCTGGAACCTCTAGCCCCCAGAACTGTGAGGAAATAAATTTCTGTTTTTTAATTCACCGAGTCTATTGTATTCTATTACAGTGCTCTAGGTTGACAAATACAGGTGCTTAACATTTGTTTTGGAGATTTAAAAAAGAAAATTGAAAAGCTATTGCACACTTTAATAATCTTTGAGATTTCCCTAAAACTGAACCTTTCTTTTATTTCTGTATCTCGTATGCTGACACCTTCTTTGATCTAGAAAGTGTATTATTTGAAGTTTGGCTGATACAGCCTTGTTTTTTAAAGGATAGTATAGCCCAGTCACTTATATGAAGGTTCCTTCTGGAAATAAACAAGATGTACAGTACTTAAAAATTTGAGGAACATTTCCCTGGAGTGCCTATAGGCATTGTGGGACAGTCTGACAGCTTAGGAAAACCGGTCTCAAAGGGACTTCAGGCAGTTGTCATCCCTGCTAGGAGAGACAGGCGTGGAGACCACGTCCTGGTACAAGAGCAGATTTGACACCACCAGGAGCAGGAGCAGACGGGACCCTGCTCAAATACAAGCACGAGCCACTTTGGGATGTTCTGTTCACCCGAAGTTATCTAAAGCTATCTGGTCCAGGGAAGCCTTATTTCTCCTTATTGCCCTGAGCAGGATTTGGTGTTGTAGTAGCTGGGGTGGGGAAGAAGCAACATCTTCCACTGTGTAAATTTAGATGGATGATTGTATTTTCACAAATATAGTTGGAGAGCTAGGTTACTCCCTGCATTTTTGTATTGTTCCCAGAAGTGCTTCTGTGTTCTGCAAACATTTGGAGCTTAAATTAATTTTGAGCCAGAGTGTTTAGGTCCTTCTTTTAAGATAGTTTAATGTTGAGACTCTGCAGATTCTCAGCAATGAGGCTCTCTAGGAGTCTGCAAATTTTTCACTCTACATTGATTAATGCTTCAATTTTAGACACCAAAACGACCAGAAAGGTACAGTGGATCTGTGTGGTTGAGGGATTGATCGCTACTGTTGATAAAAAGAGAATACTAAGAGAAAAAGGATACCGTAGCTTGGATCTGCTAACTCACCTTAATAACCCCATGCATTTCCTTGATACTTTGCCAAAAGCTTTAAAACATTTAAAAAATTTGTGTTTCATAATGACCCTATGAGATAGACTTGACCTTCAGTGTTGTCAAGAGGGTGAATGATATTCCCCTAGTCCCCTTATTAGCAGATGGAGGTGACTGGGTGCTAGTACTGTCATCTTTTCACTCCACTATGTCACACCACACATACACGTGGGCTCTTAGTCTTCATGTGTGTTATAGGGCCCACATCAGTAGCTGTGATGACTCCATGCTTACAGAGGTCATTGCCATTACTAGCAGAAAAAAAAAAAAGTGTGTCTTTTATTGCATGACAACAGTGACTCTAGAAAGTTGAGTTTATCCACTTGCTCTCCTCTATCTATAAAATATTCACTTTTGAAATCTTTTGCAATTATCAGAGATGACATAGTCACCAATTTACTGTCTCAGCAGATGGACAGATAAGAACCATTAACAAATCAATAATTTATACTTACAAAAGGAAGAAACAATAATTAAAATAACTTTCATCACTTTTACTGCTCCAAAAGAACAGAAGGAATATAAAATATTAAAAGGTGTTTATGAAAAAACTCATTTCCTATGGGATCTTCAATAAATATAATTGTCCAATTGAAAACTAGGCAAGTACTAAAGATTTATAGCAAAAACATACTTAACCCCAAGTACCTGAAAATATGTACAAGACTCTTCAGCATTAAATGTAACTAACAAAGGTTTTAGCAGCAAAATAAGATGATTCATGTAGCAGACTTTCAATTATTCAAAAACATGTTTCCAAAGAGTTTATTTTAGGTCCTTTATAGTCATGTAACATAGCTGATTAGATGTTTTATCTCCAAGTATAAATAAAAAGTACTCTGCAGATAAAGAAATTGGGATATCTGTATCTTTATCATCTGAAGGGCTTTTCACAGCTTAAGATGAGATAAAAGAGAAATGTTTTTGTTGTTTCATAAAATTGTTTTAATACTTTCTTTGTCTTGCAGTTTTTTCCTTTTTATTAATGTATATTGGACTGGAGTTGCTTTACAATTTTGTGTTAGTTTCTGCTGTACATCAAAGTGAATCAGATATATGTGTGTAAATATATAGAAAGGTAGATAGATAGATGGATGGATGGATAAACTCCCCTCTTTGGGGGATTTCCTTTCCATTTAGGTCACCACATAGCATTAATTAGAGTTCTGTGTGTTATACAGTAAGTTCTCATTGTTGTTTAGTCACTAAGTCATGTCAGACCCTTTTATGACCCCCTAGACTGTAACCCACCAGTCTGCTCTGTTCATTTCATTTCCCAGCCAAGAATACTGAAGTGGGTTGCCTTTTCCTTCCCCAGGACACTATCTCAATCCAGGGATCAAACTTGTGTCTCCTGAGTCTCCTACACTGCAGATGGATTCTTTACCACTGAGTCACCTGAGAACCTCCCAAGTTCTCATGCATTATCTGCAATTTCTTTTTCTTGGAAATGTCAACTGAGAAAGTAAAGGCAATTAGCTATTACGAGCCTGTTTTTACTTGTAAGATGTCATTTGGCCTCAACCCAGTTGACAAAGTGTTGTAGGAGACAACCCGACTGTCATTGTCTGTATTATGGCTTCAGAGTTAAAAGTTTCATCAGATTGACTCTTCTTGGCCACACCACATAAGAGACGAGCGAACTAGAAAATGTTTGTTTCTACTTTCTGTTGTTGTGATGAATTGGACTCAAGAGACACTTTTGGTCTTATTTTTGACCAAGGTTTTTCAGCTTTGGCATGGCTGGCATTTTGAGCTGGATAAGTATTTGTTCTGGGGGCTGACTTGTGCATTAGATGTTTAGCAACATCTCTGTTCTCTGCCCACTGGGTACCACTAGCACCCCTGCCCCATATTAAGACAACCAAAGCCATCTCCAGACATTAACCAATTGTCTCTGGAAGACATTCCTCCATTTGAGAACCACTGTCTAATTGTACATAGAACCACTGTCTTATACAGTTGACTTCTAGAGCAGCGATTAGCTAGTTCTTCCAAACTCTGTAATCTTGAAACTTCTGGCTAAGAGAATATTTCCTAAAATTTCTAATTAGCACATACCATTCTGTGACGAACCTTTGTTGTCCATGGTGGCGATGATTTGGAGAAACACACTTCACCAGAGAAGATCTCGTCCTACATCTTTCTCTTCCCCAGATACTGGCTTTATAAGGCTTTGACATCTGCATGAATATATTTAACAGGCATTCCCTTCCCTTTTGCCAGTCATCCATTTCCATCATTGAGATTACCCCCATAATTTCAAACATCGAATGCTATTCTATTTCTTATTCATATTCAGGAAGACATACTGGCCAGACATGAATACCTAGGAAGGATTTTGATTAATTAGACCAAAAGGAAATGAGAGATAATGAAGCTGAGATCTGGAGTCTAGTTTGGGTTAGAGGGCCTATAAAATTAGAGCAGTCATTTACTGTAACATTTACCTTCATTTCTCTGTGGTTTCTTAGATATAACATTATCTTTCATGTAGATGTTTCATGTATTATCAAAGTATTTTTTTCTCTTTCAGAATTGCTGGGTGAGGTTAAGATTTGAAAACTTATGTGCTACATACCAAGAAATATAGAATAATGATGAGGAAGAAAGATTTTCAATTCATGTTATTCTCTTAATACATTTCCCTCATTTTTTCTTGATTTTTACACATTCAGTTTTGTCCTTTTAAAATGATGTATCTTGGCAGCAAAATGTACATTTTCATTTGTCGCTTTTGATTTTAACATGTATGTAAATTTATATTTTCATCCCCAGTTTACAGATCGAAAAACAAAGGATTGGAGAGATTCAATGTCAAGGATATAGAGGAAGTAATTAGTCAAGATAGATACTGAAAGGTTTATCATTTCAAGAGGAATCAGGAGGGATGTGAAGAGAGCTGGAAAATGAATCCTTTAACATACATTGCCCCATTTTCTATGATGCACAAAATAGTCACCCCTAACCTAGCAATCTCTTCAAGAAAATTAGAGATACCATGGGAACATGTCATGAAAAGATGGGCACAACAAAGGACAGAAACAGTATGGACCTAACAGAAGCAGAAGATATTAAGGAGAGGTGGCAAGAATACACAGAAGAACTGTACAAAAAAGATCTTCATGACCCAGATAACCGTGATGGTGTGATCACTCACCTAGAGCCAGACGTCCTGAAATGTGAAGTCAAGTGGGCCTTAGGAAGCATCACTACAGACAAAGCTAGTGGAGGTAATGGAATTCCAACTGAACTATTTTGAATCCTAAAAGATGATACTGTTAAAGTAGTGCACTCAATATACAAGCAGATTTGGAAAACTCAGCAGTGTTTTCAGCAGGCCACGGGACTGGAAAAGGTCAGTTTTCATTCCAATCCCAAAGAAGGGCAGTGCCAAAGAATGTTGAAATTACTGCACAATTGCACTCATTTCCCATGCTAGGAAAGTAATGCTCAGAATTCTCTAAGCTAGGCTTCAATAGTATGTGAACTGAGAACTCCCAGATGCTCAAACTAGATTTAGAAAAGGCAGAGAAACCAGAGATCAAATTGCCAACATCTGTTGAATCATAGAAAAAGCAAGAAAATTCCAGAAAAACATCCGCTTCTGCTTTATTGATTATGCTAAAGCCTTTGACTGTATGGCACAACAGACTGTGGAAAATTCTTTAAGAGATGGAAATACCAGACCACCTTACTTGTCTTCTGTATGCAAGTCAAGAGGCAACAGTTCGAATTGGACATGGAAAGGCAGACTGGTTCAAAATTGGGAATGGAATATGTCAAGGCTGTATATTGTCACCCTGCATATTCAACTTAAATACAAGTACACCATGAGAAATGCCAGATTGAATGAAGCACAAGCTGGAATCAAGATTGTCAGGAGAAATATCAATAATCTCAGATATGCAGATGACACCATCCTTATGGCAGAAAGCAAAGAGGAACTAAAGAACCTCTTGATGAAGGTGAAAGAGGAGAGTGAAAAAGGTGGCTTAAAACTCAACATTCAAAAAATAAAGATCATGGCATCCAGTCCCATCACTTCATAGAAAATAGATGGGGAAATAATAGAAACAGTGACTGACTTTATTTTTGGGGCTCTAAAATCACTGCAGATGGAGAATGAAGACAATAAAAGATGCTTGCTCCTTGGAAGAAAAGCCATGACCAGCCTGCTGCTGCTGCTGCTGCTGCTAAGTCGCTTCAGTCGTGTCCGACTCTGTGCGACCCCATAGACAGCTCCTACCAGGCTCCTCTGTCCCTGGGATTCTCCAGGCAAGAACGCTGGAGTGGGTTGCCATTTCCTTCTCCAATGCATGAAAGTGAAAAGTGAAAGTGAAGTTGCTCAGTCGTATCCGACTCTTAGCGACCTCATAGACTGCAGCCTACCAGGCTCCTTCATCCATGGGATTTTCCAGGCAAGAGTACTGGAATGGGTTGCCATTGCCTTCTCCATGACCAACCTAGATAGCATATTAAAAAGCAGAGAAATCACTTGGCTGACAAAGGTCCGTCTAGTCAAAGCTATGGTTTTTCCAGTAGTCATGTATGGATACGAGAGTTGGACTATAAAGAAAGCTGAGTGCCGAAGAATTGATGCTTCTGAACGGTGGTGTTGGAAAGGACTCTTGAGAGTCCCTTGGATTGCAAGGAGATCAAACAAGTCCATCCTGAAGGAAATTAGTCCTGAATATTCTTTGGAAGGACTGATGATGAAGCTGAAGCTCCAGTACTTTGGCCACCAGGTGCGTAGAGCTGATTCATTAGAAAAGACCCTGATTCTGGGAAAGATTAAAGACAGGAGGAGAAGGGGATGACAGAGGGCGAGGTGGTTGGGTGGCATCACCTACTTGATGGACATGAATTTGAGCAAGCTCTGGGAGCTGGTGAAGGACTGGGATGCCTGGCATGTTGCAGTCCACAGGGTTGCAAAGAGCCAGACATGTCTGAGTGGCTGAACAACAGCTGTAGGGAGTTTACTCTGATGAAGAGACACAGTAGTTTTCAACAACAGACATATAGACACACACACACACACACACACACACACACACACACACACACACACACACCCTGGTTTATAAAGCAGTAGAACAAAATTCTAGACAGTCGTGTCCACTTTCCTCAAGAACAAGGGTGCACAAACTATTATCAACTTATGATAGCTTTAATTCTCTGACCTCAAGCCACTTTAGGGCCAAGGTGACAAAAATCCATCTTTCATGGCTCAAAATTTCCACTTGCCTTTTAGAGATTTCCTGAATGAAATGACTGTCATGAATATAAACCAAGTTGTGATGACTTTCTTTAATTTTTAAGTCTGTGCATCTAAAGCAGCCTGTGACCTTTAGTTTCAATTTTACCACATGTTCGCAGAGTAAATTGACAGGTGAGGTGATTTTTTAAAAATTATGTCTTTCTATGGCATTCACTTTTTCTGTAGTTGCTCCTGCTATACTTATGCTTTAGCAGTTTTCTAACTAAATGCTCTTAGGGGACTTAGAAATCTTGACAAAGACTAACATCACTTAAAAACTATCTCCCTGATTGCCTTAGCTTTGCAAGACTAGATTTTGAATCAAATGAATCAAGTATGAGCGACTCATTTAATTCAAAATCTAGTATTGCAAAGCTAAGCAATGAGGAAAATGCTATATGATGAAACTATATGATGCTATATAGGCTCATACTTCATTCATGTGATTCAATATATAGTATCGTACTTGATTTACGTGCTTGTCAGGATTTTCTTCACTCATGCTCAGCATCCAGTTTTTTCCCCCAGACAGTGAAAATCTGAGTTGTTGCAAACAGTTCCATGTGGTAAAGAAGTTAACGCTGCCCCAACTGTCCCTCCTCTTCTGGAAACTTACAAGTAGGTGAATCTGCCCTAAGAACTGACAACTTAATCTTAAAATTTAAAGGTGTTGCCCTTTTTGTAGATAGCCAGGAAAAGAGTAATCTAAAAAAGCGTAAGTTGTGTTTATTCAGTGGGGGCCAACTAATTTATTTGACTCCAAAGAAGTACTTGTGTCTCTGTAAAATTTCTTGTGTGCATTCTTGCTGCTTCACAGCCCCATGTTTCTTGTTAAAGGGATATTGCAATATCTAAATAACCCTAAAGGCATATTTTATGTAAGAAATCATGGCTATCTTTCTTTCCCATATGTCACCTCCTTTCCACCTTAAATTTTGTTTGTGCTCTTTTGCAAACTTTTCTCTATATCAAAACCTGCCCTTACTTTAGAGCAGTCAAGAAGTTTAGTAAGAATGGACTTGTCTGTTTCTACTTAAAAAATTCATTCATTGCCATTTTTGGTCTGAGGGTTTAGGATTAAACCTGAAGACTGATTTCTGTCAAAAGCTACATAAATAGATCAAATGATGTTCAACGCTTCATGATATTTTTAGTACCTGAAACTAATAGACAATTTTGCCTTTTTTTTCTAAATGACTCTAATTTTTAATACTAAGGAGTATCATATTGGATTTCATATGCAAGTAGAAAGGGAGCTTGTATATTCTTTATATTTTCTTTTGTTCATCATTTTTAAAGTTTGGAATAATATTTTTCTCCTGTCCTTAATGATGTAAAAGTATTTAAAATACTTTACATAACTTGAAGGTTGTCTGCCACTGGATATAGTGGGAATATTGAAGAGCTAAAGAAATTAAGGTTTTAAATCACTGGAATAAATGGATCAAAAGGATGTTTCAACTTAGATCAGTAATGAATTTTTTTATTACTACTTTTTGGTTTGAATATAGTTGATGTACAAAATTACTTTCAGGGGTACAACATAGTGATTAGATTTTTTAAGTTATGCACCATACAAAAAATTATTATATTATTGCTATAGTCCCTGTGCTATGTGTTACATCCTTGTGACTTATTTACTTTATACTGAAATAAATAATATTTGGAGTTTGTACCTCTGAATCCCCTTCACCAGTTTTGCTTATTCCCCCAACCCCTCCTCTCTGGCAACTATTAGTTTGTTCTCTGCGTCTGTGAATCTGTTTCTGTTTTGCTATATTTGCTCTATATGTTTTCACTTATATGTGGAGTGATGGTTTTTAGTAAAGTTAAATTTGGAACTGACTACAGGCATAGTGTTTATGGATTTATAAATTTCAAAACTTGGACTAAAAGATCAGACAGGAAATCCAATCTGGACTCTGTTCGTTGTAGTGCATTAGCAAGTTAGTGACACGCCCGCCAGCACCGTGTCAGTGCTGAGGCCAACCATCAAAGGCCGGAAGTGGGCAGTGGCCCAGTTCCTGGAAGTCTGTCCCTTCTCCCAAATGCTTAGAATAATCCTCCCACTCTTTATCCTATGAAATTACCTAGACCATAAAATCTAACCAGTCCCTATATCTGAGCATCCCACCTTCTGAGATGGTCCGCTGTGTGGATTGTATTTCTCCCTAAGTCAATCCAGTTCTTACCTTAAAGAAAAATCAGATATATGTTGTTTGAGTTTGTTCCCTCCCCAACTTTTTTTTTTTTTTTTTTTTACGATTTTTGTTATTGTTGATTTACAATGTTGTGTTTCAGGTGTACAGCAAAGTGAATCAGTTACCCATAAACAGATGTCCAGTCTTTTTTTTTAGATTCTTTTCCTATATAGCATTGCAGAGTATTGAGTAGAGTTTCCCTGTGTGGTTTCTGATTTGAAATATCAGAAAATATAAAGGGTACACTGGAGAAAAGATGGACGTGATGGGGCTTTCTTGAATTACACTGTTTTCCGAATAAACAAAAGTAATTATTTGATTACATCCTGCTATTTACATTACCTTCTCTTTTGTTAAGACATACCTTGCTTAACTCTTTGTTAGGGCTTTGCAAATCATCACCCTCCCTAAATAACTCTAGAACCCAAGTTCTTAATCTCAACAGCGTCTTGAGGGCATTTGCTCCTTAATATCAGAAAGCAGTAGTAGTAGCATTTGAAAATTTCCTCTGTAATTCCTGTTTTTCTCTTTCTCACTGACAGAATATTCATATCTTCTGAGCGGGATCCCTGAGTTCTTTGTATTACTTATTCTATGAGTTTCTTATCACGTTTGTTTTGAAGCATCTATACTTTTGGATTTCCCTGATAGTTCAGCTGGTAAAGAATCCTCCGGCAATGCTGGAGATCTGGGTTTGATCCCTGGGTTGGCAAGGTCCCCAGGAGATGGTATAGCAAACCACTCCAGTATTCTTGCCTGGAGAATCTCCATGGACAGAGGTGTCTGGCGGGCTACAGTCCATGGGGTTGCAAAGAGTTGGACACGACTGAATGCCTAAGCACAACATACTTCTGGACAAATTTTAATGCCTGATATAAACACAATGCCAGATCCAAGGGTGATGTGGCTAGAGACTTCACAGAGTCTCTTCTTAAGATTAAATTTTTTTTCCAGTAAAAGCATCACATATTTGGCTGAATGCTAATGTTATGTGGGACAGATAATTACCTTGTAAACCATTCCTCACTAGATATTGTGTGCATGTATTCCTTGTTTATTGGCAAGTGGATTTGAAGCATGCCTACTTCCAGTGAGAGAGAGAGGGAAAGAAAGAGATTGTGTAATAGGAAATGGGACTCTGAGCCATGTCTTTTCCAAGGATAATTTAAAATTTTATAATTAGTCTGGGTACCACCAAACAGAACAGGAAGCTATAGCAATAGACCTGGGTCCTTGAGGCTCCCTCATCTGATGTATTTCATTTCTTTAATTGTTCCATTGTGGTGAGACAGTGGGGGTTCAGAGGAGGGGCTGAAACCATCAAGAGTAGTCAGAGTGCTTGGGAAGTGAGGGCAACAAATTTCTCCCCAATTCTAATAAAGTGAGCAATGAAACAAACTTTATTTAAAAAGCTAGCAAAATTGCACATCTGTCAAAGGTGAAAAGAGGTATGAACATGTTACTCTTTTCAAGGTTCAGAGCAGGGAATCAATATATACAGTCAAGCTGATTTTTAAAAAAGAAAAGATGTCAACGAATGATGTAAAGTTATCATCACAATCACTGGAAAACGGAGAACAGATTATAAACCATTTAGTTTCTCAGAAAAAAGGAACTATCACACACACACACAAACACATGGCACACACAAAATATATTTTCCATTTGACAAAAGATAGAAAAATAAGCCAAAACCCCCATAAAATTAGAGATCAGAGTAGAATCAAAGATACAATACCTTATGGGATAAGTTTACATATTAAAGGAAAAAAAACCCATGAATTTAGGGGTTGATTTTGGCCTCTTCCCGTAGAGGACATTCACCTGTGTTTGGACATTTCTGATTCTTGCAACTGAAGATGGCAGTGCTCCTGGCATCTACTGGGTGGAGGCCAGAGATGCTACTAAATATCCCACAACACACCACAAAGTCCCCAGATCCAATCACTATGCCATCCAAAATGTCAGTAGCTCCAATGTTGAGAAACCTAACATTAAGATCTAAAATGAAATGGCTAAGAAAAGTTAAAATGTAAGTACCAAAAGCCGCAGCGAGCAGATTATTTAAAATTGCTGGACAGCATTCCCAGTGCTCTACAGTAGAGCACTTCTTGTTGGTTCTTTTAAATATAGCAATGTGTATCTGTCAATCTCAAGCTTCTTATACTTTTATCATAGCTTGACACTTCTTTATATTAAAGTTCTGTTTGATCCACAAAAATGAAAATAAAATTGCTGGAGTAATAAACTGACTAACAGGCAAGGTTAAATGTAAGGCAAAACACGTTACAGCAAAGGGGCATACTTTGTGATGTTTTGAGTACAGTCTGCAATGGAGACAAAAGCTGTCAACTGCCTTTATGCATTTTATGGCAGGATCTGTACCCATGGCTGATTCATGTACATGTATGGTAAAAATCACTTCAATATTGTAATTAGCCTCCAATTAAAATAAATAAATAAAAAATAAATAAAAGCATATACTAAGAAAGTGTGAGGGAAATGAACAAAGATTTAGGAGCAGGAGCTGATATGTGTGTATGTAGTTCAAACAGCTATGAAACATATATGATAAATGACATTATTCTTGGCCATAATGAAAATGTTACAGTTTTCTAAAAGTTAGAATGTAGGACAGAATATATAAGTAGTTGAGGGTTTTTTTTGTTTTGTGTTTCCTTACTAGTCACCTGTGATTTTTAAACTGCTGAATCTAAATAACCTGAGTCCTTTGCAATGTAAACCTTTGCTTGGCCCTCAATCCTGCCACTGGCATTCTCCCCACTGGCTGGCACGTTCAGTGTCATGAGTTTACCTGTCATATCCATGAAGATGATCCAAACTCTATTTTTCTTTTCCTGACTCTCTTCTGAGCTGCCATCTACTTGTGAGACATTTCAACCTATATGTCTTCAATCAAGATATGCTGAATTATTGAAAGAAAACCTTTAAATCTGTTAAACTACCCTCGTCTCAGTCACCTACACTGAACATCTCAGAGTTGTGTCTCTTCCCTTTTCTTTCTCTTTCCTGTCTCTCTTGACTCACATTCAACCAGTTGGTATGTTGCAATTCTTCCTCCCTAACATCCATAGCATTTTCTTTTCTCTTCTCTCTAGGTTATCTTGACCTGAATATTTATAATAGCTTCTCTTCCATTTTCTCCTGATTATGTCCATTTCAATTTCAGTCTGTTTATCCATCAGGAAGACTAATCATCCTGAAGGACAACTTCTGAACAATCTGTAATTTGTCTAAATCATAGTATTTGAGATCAGAGGACCCATAGAGTTCATCTAACCAAATATCTCATTTTGCAGGTGAAGAAAATGTGTTGACCATATGTAGTTATTAACAGAACTGGCACAGGAACCCTAGTTTTTTTTCTGGTCATACCATTAATATTTTTTTTCCTTCTATAATCATACCTGTACCCACTGAGCTTCTTATGTAGCTGATGGTGAGTCTTGCTGAAGAGATATAGATGTGACATTAAAGGCAAATTAAGAAACACATTACTTCAAGGGAAAATGCCAAGGTAACTGGGTTCCCAAAGAGGAGAGAGAAATAGCATGTTGACACTTTGGAGTCACTAAGGAAACGTTACCACTGCCAAGGAGAATTTGAGAATGATTCTAAATTATATTATAAAACAATCCATTTGTTTGAATATGTCTTAATGAGTTATGTAGATAAGAGATGAAAAGCTAGTGATTTTATTTCTTCTTCAAATTGGCCTTTGGTTTATCTGCCATTTTGGTCTCTATTATTCTTTTATTAATGCAAGTCTTGCATATGTCATAAAACCTTCATTTAACTTTTTCATTTGACAATTCTACATCATTAGTACGGTGAAAGTCAGAGAATTCTTAAAAAAAAAATAGAAGGTTATCTGTCGGCCACTTGACAGAAGCAATAGTATTATTGCCATTATAGGTGATGTGGCATTTGAATGTCCTCTTTTTTACTGGCCATTTTGTACTCATATCTTATAAATTAACTTAGTTGAAGAAAAATAGGATGTTTCTTCCAGAAAGGGAGTTTCACTTCCTAGAGAAAGATAGAAAATGAGTATAAGCTATAAGTTTCTTTTAGTAACTGCAGAATAACAGCTCGACTTTACTTTCAGCTGTACCTGACAAAAGGGATCATGTTCATTTGTATCAGTAGAAAATCATGGATGCATATGTGGGCAACAGTTATGAAACTGTGAAAATGTTTTCAAGTTTGGTTTATACAAAGTGTTCTCATTCTGGGTCCCATAAAGCATATAGGAACACGTATTTTATCATTTAAGAATATTTTTTGAAGATAATTCTATGAAATAGTTACATCTTCTAAACACTTATGTGCATAAGTGAAGTTTCAAAAATTAAATAAGGTTCATATGGGTCCATCTAAAGAGAACTTTAATCTCAAATATCCAGACAGAGAGTTTGCCCTTGTTATTTTTTTCAAGCCATCTCAAAAAGTACAGTCATCCTTCGTTATGCAGGGGGCACTGGTTTTAGGACCTAATGGATAGAAGATCCACAGGTGGTCACATCCCTGTGTAAAATGGTGTTGAAATAGAGTTGGCCCTGCAAATCTGCAGATTCTGCATCCCCAGCTGTGGAGGGCCAATTGAATTTGTTGCATGTGCTTGTCTAGACCTGTATCTTATTTTTGTGCAGAAACTTTAAAATTTTTGTTTACTTTACACATGAGCAAATTAAATAGTTAAAACAGCCAATCAAACGCTTGGTGGGCTTTGTAGCTTCTAAGCAACTGTTAGTGAAATCACTAATAATTTTGACTTTTCAAATACCTTGATTACCCAAACGATGATTAAAAGAGTGAAACCATCTTTTTTTCTTCCAAGGAGCGAGAGTCTTTTAATTTCATGGCTGCAGTCACCATCTGCAGTGATTTTGGAGCCCCCAAAAATAAAGCCTGTCACTGTTTCCGTTGTTTCCCCATCTATTTGCCATGAAGTGGGGACCAGATGCCATGATCTTAGTTTTCTGAATGTTGAGTTTTATGACCAACTAGACAGCAGAAGGAAATGGCAACCCACTCCAGTGTTCTTGCCTGGAGAATCCCAGGGATGGGGGAGCCTGGTGGGCTGCCATCTATGGGGTCGCACAGAGTCGGACATGACTGAAGCGACTTAGCAGTAGCAGCAGCAGACAGCATATTAAAAAGCAGAGACATTACTTTGCCAACAAAGGTCCATTTAGTCAAAGCTGTGGTTTTTCCAGTAGTCATGTATGGATGTGAGAGTTGGACTATAAAGAAAGCTGAGCACCAAAGAATTGATACTTTTGAACTGTGGTATTGGAGAAGACTCTTGAGCGTCCCTTGGACAGCAAGGAGATCCAACCAGTCCATCCTAAAGGAAATCAGTCCTGAATATTCACTGGAAGGACTGTTGCTGAAGTTGAAACTCCAATACTTTGGGCCACCTGATGCGAAGAACTGACTCGTTGGAAAAGACCCTGATGCTGTGAAGGATTGAAGGCAGGAGGAGAAGGGGATGACAGAGGATGAGATGGTTGGATCGCATCACCAACTCAATGGACATGAGTTAAGCTCCAGGAGTTGGTGATGAACAGGGAGGCCTGGTGTGCTGCAGTCCATAGGGTTGCAAGGAGTTGGACACGACTGAGCGAGTGAACTCACTCACTCACTCACCAGCTTTTTTAGTGCTCTGATCAACATCCTATAGTATACACCCATAGGGTAGATTTTGTCAATGTTATTTGAGTATTTTAACATTAAAAATTCAGTAATACACCTTTATTCACTGTATTTAGGGGGTGAGCCATTGATGCTTGTGCATGTCTGTTCTGAATTACTCAGATAATTGTCATCATCTGACCGTGTACCACAAGAATATATTACGTGAAAAATGTATTTTAATTCCTCATCAGTGTTTTAAAGTTTTTTTAGAAAAATGTGTCTTTAAAAGTACATGTAGCATTTTCATCATACGGAAGCATTTCTAGCAACACAACTCAAAACCATAAACATGGTGCCTTTGGAGCTTTCAGTGACTCTGCAGAAAAAATCAAAGATATGAAAGGAGAAATGAGGTAGCTTTTGATGGATTTAAAATTTTATATAACATGTATGCAAGATAAAAGATGAAAACTTAGATCTAGATAACATCTAATCACCCCAGGCCCATAACCAGTGATAACCACTGCTTCCTTTAAAGGCTAATTAAATTATAAACGCACACCTGCAGAATATTTGTGTGTTTAAAAAATTCATTAAAAGTGAAATATACCTTCCTGTTTGGCCAATTCCTTTATGAATATATTTGCATTTAATAATAGGAGCCCACCTTTAGAGCTTTCTTGCTCATTTTCTCTGCCTTTATCCTGAGCAGCCAGATTTCTAAGGTTAAGACCAAAGGCTTTGTGAAAATGTCATGTTTGTCCTCGTCAAAAAAAAAACAACAACAAAAAAGTCTTTTCTTGAAGTTTACATCGCTGTCATTCCAAGCACAGGAAATTTCATCATCCCAAATATAAATCAAATATATTTTTATAATGTTATGAAAGAATGTATATATATTCTTCATTTTGGCTGACACATTTTAGCACAGGTAACAAAAAATGACAATCAAGCTGTTTTACTTTCATTACAAACACGAATTACACGTGTGTATCTTAAGCCTTATTTTTTAGAAACGGTTATGTCAGACCAAACTCCAACATTCAAGATGAAAAATTACGCTTATTCTTTGGACCACATTGTTTGTGATTCTTAAGAAACAGACTTATGCATAAATCATTGAACACAAAAGGGGAATTTTGAATTATACTGTCGATCCATTTCTGGCTTACTGAGTCTGTAGCCTCACTGCCTTCATGGTCACCAACATACCCAAATGCCCATCTATCAGTGAGAGGGATGTCAACAGATCATTAAAAGAAAACTGTGTGGAATGGAAAATTCTGTCATACTTACCTTGGAAAACATAATCTATGATAATCATTATACTCTTGTACTGATGCTATGTTTATTTCATAAGTTATTCTCCAAAGGATCTTAGATATCTACCTATAATTAATATTTTTTTACAACTAGCAGTACATTTTCCCATATTCTACTTCAGGGGTTGGCAAACAATGATTTCTCCTTCATTTCCCTAAACTGTTTCTGTAACATTTTCTTATAACCTGAGATACAAGCCATAAAATGGAAAGAATATCAGAAATGTTATTTTTTGTCTGATCTAGATAGGGAGTTGGCAAACAGTTTCTTAAAGATCGTGATTGTAAATATTTTAGGCTCTACTAGCCAAGAGGCCGTATGAAGGATGCTATGTGAAGCGAAGCCGCTCAGTCGTGTCCGACTCTTTGCAACCCCGTGGACTGTAGCCTACCAGGCTCTTCTGTCCATGGAATTTTCCAGGCAGTAGTCCTGGAGTGGATTGCTATTTCCTTCTCCAGGGGATCTTCCCAACCCAGAGATTGATCCTGGGTCTCCCGCATTGTAGACAGATGTTTTACCGTAAATTGTAAATATTTTAGGCTCTGCTAGCCAAGAGGCAGTATGCAGGATGCTATGTAGGTACTTACAAATCGATTTTAAAATGTAAATGATATTCTTAGCTCAATGAGCAGTACAAAAACAGCTTGTTCTCTTGGAGTTGGTATGCAAGCTATTGTCTGGCCTAGATCATTAGACAGTGGTACACATCAAAACAAACCAAATTAGTTTCCGTTTGCTTTTAAGAGTGTATAGATGTTAAAAATCTGACTTTATGTCTACAGTGGTCACTGCAAATGTTCTGCCTAATACTTTTAATTGCTAAGAATTACTGTAACAGTAGTTTGATGGGTCTTTCATAAAACCTGTCCACCAGTTTAAGTTATAAAACAAGTGTGAAACTGAATCATAACTGTCCCAAGCAGAAAAATAAAGAGAGAAAAAAACAAGCGATATTCAGAAAACCCAGTTTCCTTTCCTTTTTCTTTCCTCTTTCAGATGGACCTTAGTTAGGTACAAAGGGGGAGTTATTCATTCTCTTCATTTTATTACACATTATCATTATTGCTCAGTGAATAGCTCCTCTCATTACTTTTAATCTATCAATCAATCTTTCCTTCCTTCCATCCATTCATCCATCCAGCCACCTATTATCTATCATTTCTTATCCTCTTCTGTACTCTTTTCTTTCCATTACTTTCTCAAGAAACAATCATTCTAACATGTTTATAAGAATTATTTTGTATTTGTTCCTGGAGATGTGCAGGGTTGTTGAGAAAGCATGCATTTTTAACTTACCTAAAATGTATGGTTTTAGAGATTTCAATCTGATCTTTGCTTGGTTTTTATTTACTCAGTTATGTTTCGAAGATACATTCATGTTTCTTTCTTTCTTTTTTTTTAACTTTATTTTACTTTACAACTCTGTATTGGTTTTGCCATACATCAACATGAATCCGCCACAGGTGTACATGTGTTCCCAATCTTGAACTCCCCTCCCTCCTCCCTCCCCATACCATCTCTCTGGGTCATCCCAGTGCACCAGCCCCAAGCATCCTGTATCTTGCATCGAACCTAGACTGGCGATTCGTTTCTTATATGATATTATTCATGTTTCAATGACATTCATGTTTCTATGTGTACATCTACTCTGTAACTCTTTTATAATACTTCATTGACTGCTTCCATCTTTGACTTACCCAATTTACCAGATTCCATTTACTCCCCCTTCCTCTATAAGACAAGTACCATGATAAATATTTGCCTTTAAATGCCTTTACATGAACTAGTGATAGGAAATTCTCTTCCCGATACAATTGGAATTAGGAACCTAATTATTGTTGTGAGTAAATCAGTGCTTTACATTTTCTTTTAAACTATTATAATTCTGTCATACCACACAATTGTAACACTCACGGAATAGTTTGGAAAGAAACAATGCAATAAAAAGTTTCATTTAGAATTATAATGCTAATTCTTGGTGGCCACAGTGGTGGAATAGGAAGACCCTGAGCTCATATCTTCCCATGGGGATCACCAAAATTACAGCTATTTATAAAGTATCTATCTGTGAAATCGACCTGAGGACTAGCAGGAAAAAAATTCTCAAGATGCAAAGAAGGCTCTGCAATAAGACGTGAAGTAGGGTCAGGCTGTGTATAGTCAAGACTGACACTCCTGGGTAGGTGACCCATAGATGGGAGGATAAACACAGTTATATTACAGAGGCCCTCACCAAGGAAGGAGTCTGAGCCCCACCTTAGGCTCCCCAGCTCCAGGTCATGCACTGAGAAGACAAGCCCCCAGAATGGCTTTGAAGATCAGAAGGGCTTGCCTGTCGGAGAGCCAGAGGGCTGTAGGAGACAGAAAGTCCACTCTCAAAGGACATGCGTGCTATCTCACATGCTCTGAGACCCAGTGTGGGGGGAAATCATTTGAAAGAATCCTGGTCAAACCCACTTGCTGATCTTGGAGAGCCCCCTGAAGAGACATGAGCTAATAGAGACACACCCTGGGGACATAGATGCTGGTAACAATCTAACACTTTAGGGATTTTGTTCTACCACAAGGACTCTGTGCCAACAGGCACTGTTTAGGAATTCTCTCTTTAGCCTATCAGAGCTGGGGGCCTACCTAATCACCAGCAGGGTCACACCAGTCCTGGGACCTCTTCTACCCTGCAGTCAGCAACTGGAGTCAGTATGATGACAGATGGTAACTAGATTACTGTGGTTATTATTTTGTAATATATAAAATAATGAATCATTATGTTGTACACCTGAAACTAATATAATATTAATATAATATAATTATAGGTGAATTACACTTCAATTAAAAAGTACGATGCCGATGATTATTCTACTGGAATTAAATTTGTTTATTTCCTTGGATTTGATCGAGGCGATAGTCACTGTCTTGAAAATGGGTTATTATGATATCTGAGTTCTTTTAATATTTTAGTAGTTGCTCTAGAGAGTATAATAAATACCTATAGCTTTTAACAAAACTAGGTGGATTAGCAATGTTTTAGTTCACATAAAATATAGAAACCTTATAACCACATAAGTTCATTTCTTCCCTCTCCATCTTTTATGCTATAGTTGTCATCTGTGTTACATGCCGATACATTATACAACTCAAAAAACAATGTTATAAATTTTGCTTTAAATGGTTACATGTATTACACAGATATTAGGAAAGAATACATTATTCTATGTTTATCAGGAAACTTACCATTTCTGGTGTTCTCCCTTGCTTCCTAGAAGTCCAGGTTTACCTCTGGTATTGTTTTCCATTAGATTGGAAAGTTTCTCTACCATTTTTTATATTATATCTTTCCTCATGACAAATTCTCTCATTAAAAAATCTAAAATATCTCTCTTTTGCATTTATTTTTGAGGAATAGCTATGCTTAATATAAAATTCTTAGTTTTTATTTAATTTTTTTAATTTTGTTTTCTCTTCAGGAGTTTGAATATGCATTTGAATGTTTTCTGGCATTCATAATTATAATTGGGAAGTCACTTGTTAGCTAATCACTATTCTGCTGTGTTTAATGTGTATTTGTTTTCTTGTTGCTTTCAGGGATTTTTCTCTTTAGGGTTTAAGATAGTTGGACTATACTATGCTTAGATATGATATGAATTTGTACTCCATGTATATCATTCAGATTCTTATATTTGTATGCTTATTATTTTCACCAATTTGGAAGCATTTTGGCTGCCATTTATTCAGGTACTTTTGCCCCATATTCTCTCTTTCTGAGATACCAGCTAAATGTAAATATTAATTAATATTTATATTGAATATTAAAATGTAAATTTAAAAATTTTGCCGTATGCACCTGAGGCTCTGTTTATTTTTCTTTTATGTTTTCATTGTTCTTCAGATTAGATAATTTCTAGTATTTATCCTTCAAGGTCACTGACTCTGTCAACTCCAATGTGTGATTTTTTTTTTTTTTATTTAGGTATTGTACTTTTCTGGAAATTTTTGTTTGGTTCTTTTTCTTTCAGTTTCTCTGCCGAGAGTCCTTCCTTTTACTTATTATTAACATACTTATTTTCATATCATTGATCCTTGTTAAAAGAATTGTTTTAAAATTCTTGTTTGCTCAAATACGTCAGTCAGTCTTAAGGTAGAACTTTGCTAATTGTCTTTTGAAAAGATAATCAGTTATATTTTCCTGTTTCCTCATATGGCAACTAATTTTGTACTACACCCTTGTCATTGTAAATGATATATTGTGTTTAGGAATGACACACTTGAATATTTTAGTATTTCATAACTTTCCCTTTTGGCCCTTTTTTCCTCTGTTTACCTCATAATGCTTCTTTATTTTGCGGATCTAAGTATACTTCCTGTGCCTTAAGCATAAGACATAAATATCTCCTTATTTGCTGGAGTGAAATCTGAGAAATGCCTGAATAATGGGCAGAGTAGTAGGCATGTCATGTCAAAAGCTTGGCTTTGAGTGCATGAAGTTGTCCAGAGAGCACCTGAAGGTTAATTGTTCCCTACAGTCCATTTTGCCTGGAGCATTGGTGTGTAGTTGGGGTATGTAAAATAATTTAAAGTCAAATTGTCAAGGGATTTGTGTGATGTGTTGATAAATTTGGATTGTATTCTTAAGGAATGTTAACTTTGAGGAGGTGTGAAGTTAGAGAAGACTTCTAGGAAGAATATGAAAGCAAAAGATTTTTGTTCCTAACGTATCTACCAGGTAAGGATAGTCTAACATGTCATCTACAAACCATGAATTTTTTGGTTGTAAAGCAGACATCTAATCTACTGCTGCCTTGAAGTGAAGTGGCGTGAAAGTTGCTCAGTTGTGTCCAACTCTTTGCAACCCTATGGACTATACAGTCCATGGAATTCTCCAGGCCAGAATACTGGAGTGAGTAGCAGTTCCCTTCTCCAGGGGATCTTCCCAACTCAGGGATGGAACCCAGGTCTCCCTCACTGCAGGCAGATTCTTTAGCAGCTGAGCCACAAAGGAAGGCTGCTGCCTCAGGTATAACTAAAGTGCCTGCTAAGAATACACAAGAGGGAAAGAAAACTGTGTATAGCTCCTCTCATATTTTAATTGTTCATTTTAAAAGTAAAGCAGCTAACTTGAAGTGGTACATTTGGAGAGAAGCTTCACTGAGGCAGATTGTTATGCTCTGAGATATTTCTCCTGTTCTGAAAGGTTTCTGTTGCTTTTTCTGCAAGAGAGACCAAGAGAATATTGAGAAGCTTAAGAAAAGGCAAGTTTAAAACAGGCTGTTAAGTGGGTTTGAGATATCAGCTTGGTCAGAAAGGTCGTTTGGGTTTTTATAAGATTGTGCAGAAAAACCAGAACGAACTTTTTGGTCAACCTAATATGACCTGGAGAAAGACGAAGCCAGGGAGAGACCAGGAGGTGGCTTGCAGTGCCAGCATGGGGGGTCAGGCAGGCTGGAGTGAGGGACCAGTACCAGGGGGCCATGTGGAGAGGTTGAAAGATGTCAGGGAGGACGGACAGACTTGGATGATTGTAAACTGATTCCAGTGTTTGATTCAGGCAACAAACTGGATGGTTAGAGGAGACGACTAGTCAGATGAGAGAGAAGTGAGGTCAGTGGCTTGAAAGTAGAAAGTTTGGGTTTGTGCTTCCAGACTGAGGAGTCTAAAACCTTTCTCTGTCATTCTGAGAGTGTTTGAGAGTTTCAAAGGGGGAAAACATCTCCATACATAGCAAGACCCATGGGCCTAGCTTCATGCAGAAGCTGCCTAATGAGAGTTTTAGCGCAGTACATGCCAACAAATGAGTGAGTGCTGTCTTCCACTGTTGTTTGGCCGAGGTAAAGCAACCCAGGAGTATCCTTGTGTTTTTTTTTTGTAATATGTTGGGTTGTTTATTGGTATTTGTTTTTTTGGTGGATTTTAGTATATGTAGTATAATATAGGAAATGTGATTACCCTATTGGTGTTTTCAAATCCATATAGTAATATGCTAGTATATTGTGTTTTTCCAAAGAAAGTAATTTTCTTTTCCAAAGAAAGTATGTTTCCAAAGAATGTACCTCATTCTGTCTTTCTTACAAAGGCAAATTTCCATGCCTCACTGTAAGAAATGATTTTCTGAAAAATGTTGAAGACATATGGCTATATATTTGGTTGTGAGTGATGTAAAAAGTGAAGTTAGTAAATATCCATTATATCATCTACCAGAAATTTGACATTCATTGTAAATTGGGCAATATTATTATACATTATTATTGGAATGAAACATTTGAAATGAATGAGTTGTATTTATAAAGCACAGCCACTTTGTGGGGGATATATTTATAACAGTGCTTTCTTATGTGTTTCCTGATGGGAGGGAAATATAAATTGAGACATAGTGTTCTGAGGTGATGTAAATTTCAGAAGGATAAATGAAATGCAATTTTTCATCAAGATGAATACATTAAATGGGGTGCTTTTACGTTTGAAGTTTCTTTATGCATAGACTTCATAATAGGGCTTCAAATACATAAAAGGGAACCACTCAATAAGCTAGAGTTAGAAATTCATTTTAAATACTTAATAATTTAATTAAATTTTATTAGTGTGATATTCTTTGCCAACTAAATTGGCAAAGGGTCTCATCTTTTTCCATTTTGGATAGTATCTCAGCTAGATTTATTTGTTCTATATTTTTATAAACAGTGATAAATATATTCCAAGGGTTTTTCTTCTTTTTTTTTTTTTTTACCAATTACTATGTTTCTTTTCATAATCATGATTTATGTCTCAAAGTATTCTTTATTGTAGAAAATGACTCAAATTTACAACGAATCGACTGTATTTGCTAAGAAATCCTGTGGCTAATGACACAATTTTTGTTGTTCTTTAGTCGTTTTGTCCAGCTTTTGTGACCCCGTCTCTGTACCCTGCCAGGCTCCTCTGTCCATGGGGATTTCTCAGGCAAGAATACTAGAGTGGGTTTCTCTTTCCTTCTCCAAGGGATCTTTGCAACCTAGAGACTGGACACATTTCTCTTGCTTGGCAGGCAGATTCTTTACCGCTGAGCCATCTTGGAAGCTACAATGACACAATAAGGGAATAGAATGAAAAAACAAAAACAAGGTGGGTAAAACTGGGACTGGAGGAAAAGAAATTTAAGAAAGAAATTTAAGAAATTTAAGAAAAAGGAATTTAAAAATGAGCACTGAATGAAGTGCTCAGTGGTAGGTGTGAATGGTCTGGTGCCTCTCTATGAACAGTAGCCATATAGGGACACCTCATATTAAGACAGAGTACCAATTTTTCTATAAAGCTTCTGCTTCCTGAGGACAGTGAGTATTAAGAAAGTAAAAATTAGCACAAAATTAGGAAATTTAGTGAAGAAATACACTGGGGTGTGGTAAGGAAAACTTTTCTCAGTAAAAGACATTTCAATCTTATCTAATAAATTAGACAATTTATTCTACAATAATCAAAGTTATTAAAAAACAGGCCATTGTACTATCTTTTAAAGACAAAATGAAGTTAAACACAAAAAGAATTTAACTGATCAACAGAGATTCAAAGCTTTCGTTTTAGGTAGATGAAACATCCAGATATCATATAAAAACCAGCTTTGTTTAATTGGCCAGCTATTTTGGCAAAATATGTAAAAGTCTTAATTCTACAGAGAATAAGTAAGATGTCAGATGTTTTCTACTGTTGAATGCTACCTAGATGACTGACTGAATGTGCTTCCTTGGTAGCTCAGCTGGTAAAGAGTCTGCCTGCAATGCAGGAGACCTGGGTTTGATCCCTGGGTTGAGAAGATCCCCTGGAGAAGGGAAAGGCTACCCACTCCAGTATTCTGGCCTGGAGAACTCCATGGACTATCCATGGGGTCACAAAGCAACTTTTGCTTTCACTTTGAAAAAGTAGTGATTTTGGTTTTCAAATATACAGAAAATTTAAATTGTTTTCTATTCGAGTCAATCTGGTTTTGTGTGTGTGTGTGAGCGTCTTTTAAGTTGAGCCTCACAGCTTGTGGCATCTTAGTTCCCCAACCAGGGATTGAACCTGGGTCCTCCACGGTGAACAAGCAGGGTCCTAACCCCTGGACCACTAAGGAATTCCCAGGGGTCAGTCTGTTTTTAATTTGTTTGGTGATATTACATAAAAACTAAAAATATAACAATAATAATTATAATAATCCTTAGATCCCAGGTGGAGCTAAGTGGTAAAGAACCCACTTGCCAGTGCAGGAGACCTAAGAGATGCTGGTTCCATCCCTGGGTTGGGAAAATCCCCTGGAGGAGAGTATGGCAACCCACTCTAGTATTCTTGCCTGGAGAACCCCATGGACAGAGGAACCTGATGGGCTATAGTCTATAGGGTCACAAAGAGTCAGACACGACTAAAGCAACTTAACAGGTACAGAGGGGGAAAAAAAAGGCTACCCAGACAAGAGAGATTTCTCTAGCAATATGGTAATACTTAACAATTATGGAGTTCTTTGCATTTTTCAAAGCTTCCATATATATTTTCTCATTTAAATCCAACTTTTTAAAGAAATTCACATTATTATGTTCTCCAATTTAGGGATGAAGAAAATGAGTCCCTGAGAGTTTAACTGGTAGATGGTTACAATAATACCCCTTTCCTCCTGCTGTTGTTCAAATCTCCTCGTTTTATTCCCTATGCATCCCCTTCTGCTCTGACTGAGCTTACTCATATGATTGCTTTCACTGATCAAACAGCAGCTAATGTGGTGCTAACAGATCCCTGCTAAGTGCTGTGCATTGCGCTTGCCCTTTCTACCTGCTGGATATCTATCTGCTGTGGGGTGATGAGTCCTGGGCTGGACTCCTGGAAGCCCAGGTGAGGCCTGAGACATGTGATGAGGTCATTCTACATCAGTCAGTCCCAGCAAGCCAGTCCAGGGGGTAGAACCACCAGATAACTCATAGAATTGTGCACCAATCAGCGATTGTTGTTTTAAGGCGCTGTGTTTTGGGGTGATTTGTTAAACAGCAAATGCCAACTTATAAACCTAGCATTGGAAGGTGGTAGACTCAGGACCAAAACCCAGATCTTTGTGGTTCAATTTCTGCACTGCTTGGGAAATGCTGGGGAGGAGTGAGTGTTTTACTCAGATGTTGAAGAAAATTGGTCTAAAGGATTTTAAAAATTGAAGAGGGAGAAATCAAATCCTTTTAGAGTACTATCAGAGGCCTTACTTTTAGTTGACTTTTACAAAGTTATTTTTTCAGCTAAATAGCTGTGATCTACACACATCTTTTTTTTTTTTTTTAGCCTACATTTATAGTTGTCATGCAGTATCTGGTATCATAGTATATACTTGTTACTATGAGTTAAGTTTTCTAGTAAAAATGTAAGAGATAATCATTCAGATGTATTCATCCGTTGTCTTGACATATTTATTAATAGGCATATGTATTGTAACTTCTGCAGTCCTATGCAGTTGAATAAAATAACCAAGGGTAGTGTAAAGTAACATCTTTTATTTTCAAACCTTCTTTTGCCATGGTTTAAGACTCACATCAGTCATTCACAACTGCCCAAGAAGAAAACATTATTGTTGCTGATGTTGTTTTACATGACATCAAGCTCTTTCTTGTACAATGCAGAGTATCCCATTTTTTCAGTATTTATTGTCTTGGTAGTTACTTTGGTGAATTTCCTTCAACTCTTCATCAAATTTTTCTTTTTTTTTTTTGTACAAAGATTGATCATTTTCTGGCCCAAAATGAGTTTTTAAAAATTGAGATTTCATTCCAGTGGGAATGGGGGAGGGCTAACACAATGGCTTTTCCAGTGAAGCTGGCAGAAACTTTGAAGTCCAGAGCTGTAGCCATGGCTTCAGAATGACCCACTGGAAAGAAAAAAATCCCACAGAAAAGTAAACATTTTGACAAGGATCTAGACATCAACTGGAGCTTATCCAGTATTAAACAGAAACACATGTTTTGTTCAAGGCATTTATAGAAACAAAACCATCCTGCCTTCTTTAATTATTATTTTTTTAAGTTCCATCTTCTGTTTATGCTATGTGATGGCTGAAGAAGGCCATGGAATTGGAAACAAAGGCAAATTCTTTCAACGAAAGTTGAGACCCTCCTACTCGCCCCTCCCCAGAGACTTTATCTTTGACCTCAAGACCCATTATCCCACCCTGCCGTACCTTTCTCCTCAATAATTAATTATAAGTGACAATAAAAAGGAAGCTGAATACACACCCATTCTTTTAAGAAGCATGCTGTCCGTCAGTCCTTTTTATTTATTACCCACCTCATGTGAGGTGTACCTGTTGGCACTGGAAGTTTCCAATTCTGAAAATGGGGAGCCTACTTCCTGCCCTCAATTAAAAGTTTGAAAAGTTGCCTCATAGAACAATACCAGGAGAGGGTCCATGCTTCTTCTGGACCATACAATTCACAAGTTTAAGTAGCATAGCAACAAGAAAGTAAAACCAGAAGGTCAAGAGACTGTCAATTCAATGGGATAAATAGCCCCAAACTGAAACAAATGCCCTTGATATACAGAATATTTTTTATTTTTTAGTAAGAATTGTACAATTGCTTAATTAAGATTTTCACTTTTCAACTCATTCTACTGGTATGAATTCAGTATTTCTCTTGTTTATTAAAACACTACTTTGGAGTATTTGTAGAGTGTAGGTACAATGAAGCACTGACTATATTTTGGCCAAATTTCTTGAAGGGTCATTTATTTTCTGATCAGTGTAAAATAATCCTCTGAGTAGGGCAGCTTTACATATTAAATTTCACAATTATCTGTTTCTAGAATTTACAGGCAGTAAAATAGAATAATGTCTGTATTAATATTTCCATAAAAATCACAACTGTAACTGCTGTTTCCAAGGCTACCCACTTTGGGGGTAGGAGACACAGTTTTGCCATAAAAGTGACTCTAGACCCAAACAGAAATTTCATGGCTTAGGCTCCTCAGTTGGCTTCCTGGAAGGAGTTTGAGCTCCTATCCTTCTTCTTCCAGGAATCTTTCTCTCATACGAAGGTAGAATTCAGAAGTAATGGGGGTCATCAATATTTTCCCACTAAGAACAGCTTTTGTTGCTTAGGGCTGGTCTGTGTTGCTCTCCTATTGTGTGGTCATTTGTATGGCTATTGCTGGTATCCTATTTTGGATACCCTTGGCTACAGCAGAAACTCCAATACTTTGGCCACCTGATGCGAAGAGTTGACTCATTGGAAAAGACTCCGATGCTGGGAGGGATTGGGGGCAGGAGGAGAAGGGGACCACAGAAGATGAGATAGCTGGATGGCATCACCGACTTGATGGACATGAGTTTGAGTGAACTCTGGGAGTTGGTGATGGACAGGGAGGCCTGGTGTGCTGCAGTTCATGGGGTTGCAAAGAGTCAGACACGACTGAGTGACTGAACTGAACTGAACTTGCTACAGAGAGCTCATGCCATCATTAATGAAGGGCTGTGGGCTGAAACATTCCTCCATCATGACACCAGAGCTTAGACTCTACCCTGTCCCCTGTCCTGAGTTGCTGCGGGGGCGTGGGGCTCTTTACATGGCACCTTGAGGACCACGTGTCACCAACCATTATTCCTCAAAAAAGTTAAAACTCCCTTCTCCCTCTGTGTATTGAACTCCCTTCACTTAGGCTTCAGGTTACATTCCTCATCTGTCCACTCCTTTTTCAGGAACCCTGTTCCATTTTATTTATTAATTATCAGTACCATTGGTTACATGGTAAGTTAATGGAAATTTCATCCAAAATTAAAATCATTAAAATACTGGATCAGTCAGACTCTCTGTTACCAAACCAAGGTATTCTAGGGTCCATGAAGCTTTCCATGGTGTATGCTCACGTGGAGAGTTTTAAGAGAAACAGTTTTCAGACTCTCAACATCCATGTGTTCTTTTTTCTAACTTTTTCTCTCTGAGAAACGATTTGTATTTGAAGACTCAAATACAGGTCTTCTTTCCCATCTCCCCTTTCAGAATTGCCCTTGCCCTCTTTTATAAAGAAAGGCATGCCTTTCACTATCGGAATCTTATTATTGTGTGGCGCCCCAGGGTGTGCAGACCTCTGGGATGCCAGACAAAAAAGATCATTTGAAATACTCCGGTCATCTAAACCTCCTTTGATCAAGGCATCATGAGCTCATGGTAAGTCTTCATGTCTTTCTGGCTTATATTTATTTCTGTTAAATGGATAGCAAGAAGAGTTTCATGTTATAACATTCTTAATTCATATATATTGTAGAACAGAATGGCTGGTCTGGACAGTATTCATTCAGCAAATTTCTTTGGCTGTGCACTAGCCTAGTGGATGTTACTCCAAATGGAAATGGTGGTGAAACTTTCTTGGTGGTCCAGTGGCTTAGACTCTGTGCTCCTAGTGCAGGAGACCGGGGTTCAATCCTTGGTCAGGGAACTAAAGCCCCTATGTCACAAGAGAGACCAAAGATTCCCGATGTGCCACAATTACGATCTAGCACAGCCAAATAAAATACTAAAGAAAAACAAATGGAAATGGTGGTATATTTGCAATATAGTAGTCGTAAGTATAAACCCTAGAGACCTGTAGCCCTTGTACATACTCCCTCTCCAACCACTCAATAGCTCTGAAGTTTTAGGCAAGCTTTATTTTCCTTCTCTCCATAATGCCATTAAAAATAGTGTCCACCTCAGGGACTGCATAAGCGTTAATGAAGATAATGCAGGAAAAACATTTCAGGGAAAGACCAGAAGAAGATAAATGCTTTGACCAGTGTTTGTCACTTCACATTTTCTTAGTGTGAAGTTACAACGAGGGAGCCTTGTCAAGCAAATCCAGCTACCTGGCTGTGTAGTGAAGGGCTCAGCCTCAACCAGGGGGACGTGTGCACTTTGCCCTTGTCTCCTGGGAGCTCCTCTCTAAACCTCTAGCTTGTTTTCTTTGAGAAAAGGCGGCGAAAGTTGTCAAAAGTTGACACTGAGAAAAGTGCTTTTGTTTACATTGAAGGCCTTGGCCCAGGAGATAGGGATGTAAACAGTGTGATTTAGAGTAAAAACTTTGGGCTGCACTAAAGATGTGATTTAGGATGGGGTTTTTGGTCATGCAGTATCAGCTGGGTCTCTGGAGAGGTATGAGCCTGAGATCAGCCGTATAGACAGTCACTCATGCCTAGGTGATGGAGCCCCAGTAAAAACTCTGGACACGGAGCCTGGAGTGAGCTCCTGTGTCTGCAAGTGCTCTTTGCTGGTACATAAGTGCTGGGACCATAAAGCTGCCTGTGACTCCCCTGGAGGAGGACAACCAGAAGCTCCACATTTCACGATTTCTTTGACTCTGCCCTGTATACCTTTTCCGTAGGGCACTTTTAATCTGTATCCTTTAAAAAGCTGCAAACTCCTGGGCATATACCAGGAGAAAACCATAATTTGAGAAGATACATGTACCTCAATGTTCATTGCAGCACTGATTACAATAGCCAGGACATGGAAGCAAACTAGATGTCCATCATCAGAGGATGGATAAAGAAGATGTAGTTCAGATATACAGTGGAATATTACTCAGCCATCAGAGAGAACAAAATGCCATTTGCATCAACATGAGTGGCATACTGAGTGAATAAGTCAGAAACAACTGTCAATATGGTATTGCTTACATGTGGAATGTAAAAAATGGTACCAATGAATGCATTTACAGTGAATAAATGGTACAAATTTACAAGCAGGAATAGCATCACAGATGTAAAACAATCTTACGATTACCAGGGGGGAAGTGGGGAAGGATAAACTGTGAGGTTGGGATCGACACATACACAATACTATATATATATATAATAAAATGTATAATATATATTATGTATAATATATCTATATATTATGTATATATGTATATTATGTATACATAATATCTATACATTATGTATTTTATATATATATATATATAAAATAGGTAACTAATAAGGACCTACTGTATAGCATAGGGAACTCTACTCAATACTCTGTAATGACCCTACATGGGAAAGAATCTAAAAAACAGTGGAGATATATATATATATATACATATATATATATATAACTGATTTACTTTGCTGTACAAGATAAGCTGACATTTGCAACACTGTAAATCAACTATACTCCACTAAAAATAAAAACTTAAATAAAAATAAAACAAAGAGCTGCAATAAACCATAACAGCTTTCAGTGAGGTCTTGTACTCCTCGCTGATTATCAAACCCAAGGATGGTCTCAGGGATCCCTGAACTTGTGATTACTGTCAGAAACGAATAAAATCTTGTGGACTTTTTTACTATAAAATTGCATCTGCCAGAATCCCTTTTCTTTGTATCCATAAGCTTGATGTTTTCATATCGGTCACCTAGAATACTGTGATACTTAGTCTAGGAACTCAGTAATTAACTCTTGTATTCCAAATAGAACATGTATGGGGGTAGAATTTCAGTGAATGATAACCAAGGAAGACCATAGAGATACTCATATATTGTGAACTCCATCAAGGAGTTCGCCTTCTCAGACCGTCCACCTGGGATTGCCTTACGCAGCTTTCTTAGTACTGGTCTTCCAATCAGCACCACAGAGTTTTAACAATGGATATAGTATTGGGTTACCTTAGACTAGTAGGTCTCCTCACAAGGTGCTGTGGTCTAAATGCTTGTGTTCTCTGAAGATTCATATGTTGAAAACCTAATGCCCAAAGTGATGGTTTTACGAGGTGGGACCGTTGGAAAATGACTAGGTCATAAGGGCAGAGCCCACATGAATGGGATTAGCGTTTTTTTGAAAGAGGCCTGAAATACTTGCTCATCCCTTCTATCTAGGGGTGGAAGAAATGTCTGTGTCCTGGAACAGACCCTCACTCACTTGACTATGCTGGCACCCTGATCTTGGACTTCTAGCCTCTAGAACTGTGATAAATAATGTTGTGTATAAACCACCCAGACTCTGGTATTTTGTAATAGCAGCCTGAATGGCCTGACACTGGACATGATTCAATGGGGGAAAAAAAATTGTCAGCCTTGCTTTCCCTTCAACAGTCATGAGGTGGAGCAGGTAGCATAGATGTTCAATTCCAAATAAAGTGGCGCACAGTAACATAATCCATGGAACTGTAAATTTCTGTTTGTAGATCTCTGACATGCTCAGCTGGGAAGGCATTTTCTTAGATGTAATTAACATTTAAACCAATAGGTTCTGAGTAAAACAAATTACCTTCTATAATGTGGGTGGGCTTTATGCAATCAGTTGAGGGCCTTAAGAGCAATGATTGAGGTTTCCCAAAATAAAAGCAATTCAGCTTCAAGACTGCACCTGAATCTCCATCCTGTCAGCCTAGTCCACAGAGATGGAGCAACTAGACACTAAGGCCTGTCACTGGGCTCTCATCTGAGTCCTAAAATAAATGTTCTTTGATTTAAAAAACTTATTTTCACTTCTCTAGACCTCGGAGAAGGCAATGGCACCTCACTCCAGTACTCTTGCCTGGGAAATCCCATGGGTGGAGGAGCCTGGTAGGCTATAGTCCATGGGGTCGCTAAGAGTCGGACACGACTGAGCGACTTCACTTTCACTTTTCACTTTCATGCATTGGAGAAGGAAATGGCAACCCACTCCGGTGTTCCTGCCTGGAGAATCCCAGGGACAGAGGAGCCTGGTGAGCTTCCGTCTATGGGATCGCACAGAGTCGGACATGACTGAAGCGATTTAGCAGCAGCAGCAGCAGACCCAAGTTTTCTCAACTACCCAAGGAAATTAGATTTGAAAATCCTTTACATTTCCAAAGATGATGCACATCTCTGTATGAAACATGACGCCAAGCTGAGGTTTTATTTGTGGCTTTCTCAAAAAGAAAATTACCGCTTGGTTGTGCAGCTTCCCTGTTTGGATCTCTTATACTCCTCATTATCTGTTCTGTCTCACACTGTATTTCTCTAGCTTAGCTTTAGAAGGAAATCCTTGATAGAAATAATTACCTGACTGTTATGGAATTCTATTTTTATCTCCTTAGTCTTCATGTGAAAGCCTGAGTTGTAGTCAGTGCACTCTAGTGAGAGAAATTATTTCAAAACGTCAGCATGTCACCTTGGAGAAGTTTACCAGTTTAAAAATGGGTCTTGAAGTATACAGAAGAGGCATGATTCACATGCTTTTGTTTCCTGCAATTGTCTCCCCCCCCCCAAATACCATATCTATTCTGTTTCTGTTTGCCTGAAGTTATATCAAATGCAGGTGGGTTGGTGGCTCAGATGGTAAAAGAATCTGCCTTGCATGCAGGAGACGTGGGTTCCATCCCTGGGTTAAGAAGATCCCCTGGAGAAAGGAATGGCTACCCACTCCAGTATTCTTGCCTGGAGAATTCCATGGACAGAGTAGCCTAGTGTTTTATAGTCCATGAGATCACAGAGAGTTGGACATGAGTTAGAGACTAACACTTTCACTTTCGTATAGAATGCATTCTCTGTTTGAAAGAGAAAATTAACAAAAAGGGAACTTTCATCTGGAGTAGCAGTTAAGATTTTCTCCAGTCATCTAATCCAAAATATTAATCTCATTGTAGGACCATTGTCCCCAGGAGGGTGGAATTCCCATGTAAATGTCACTAACATCAATTTGACAGTCACTCATTTAAAATGTGCTATGTGCAAAGACTCATGCTACAGAGGAATATGAAGAAAAGCAACTTCTCTGAAAGTCAGTTTCCTCATCTCTGAAATTACCTCAAAAAGCACTATGAAGATGGTATGTGTAAAAGACCAGTTTCTGGCATGGTTGAGATACTAAATAGTAACTTCAGTGCAGCTGGTGTAGCCTTTGTAGCCCTTAGGGAACTGAATTTAAGTAGTGGGAATTGACATTGTTCAGATAATTAACTATAAGCCAAAATGTGGTCAGTGAGATAAAAATGGTGAGAATGAACTTAGGAAGCCGCAAGGAGGAAGATGGTACGTTTTTTTTGTCTAGAAAAAAAGTAGGTTAACAATTCATCAAGGAGATGAATTTCTTTTGTGCCTTGGAAGAGAGATTAGGTGTTTGTGTGCAGTGTAAGAATATTTGATTTGTAGACTCTCCTTAAAGTATCAGTCATGATCAGAAAGTATAGCTGAGAAATTGAGCTTCCGTGTTGGAGTATAATAATCCTATGGTAAGAGGTAGATTCAAGTGGCAGGTTCGGAACCACTCATTCTGTCTCAAGTTCTGTCCTGTTCAGTCTTTTTGTCAATCACTTGATTATCATATTATCTTAGGACATGAAGTGCGAAGGCTAGCGTATGTGGAATAACAGACGGCAAAGTCAATGGTTTCCATCTAATAAGGTGATGATTAAAAGCAAATGCATTTACAGTTCTGTAATTATGTCCAAATAATCAGGCATAAGGGTTGGGTGGGAAAAAATTCAGTAATTTTAGTTCACTGTAAGGTGTGGGAGGTAGCATCTAAAAATGCATTGAAATTTTACGCTAGGAATAAAATTGTTTCAAACGTCTAATGAAGGCCTGCTGGATGCAAAGAATGGACAGCAGTGAAGAGTATAATTGTGGATATTTTAACTCAGGACTTAAACTTTAATAGAAAAGCAGAAATGAGATACATCTCAAAGTTAAATGCTGCCCAACAACTGGGATAAATGTCGAGAGGGAAGCACATGGAATACCATGTGCCCATATAACAAGGAGACCTGAGCTGTGTCAGAGCTAGGAAAGGCTGCTTTGTGGAAGTGGTTTTTACTGAGATCTGAAAGATGTTAGGGAAGTAATCAGGTCAAAAAGAGAGGGTCTTCCAAGTAGAGGAAACAGCATTTATAAAGCACTTTAGCCCAGGTGATTCAGTGGTAAAGAATCTGCCTGCAATGCAGGAGACCCAGGTTTGATCCCTGGATTGGGAAGCTCCCTGGAGAAGTGAATGGCAACCAACTCCAGTATTCATGCCTGGAAAATCCCATGGACAGAGGAACCTGATGGTCTACAGTCCATGGGGTCACAAAAGAGTTGGACATGACTTAGTGACTAACACTTTTACTAGCCATATATGAGAATATTATGTGAGAAGAAAACACATGAGAGGATTGAACCTTAAAGGAATGTAGTTTGATTGGTAAAACTTATGACAACCAGAAACTAATACAAAATGGAATGTGGCCAGTGCTGTGAAAGAGATAAGAATGAAGTTTTGCAGAGCATAGGAGGTATTTTTTTTCACTGGGGGAATTTGGGAAAGATTCATCAAGAAAATGCCATTTCGATTGGGTCTCTAAAGTAAGATTGAGTTTTTGCAGGCAGAGTTAGGGTGTTCTCAGTATACGAACACTGGTTAGAGAAGGAGAAGGGATGGGTCAGTTGAATTACCAACAGAAAGGTATGAGGAGAATCAGGAGAAAGTGAGGTCCTAGGAATTAAAGAAAGATTGCATTACAAAGATAGATCACGATTTGGAATGTTAACAGAGTTCAAGTAATATGGACTAAATTGCCCCTGCTGTATTTACTGAAGCGGAAGACATTGGTGAACTTAGCCTGAGTGGTAGAAGCTGAGATTATAAAGTGAGGAAACAGAGCGAAGAGGAGGTGGCAAGTTGTCAGATTCAATGGCAGGATACCTGTGATCATCATTTTTGTGTTTTTGAAAGGAAACCTAATACAATAGTCTTGTAGTAGTTATACAAAAGTTAATTTCATTTGTTGAATGAATGAATATTTAGGGGAAAAAAGGTTAATTATGCTTGAAATAGGACAAGACTTTGGGGAAAAGAGTTGAGATTATCCTCTGGTTCTAGCAAATTACTAACTTTGTGACCTTGGGCAAGTCTTTTAACTAACCACTCTGAGCCCTAGTTTCCTCAGTTATAAAATGAGGATAATGATAATTGATCTCATTTCCCTAGAGAGTTGGCAGAAGTAAGAGGGAAACACGTGGAATACCACGTAGAATACCAAGACCCTTTCTTTTTGACCTGATTACTTCCCTAACATCTTTCAGATCTCAGTAAAAACCACTTCCACAAAGCAGCCTTTCCTAGCTCTGACACAGCTCAGGTCTCCTTGTTATATGGACACATGGTATTCCACCTGTTTTCCTCTCGATACATTTTACACAAATGTGTTTTACATCTGGAGTTCTAACCTAATAGAAGGTACTATTTTAGTATTAAAAAGATTAGAAGCTGTATTAGGCCCTGACCAGGTGGACTGCCCATTTCCTCTTCTTACACTATATTTCTTGGTGACCCTTCCAATGAGATAGCCACGTATCCTAGTTTGAACCAATGACAATGCCCAGAGGTGTTAGGTACCACTTCCAAGACTCAACCATGGAGACCTCCCCCTAGGGCTCTCCATGCTCCTTCTGTTTCTGCTGGCTTGATGCATGTGGGTGGGTGGGTGGGGGGAACCTTGGAAAATATATATTGATGGGTTTTCTCATTGTTACTACTAATTGGGAAAATGATTTGGCAATAACTCAAAGTTTGAACAATCTCATACTTCATAGTCCTGCGATGGTACTCCTACGTATATTTGCTCTAGAGATACTGCAAATATGCTTTAGGAGACATCTATGAGTGGGTTTATTGTTTATAATAACTTCAAACTGAAAACAGCACAGATGTTCATTAATTGGAAAACCAAATACCCATTGATAGAAGAATGGAGAAAATTTATAGTTATACAAAATTAAATAACAGTGAAAAGTAATCCCCATATCTATGTGGAACTACATAGATGAGAGCAAGAAATATAACGGTTAATGAAAATAACAGATCACAAAGGAAAGGACGTATGATAAAATTATTAAAAAAAAAACTTTAAACCGCCTCCCCCCAAAAAAATCTGGACCCAGTGATATAGATTTTAGCACCATAGGCACCTGCATTTTTTTTAAGAGGAAGAGAACTGTGTAAGCAAAGCATTCCCAAAACAATATTTCAGAGAACAACCTCAAAATGTATTAGCTTAAAGAAAGAAACATGTATTCTTTATCTAGCTCACAAGTGTACTGCGTTCACCTGATCTTGCCCTGTTCAGTTGATCTTGGCTAGGCTTGCTTATGCTTCAGTGGGAACTAGAGGTCATCCAAGTCATTCTGGTCATCGTGGCTGACACCTGTTCTCAGCTTGGCTATTGACTGATCTCAGATAGCCATGATGTAGTGTGAACAGCTTTGCTTCACATGTCTGTCAACATCCAGTGGGCTAGCCTGGCCATGTTCTCATGTCAAGCCCCGGAGGGAAAAGACAAGCAAGTGCCATCCTGCAAAGGCGCCAGCAGGAATCTGCATGTGCTTTCCAAAGCTCTATTTGCATCTCATTTGCTTACACCCTATGTGCAAAAGCAAATCACATGACCCAGCCTGGCATCAGAATGGAAAAGGACAATAATGTTATAGGCCAAAGGCCAGGGGAGGACCTTAATGGGGCTATGAATGCAATCCATCTGCCGCAAGAACACACACCGTAGAATTCAGGATCACAATGACCGCTGTCAGGAAGGTGGGGGTAGACAGGACAAAGAATACACAGGCAGCTCCCAGGTTATAGGCAATGTGGTAGTTCTTAACTGAGGTGACATTTTACTAGGTTTTATTTTCTATTATGCTTTGTAACTTGCATATATCTTACATGCATACTTCTGTAAGCATCACATGCTATACTTTAAAAAATATTTTTGGGGTCTTCATTGATGATAAAAACTGAAGGGCCAATTTAGGAAGTCCGTGGAAATGGGGGTCACTGAATTCTCTTTTTGAGTTTCTGAAAAGAAACTGGTGACTTTGACCAAAAAAAAAAAACAAAAAACCATTTATTAATAGAAACTGAAGGGTGCGCTTTGCTAAAGTGGTGAGAATAATTCTCTCTTTCTTCTGGGGACCTCAGATCAAATTTCATCCGTGTAGAAAACACACGTTTATTCTTCTCTCTTTTATTCAGTTTGTTTTATTCCTGGAACAAAAGATACCCCAGCTTCTCTTCGAAAGACTTCCATGTGAGTTTGAAAGAGAGTAGAATTTGGAACATGCTATATAGTTCAGATAAAACTCCTGATTTTTTTTTTCAAAGTGCTCCTCAATTGGACCCAGATCCCAGACCTCCGGGGTGGCGATCCATTCATCTCTAGCCGAAACTAGGTTTTCTCGCCCCTCTCCAGAAGACTAGGAGATTCATTTGAAAGAGACGCTGCTGCTGCTCTTTTCACAGCACAAAAGAATTAATGTTCGAGCCGTCCTTTGAAGATGTGGTGTCACGCATGTGCTATTATTAATAATAAACTACAGATCTGCTTCACACCATCTGAAAAACAGGGCTGTGCCCCCATGAAAGGACTTTTATTTCCACCAGTTCTCCATTATATTTAGCCTAGATCCAGCTCAGCCTCAGACTGGGGCTAGTCCCAGAATGTGAGGGAAGAAAAGCAGCAGCTGGAGAGAAACAAAACAACATATACCGCCCAATACATTGAAAAAATACAAGTGCAAAAGGAGGCTTTCATAACCGTCAGAGATCAGCGCCACCCACTGCAAGCATTTCAGTGAGAAGGTGGGTTTGGGACACAGCACCTCCTGAAGACAGGACCTAAAGGAGGATTTATCTTTGATTCTTTATACATTCTGGGGAAGATAAATATTCCCAGGGTTCCTGAGCCTGCCTGGACAGGAAGCAAGGCGCTGATCGCAATCTGCTGTTAGTCTTGCCTTTTATATTTGCTTACTGACTTGAGTTGGTCTTTGTCTTCTTTTCTGAAACCACTAATACCGTTCCTCCTGTAACTTAGGGTTTACCAGCTCCCTTTTATAGGCCTTGGTTTTGAGGAGATAGGTGTAGAATGAGGCTACTGCAAATAACAGTCCTGTAAAGACTACAGGGCAGGTTCCCTTTGAAGAGGCGAGTGCAGACAGAGAGCTGAATGATGAGAGTGACTTCTAGTGGTTCCACTACCAGCAGGCGTGCCCGACTGACAGCGGCCTGAGAAGGAGCAAATTTGAGAGCCGCGTCTGTTATTTTTATTGGGGAAAAAAAAAACAACAACTTTGCACCTGTCTTTGGTGGCAAGATTCTCATCTCATGCTCCTGGTTTCAGGCTCTGCCTGTTTTGGAGCCGGTTATTCAAAATGAACTCCAACCTTATGTCGGACTCATAGGGCTGTGCAGAAGGGGAAAGGATTTCTTATTCCATTTCAGGCCCCAACACTGAAGGTGGTGTGTATGGAAAAGCGGACTGGAGAGAGAGAGAGAGAGAGAGAGAGAGAGAGAGAGAGGGAGGGAGAGAGAGAGAGAGGGAGGGAGGGAGGGAAAAAAAAGAGGCAAACGCAAAACTCAAGGAAATCAAGACCATGCTGTGCAAAATTGTTACAGCTGTTTCTGTTTTTATTGGCTCACTCTTTTGGCTTCACTTTTTCAGCAACTGTGGTTCATATGAGCAGGAAGGCAATCCAGCATGGCCGGGTTGCAGGGGGGCTCAGAAGTGGGGGGGTGGGGGGTCAAGGGAGCTGGGAAGGGTGGGGCTGGGGAGAGGGTGGGACCAGCCAGGAAACGAGAGGGAGAGGGCAGGAGCTCCAGGGAGGAGGTTCTGAATTGTGTTTAGCTCAGAGGGGACACACATCAAAGCCTTTCTTTCTGATAGCTTGGTGGAAGCCTGAGCAATAGAATTCAGATGCACTTAATGGAAAGCTCCTAAAAGCGTCGCTTCTCCCTGGCTGGATCAGATTAGTGGTCCGTTTAAGGCTTTGTACTAGCCCTGCAAATGACGTTCTGATATCTCTGAGGAAATAAAGTGTCAGGACGCATCCCTCTCCCAGTCTCTCCCCGACTGTGATTCACCTAGACCACTGCACAGGGCTGAACATATGGAGAGTGCATATTTTCCCGGGGGGCTCTATTTCTCATGGTTACAAATGGAATGAGCTATATGCCTGCTCACTGACCCTAGGAGGATATTGGCAGCTGGGATCCAGCGCCCCAGGGCTTGGGGTAAGCCGCTCACCACCTCCATCCTCCTGCACGGCGGCTGGAAGGTGAACCAGAAAAAGACATGTGAAAGAAGCCACCGTCTCTCTCCGCCACACTCTTTCTTAAAACTTCCTATGAGTGATTTAAATGACATTTTTAAGTTTTATAAAATTGCTTAAGCTGGCATTCTTGAATTTGATACTATTCTTAACCACACTTGCCCTACGTGCACACACACACACACACACACCACTCACGCTCACTGTTAATCATATTAATTCTACAAACACTAAGGAAATCCTCTAAAATGGTATCCCCAAATGAGGGGAAATAAGCAGAAAACTGGAAGGTAAGGAATACAACAAAGGGAAAAATATTTATTATACTTAAGTTTGGCTGGCAGTTCCAGCAAAAGGAAAAATATAATGAAAAATGGATTAACCCAAAACCCTATATCTGATGATAAAATATTATGTACTCTCACAATGGGAGAAAAAAAAAATGCCAATGAGCAGCCCAGCTGTAGAATGAAAGGCAGATCCTGAGCCCAGCGCCCATGTATTGATTCTGTTTTTGAGCCTTACTGCGTTTTTCTGAACTCTACTTCTGACCTGTTTGGACACAGGAGGGAAAATCACAACCTGTGTACCTCTGTGTTCTCATGTAAACATGGAGCTGGAGTTGGGAAGAAGGACTAATTAAAGGTTACAAAGCACTTTGAGACTATAAAATGCCAGGTAATTGCAAACATTAAATCTAATAACATAATTAGGTGTTGAAGGTTGTGTCTTGGTCATTTTGTTTTCTGAATGCAGGAAAGGACTCCTTCAAAGCTTGTTCTAATAATTTTCCCAAGGAAGTCATTGAATAGCTTGGAAAAAAAATGGTGATTTGGACTAATGCTGTCTTGAACAATTATATATTTTGAGACATACCATACTTTTCCACAGTTTCTAATATCCTTCTATTCGTGGTTGCTTTTTCCCTTTGTGTTAATAGTGGCTGACAATATTATTAACAAATATTACATTTGTTTAAAACTTTTCAGTTGAGGCCATATATGATAAGAGTTAGCCTGCCTTTTTGAAAGGTTTGTTAACTCTTCTAAACAGGAAAATGAATGATTTCAAGAATTAGTAACGCCTAGAGAAAGCTGTTCTCTTGGAAAGATTGAAACTGTTCCTCATGGAAAATAACCCCACTAAATTTCGTATTTAGCACAGAGACTTCAAGTTTGGCATGGTGAGGATTTCATTCTCACCTCAGCTTCTGACTCAGTGTAGGGGTTGCCAATTTCTTTTTCCCTTGGATTTTGACCACAAGATGGGTTGGTTGTGCTGGACCCCAAAGAAGTTGAGTACAGTTGAGACTGGGAAGCATACAGAATTTTTCTATTCTTTGAGAACATTTCCCCCTTGTGCATCTGTTAGCTGTTCTTACAGATTTGAGAGGCCATTCATCAGTAGCATCTTTTACAAAGGAGTAGATTTTTGCCTGTTGAGGTTCAGCCAGGCACCCCCATTGGTTGGCGAACATTGAACTCACTTGCAAAAACATGTTTCTGCTATTATCCTTACAGAAGGCTGTGTGTTCACACACATGAACAATTATGAGCCTGAACGGCCCCTTCCCCTTTGGGTTGCTCTTTGATCTCTTGTTGTTTTGCTGCTTGCATCCATATGGAAATGTTACCAACTAGGGGGCAATTCCTTTCCTGGAGGATTTCTCATCCATAGTCTTTCCCCTTGTTGTTTCTTATTTGTGTTGGCCTCCAGATTGATGCTAGTATTTCAAAGGCACATGCCTCATTGGGTTCAAAAGCTCAATTTACTTTAAGTAGCCATCACAAGTTACATTTAGATTTAAGTACCTGTTTATACGCAAGTTTTCCTGATATGCAATGACAACTAGGGCATCTGAAGAGAAGCACAATTTTCTTGTGAGACCAGGCAGACCTATGGGATTAAGTAGGGAGATCATACATACTGTCAGTCTAGTGCTCTCTGTTAATTTCCAGATCAGTGTTTACCAACTGGGGGTATATGTAACACACACAGGCATGACCTCATCCAGAGAAAATTCATTGAAAATTTTCAAACCCTGAAAAACCTCCATTTGTGGATGCCAATTTATATCCATTCTTAATTTTTTTTTTCCTATCCATGGTACCCAATAACTGTAGACTTATAAATACTTCCTTTTATCACACTGGAAAATGCCAAAGATCTGAGAGCATAGAAGTATGTGCTTACTAAGGGAACTTTCTTTCTTTCTTTCTTTTTTTAAAGAGCCTTCTGAAGCTCCTCCCTAGGAGAGATTAAATAAAGTCAGTGTTTTCCCACTTCCCAAGTCTATCTCCACACATCAAACAAATGAAAATCCTTCCAAAACTCATCTCCCTTCATGCCCACACTCAAATATGCTGTTTTATGTGGGTCGACCAAAGTCTTTTTCTGATTTTCCTCCCCATCTGTTCTTTGAATAAACATGCATCCTAAAGAGAAGGAGGACTTAAAGGATCAGACTTGGTTCCTGTATTTGGAAATGTTTTCAAAAGACCACACCGCACTTGGCTATTCGGTCAAATTAGGTTCCGTTTGCTTCTAATAGCATTTAATTACCTCCCACACGCTTCTCAGACTCTTCTACTTCTTAGTCTGCACAACTTAGCTATTACGATGTCCAAAAAAATTGTTTTTGTTTAAAAAAAAAAATCATGTGTGTGTGAGCTGGTAGAGCTGCTGCCACTGGTTCTTTCTCTACCAGACCAAAGCCATCCGTGTTTCCAGATGACCACACTGGCTGCACTGGGTGTCTGGAAGTGTAGAAACCAAGCAAGCAGAGATATAATGAGTTGTGGGTTGTTGTTTTTTTTAAACTTTTTAAGTAATTTGGTACCATACACAGCACAGATTGCCTCAATGTATTTCTTTTATAAATAAATTAAGACACTGAACCATGGACACTGATGAATCTCTGAAAGTACAAACCCAAAGATGAAGAATTCAGAACAGATCATCATGTAGTATCTTCAAGGAGGGATTAGGTTATCTTGATGAGTTAGCTTTCATTTTCCTTTCTCCAGATTAAAAGCGAGAGAGGGGGGTGGGGTAAAACACTTCTGTGGCGTGTCATGCATGTTTTCAGTTTCCATTATTTCCAGCTTGAAATCTTTGAATAGGTTGAGACAAGCTTTGTTATTCTGAATTGAATTCCAGTGGCATAACATCCAAAGTTGAGTTATTTTCCTTATCACAGTTTAGTTGAAAGCTGGGGTTGGAGAACCTTTCTTGTTCTTTGGCAGGGGCGGGAAGAGAAAGACCAAATAGTAAGTGATTTAGGATTTGTGGTGATTGTTGTTTTAGTCGCTAAGTCAAAACTAACTCTTCGCGACCTCTTGGGCTGTAGACTGCCAGGGTCCTTCTGTCCATGGGATTTCCCAGGCAAGAATACAGGAGTGGGTTGCCATTTCCTTCTCCAGGGGATCTTCCTGAACCAGGAATCAAACCTGCATCTCCTGCATTGGGAAGTGGGTTCTTCACCGCTGAGCCACCAGGGAAGCCCAGGATTTGTGGACAAAGAGCAAGATTGAAGATACCATTTAGGTACTTATATGAGAAGAAAGAAAGCTCTTCTCTCACTGTAGCCCTGGTTGTCTGCATTTGGGTCCTTCCAGGCAGTGGGCACACAGCTCACAGTTGTTGTCAGCTTGAGACATTCTGTAGTTCCAGTGGGCTGGCAGGAGTGTGTGGGGCTCAGGAGCTGGGAATGGGGAGGGTGAGTGGTCACCAGCCAGGGGGCGGGCACTGGGAGCCAAAGGGGGACCTGGGGCAGAAGAAAACCTCTAGTTTAGCCTCTGTGACTCACAGTATAGCACACGGGGCCAGTGCCCAAGGGTCATTCAAAAATAAGCTTGGGTCTGGATTTGGTCACCTGCCTATAGTTTGCCAACTTTCGGTTCAACAAATACCTAGATACTGATGACTCCCAAACCTATATCTCTGGTATGAGCTCCAGCTCTCTTTTGTACATTTCCTCTTAGCTACTTGGCAGGCACTTTAAAGCATGTTCCAAACTGAACTCATTATTACCTTCTTCCCTCTGTGCCCTCTTTCTGTAAATAGCACCGCTACTTAACAGTTGCCCACGTCAGACACACTGTGTTCATTTTTGACTCCTCTCTTCATTCTCCTATTCATTGCGCTGTACAGTGGCTGGACTGGAAGCAATGGGAAGACAAGGTCAGACTTAGCTTATATTTGTATTTCAAACTCTCACACTCTAGGCTTTTAAAAATTTGTTTTGGGGGTCTTCCCTCGAAGTCTTGTGGTTAAGACTCCATACTCCCAATGCTAGGGGCATGGCTTTGATCCCTGCTCAGGGAACTAAGGTCCCAAGTGCTACATGGTGTGGCCTATAAAAGAGAGAGAAAAACAAAACAAAACAGATGTTGAATTAATCTCTCAATCACCAAACAGTCGATTTCACTCCTCTGTAAAAACTCTTCCATGGCTTTCCATTGGTTAGAGAATAAGTATAAAATATTTGTCAGACCATGCACAACTCTTTCTGTTTTGACTTTGTCTAAAGACTGACATATTACATGAAATGTACCAGCGTCTCCCATCCTTCACATCTCTCATCCTGCTTGTCTCTATCCAGGCTACATTGTTTCCTCTTCCCACATGACCCTTTCCCATGGATTTTATGTGATAATCCCCACTCATCCTTCCAGATTAAACTCACTGATTGTCTATCTGCAGGAAGGCCCCCCAGGTCCCTCCCTATTCATTAGGAGTTTGCTGTGGTCTTTTATAACACTTCATCGATGCTGAGACTGTTTGCCAAGTTAACTTAGCCCTTTCCAGATTATCAGCATGGTGGCAAGATTATATTTGTTGATGTTTTCTGGTATCTTAGTTTGGTACTTGGAACATGGCAGATGAGAAATGATCATCCAGCCAAACTAAAGGTGAGCCCTCAGTGTAACTGAGAAACCTTAGAACACTTTCTGTGTCCATGCAAATGTAAGAGGGCCTTTTCTTTGTTCCATTGGACTTTTCCCAAACCTAAGGAACTGAAACCCGACAGGCCTTTCCCTAGGGACATACACCTCTTCCCCACCCCCACCCCAACCTGTGTCCACCCACTTCTTGTTTATGGAGAAGCTTTAGCCTTCTAGGCCTTCCCTGAGTTCCAAAGAACAGATTTAAATTGAGAAAGCAAAGTGAAAAAAATGTAGAAACAAAGGAGAGCAATCACGCAATACAATGTAATGATGGTTTAGACATAAAGTCAAGGATCCTTGGTTCCTCAAGGACTATAGATAATATCCTGAATCATATCCGTGAACTATTTTGCAGCTACTAAAACCTCCACCAGGTGGAAGGAGGTAACAGCATGCTGACCACCAGAATCTAGATCCCAAACTGTTAGAACCAGAAGCTTGATGATGTTAACACCTGAAATACCACCCTGTTGCTTCAACACCAACAAATCAGAAGGATATCCACAAATTGACCAGTCACCCTATGGCCCTCTCCCTCACCTCGCCTTTAAAGTGTCCATCCATAGATGAATAGATAAAGAAAGTGTGGAATACTACTCAGTCATGAAGAAGAAATAAATTTTACCATTTGCTGCAACATGGTTGGATTTGGAGGGCATTAGACTGAGGGAAATAATTCAGACAGAGAAAGACAAAGATTCTATGATATCCCTTATATGTGGAATCTAAAAAAGATACAACACACTAGTGAATGACACGAAAAAAAGAAGTGCACTCACAGATATAGAGAACAAAGTAGTGGTGACTGGTGGGGAGAGGGGAGGGGAAAGGGGAGTTAAGATAGGATTATATGAATTCATGTATGTGAGACTTTTGAAAACTGTAAAGCAGTAAAGAATTGAAAGACTTTTAGTCAATAAAAGTAAATACAATACAATTAAAAGGCAAAGCCAAGAATCTCTTCCCTGAAAGTTGTCAGGAAGTTCGAGTTTTTTAAGAGTGACCTGCCCATTCTTGCTTGGCACCACATTGGGTGCCCTGCAAAATTTGGGATTGTTTTGTGTGCTGAAAGAACAAAGAGGGAGGACAGTTCTTTGGTGTAAAAGTTCCCGTGGCTCTGGATTTGCATTGCGCATAAGGCAAGGACATTGCACTTATCAGTTCCCTAGACAAAAAGAAGCTGCATTTGACTGCTCCCAGCCATCTGGGGACAGCACTAAAGTGTACCTTTTGTCTTACAAGTCACAGAAAGAATGTGCAAACAACTCCAGAGACAGCTGTAAGACCCTTGACATGTTTCTTTATATGCTTAAAATAAAACTCCAGAATGATCATTGTAACCAGTGATTGTAATACCTCTATGTGAATGTTGATGTTGAGAGAAAAAAAATGACGCATAACAAAATCAAGCAATATACTACTTAATTTCTCTCTTTCCTTGTTGAAATTTAGGTAGGTGGAGAATTACAAAGCGCAAACTATGAAAGATAAGCGGCCACATCAATGTATGATTTCAGAAAATCTGGAACAAGGCCTGATGGCAATGACATCAGGAGAGAATATAATATTGGCTAAGTTATTACTTGGATGTAAGCATTAGGTTGTTTAATGCATTCATCATACAATTAGGTGTCATTAAAAATCTCTGGAGCAGACATTGATGATTACAGTATAATGAAGGAAGAGAGATGGTAGAGGGAAGATTATAGACTCTTGAAGGAAGTTGCTTGCTTAAATTTAATAAGGAATTTAATAAGGTACCCAAGGACACTGTATTCAGACTTTCCAGTTATAGTCTTTCTTTAAACATGAGGGCCTACAAGTTAGGTGAATTTGAATTACTACTATTTATAAATGAGGAAAACTTACAAAATCGGGTGCTTGCAAAATTCCTATTGTGTTTCCTTTTCCCCTATTTTTCCTATCACCCCAGTAAAAAAGGGGTGAAAGTCCCAGTTCCAAATCATCTAAGATCAGGGCTTTTTAGTCATTAAGAACTACCCTCCCACTCCCAAATAATAGAATTAATTTGCTCAAAACCTGTGACTCATTAACTTCTTTAAGGCAAAAACTTCCTATGTTCTCTTATTGTCCTGTTTTCTGGGATAGAAAATAATACATAATGCTTTGATCCATAATTAACTACGAGGGAATAGAATTCATTTTTGCCCTGAAAATGTTGATACTGGGGAAAAGGGGATATAGATTTTTTTTTCCTGTCTCCTTTCTTTTTGTATGAGGAAAGAAGCTGGCAGAAATAAATGAACCACACGATTGTCTATGAACAAATCAGACTTCTGGAATTAATGAGATCTCTCTATGAAGAACTTTCTCTGAGGCCAGGTTTAGGCTCTGGGAAAAAAAAGAAAAAAGAAAGCTTGCAGAGCTTTAAAGATGAAAACTGTTTCCTCTGCATGGTAAAGCAGAAAAGGATTCACCCCGCAACATTTCCCCAGAGTCCTCCCTAATAAGATAAAGTCAGCTGAAAATCACTTTGCTCAGCATGGACTATGACTTTTGAAAGGCTTATTGAAATTAATCAGTACATTTCTGTCTTCTCCAACTTTATGTTTTACACATAAGAATGTTCATTAGGGCCACATGAGGAAGAGATGGTTTCCCACACAGAGGGTGCTGGCAGTCTTGGCAGGTGTCACTTCCTTACAAGGTGGGCTGACACAGCCTGAAAGCAGCTCGTCTGAAATGTCTTGTATGTTGCTGTCGCCGCCGTACTTGATGAATGGAGCTGACAAGCCTCTGTGTTACCTACTTTCTTCATTCTGGGTTATTCTGCTCTGGATTATTTCAGGCAGGCTTTCAAGCCGGCATAAAAGATTGAATGACCACACTGCCAGGCAGAAATTAAAGGGAGCAGCCGGGAGAGAATGTATTGTGTGCTGGACACGCCACAAACCACCAGGAAAACAGCATATGCCTTTGTGGGAGACCCCAGTGGCTCTTTCGAGCCCTGGGGTTTTCATGGTTGACTTTGAGATTCCATCATAAATGACCTTGTCCTTTTATTTCAGCCACGTCTGCTTTTCTCATCTATTAGAGTGTCATCTTTTAGAGGTTTGGAATGTCTCTGGGCTTCTTCAGCCTTGCCATAGAACTTTGTTCAGTGCTTTGAAGAAAGGAAATACTCTATAGAACTTGAGAAATTGGATTGTAAAGTGAATGATGGAAATGAATACATTATCTTTTGTCCTAGAGCAAGATAGTCCCAGATTTTCTTCCACTTTTGACATTTAACTAAAATACTTAAGATCACTTTTCATGTTTATATATAAGCGTTCCTTTCTGTAATTACTATATTTTTGAAAAAGTGTTTTCTGGCATCTGTAGTTTCTCTTTCCTCCACTTTTCTTAGTGAGTTAATACATTTATAGTGAGGCTTTATGTCTCTTCCTCTAATAAATTCATTTCCATTCTAGGGTTAGAATTGAAATCAATTTACTAGTTCCTCATTTGCTAGTTCCTAAGTTTTTGTGGTTTTCCTAAACTGTGAATTTCTCTTTTCCTGCTTCCTCAGTTTTTGCGATTTTCCTATGTAGTCTAGGTCTACTTCTTAAGAATGAGGTGGCAGAGATAATGTTATGTGTTCACCAAATGTCATTTGACTTTTCCTCTTCCTTGGTGCTGCTGCTGCTACTAAGTCACTTCAGTCATGTCCGACTCTGTGCGACTCCATAGATGGCAGCCCACCAGGCTTTCCCATTCCTGTATATAAATACACTTCCCAGGCCCTCTCAGTTATGTGGAGGCAGTTGATGTATCCTGGCTAATGAAATGTGAAAGCAAACAACACGTGTCAGTTCTGGACTGAGACTATGAGAAACCCTTGTAGGATTTTTTTTTTTTTTTTTTGGTCAGTTTCATCCCTGCCAAGGAGAATATGGAGGCCTCGTGTTGAGATGGAACAGCCTCAAGGTCAAAGTCACTTGGATGGCTGGGTTGCTGTGTGGAGGAGAATGGCCTGGTCTCACTGCAGACTTTACATCTCTTTTGTTAAACAACTAAGATTACTGGGTTGTTCCTTACACAGCATAAGCCCAGCCTATTCTAGCTGATACGGAAAGGGTGTAGTAGGAATGCTTTCCCACTCCCCTGTGAGCATCTCTGTTTCATCACTGGTGATCACATGGGCCATAAACAAGAGTCTCTTAAAAAAAACAACTGGTTTTTAAAAATAAGCATCAACTTTATTGAGACTTAGTTTTACATGCACTGATTCGTTTGATTCTATACAATTTTATTTTTATCACATGCAGATTTGTGAGGCCATTGTCACAGTTCAGATATAGAATCGGTCCTTTGCAAGGATCCCTCATGCCTTCCTACCACAGGCACAGGTATCTTCCTTATTCCTCTCTTATTCCTCTCCCTTATTCTTCTCTCACCATGAAAGTGAAGTTGAAAGTGAAAGTTGCTCAGTCATGTCCTACTCTTTGTGACCCCATGGACTGTAGCCTACCAGGCTCTTCCGTCCATGGGATTTTCCAGGCAAGAATACTGGAGTGGGTTGCCATTTCTTTCTCCAGGAAATCTTCCCAACCCAGGGATTGAACCCAGGTTTCCTGCATTGTAGGCAGACGCTTTACCATCTGAGCTACCAGGGAAGATCTCTCACCATAGGTAACCACTAATCTGGTCTTCATTTCTTCTTCTTTGTCATTTCAAGAGTGCTATGTGATGGAATCACACAGGATACAAACTTTTTGAAATGCTCTTTTTTAAATTGAAGTGTAATTGACGCTATATTAGTTTCAGGTACATAACATAGTAACTCGACGTTTCTATACGTGACAAAAGATTCACAATATGTCTAGTTACCATCTGTCACCATGTTGCTGCTTAGTCACTTCAGTCATGTCTGACCCTCTGTGACCCCATGGACTATGGCCCGCCAGGCTCCTCTGTCCATGGGATTTTCCAGGCAAGAGGACTGGAGTGGGTTGCCATTTCCTTCTCTAATCTGTCACCATGTACAAAGATATTAAAATATTATCAACTATATTCTCCATGCTGTATATTTCATCCTTGTGGCTCACTTATTTTGTAACTATGTAAACAACAGTTTTGAGCTGAGAATCCTAGTTTTTTTTTTTGGATAGAAGGCTCCTAATTTCTCATTTGTCTCCTAGTCCCATTCAACCAAAGGGTAAAGTAGAATAAGGTATATATTGAAGACAAGGTGCCACGTTGGAAAAAATAACCATGTTGAAATAAGATTGCCCTGGATGAGGCTCCCAATCTGTCTCTTATTACCTCTATTTCTTTGAACTTTGTAATTTACTTTCTGAGTCTCAGTTACATCATCATTAAAACAAGGATAATAATCTCTATTTTACTACTTGATAGATTTGGTGAGAGAATGTATTGGCATATGCATCATTCATAATAAAACTCACTGGGTTTTGTTTTCGCCATTAACAGGCTGTGTGACCTTGAGAGAGATACTTCACTTTTGTGAGCATGAGGGGTTTTTTAATGTAGAAGCAATACCTACCTCCCCCTATTGAGGGGTTGTAGTAAGGATTAAGAACAGTGTATATGTTCTGTGTTGGCTGGCACATGCTAAATTCTCAGTAAATCATGATCCCTACCATGACTTGATGAGCAGACTCATCGGGATTTACTCTTCATATTGGTATCACCAGGGGCTTAATCTCTGATTAAGAGCATGATGAGTTTCTCTGACCCAAGGCTCCATGTAGAGCCGAAGAGTTTCCTTTTGCTGCTCGGTATGGTGGTGCAAATGTTGTGCTTAAGCCCCATTGTACAATGTTTTAATGGATAGCTTTTCATGATCATTTTGGATTCTGCATGGAGAGAAATAGGCTTCAAGTATATTCTCATTCTGGGACTATGATGTCATAGAGATAAAACCTAGTTTGGATTTTCTTGAGGTTTTCAAGAAAACTTACACATTGTCTACTTTTGTACTTTCACTAGTTAGTTTTCCAAACCATCCTAATCTATTTTTGCTAAAAAAGAAAAAAGTAAAAAAAAAAAAAAAACACACACACACATACAATGGAAATGTGAGATAGTTTGTTCTCCTGAGTCTGCTGCCAGCCTTTCCATTCTTGATGTTTTAGGCAGTCAAGTTCATTAGAGAAGATTTGAGAAGTAGAAGCACAAATATCAAGCTGGAATCTTGCATACATTATCTTGCAGTGATTCACATACAGTAAACAGCTGTTAATGAAGAGTCTCAAAGCAGAGATACTGGTTTTATGATTTGCTCTATACAACTCTCTAAAAAAATATATCTTTATTGCTTCTTCTGTTCATCTAGCCCCTTTACATTTATGTCATTTTGTTATTGTTGATGTTGTTCAGTTGCCCAGTTGTGTCCAACTCTTTGCAACCCCATGGACTGCAGCATGCCAGGTCTCCCTGTCCCTCACCATCTCCCAGAGTTTGTCCAAGTTCATGTTCATTGCATTAGTGATGCCGTTCAGCCATCTCATCCTCTGACGCCCTCTTCTGCTTCTGCCCTTGATCTTTCCCAGCACTGGGGACTTTTCCAATGAGTCATCTGTGCACATCAGTTGACCAAAATACTAGAGCTTCAGCTTTAGCATCAGTCTTTCCAGTGAATATTCAGGGTTGATCTTCCTTAAGGTTGACTGGTTTGATCTCCTTGTTGTCCAAGGGACTTTCAGGAGTCTTCTCTAACACCATAGTTTGAAGGCATCAATTCTTTGGCATTCTGCCTTTTTTATGGTCCAGCATTCACAATTGTATGTGACCACTGGTAAGGCCATAGCCTTCACTGTATGGACCTTTCTTGGCAGGATAATGTCTCTGCTTTTCAACACGCTGTCTAGGTTTGTCATCACTTTCTTGCCAAGAAGCAAATATCTTATGATTTCATGGCTGCAGTCACCATCCACAGTGATTTTGGAGCCCAAAAAGAGGAAGTCTATCACTACTTCCAAATTTTCCCCTTCTATTTGCCATGCAGTAATGGGACCAGATGCCATGATCTTAGTTTTTAAAATATTTAGTCTTAAGATGGCTCTTTCACTTTCCTCTTTCATCCTTATCAAGGGGTGAAAGCCTCATCAAGAGGCTCTTATGTCATTCAGGATTCTTCAAGTTTTATGAGTGATATTGGCCCACATTGTCTTGTGTTCCGGATGGATTAAGATGTAACTAGAGGGACTTTCCTGCCAATCCAATGGCTTAAGAATCCTCTTGCCAATGCAGGGGATGTAGGCTTGATCCCTAAGATCCCACATGGCATGGGGCAATTAAGCCCACACCGCAACTAGATAGAAGCCCACACACCATAATGAAAGATCCCACGTGTTGCAACTATAAGACCCAACACAGCCATAAATAAATATATAAATAAATATTTTTTCAAAAAGAGATGTAACTGGATTCTCTTAAATCTCCATGATTAACTTTTTTCCCAGCTTCCTACACTTTAGGCCTTCTATTTCTCAGGAACTCCAACCCCCTCTGGCTATCCTGGTCAACCTGCCAGCAGTCTGTTGAAGGAAATCATTTTAAGTTTGTAATGACTTTATCACACACTAAATAAGTGCATGAATTTGAGCAAGACAGTCACCTCTTGGTGTATTTCCTCATCTGTAAAATAATGACATTTGACTGGATGACATATTATAAAACCATTCAAGGGTGAGGATTGTATGGCTAACCAGAAATCATGTCAAGAGCATTAGGGCTTTCAAATAGAAGACCAGAAGGAGGTGATGCTGAATTTAACTAAATAATTAATTTCTAGCGGTAGACTGTATTATAATGTTTGCAAATGTTTGTTGAACACATTCCATATGCATGTCACTGTGCATTAGGGTGGAACAAAAAAAATGCAGCCGACATTGTTCCTGCCCTAAAGGAGTTTTCAATTCAGTAGTGGAGACATGTTTATAAGTAACATTATGTCATAGGATTAAATGAAATTAACTAATGTCATAATGGAGTCACAATCAGCACAATGGCTGGCTTATGTCCATTTTAGTTAGCTATAGTTTGGTAGACAATTACAGTTGCTTGCCGCATCAAAGATAGGATCGTTTTTGGAGAGGAAAACAATGCCTGAAATAATTGCCAGCATTCTATTTGGAGATTTGTGGTCTACTTGTTTACTGCAAAGAGAATGTTTTATGTATTCTCTAGCAAAGCATTAAAACCCAACACACCCTCCATTTTGAATTTTCCAAGAAGCAAAGAAGATGAACTCATGATAAAAGGAGGTAATTTAGTGGCTTTAAACAACCATTTCAGTTTGCTTGCAGTTGTGTGTGGGTCACTGATGTAAGAAGAACTCATCTGGGCAGGTCATCTTTATCCATATGAGATCACTTGGGGACCTGCTTCTACAATGCTTCTTCATGAAGTATCATTTCATCTCCTTGTTCTTCATCTTTCTCCATAAGGAGGATCGTTTTTCAAGGTCTCTCTGTGGAGGTTGAGCTCCTCATGGCCAAATGATCTTGAGTAGTTTTACTTTTTATCTATTCTAAGAGGGCAAAACATTACTTAAACATTCTCTCAAAGGTTAGGTCCAGGAAGATATTTTATTCCATTAGCCAAAGTTGTCATAGAGAACATTCCTCTAGATGGAAAGAGTATCAAAGAATTGAGGTCATCTTTCATTTGCCATACACTCTTTGAGGCATGTGGTCTAATGTGAAATCATAATGCCATGATTTTCATATGCTTGGTTTTTATGAGAAGGAAACAAATAGTCCAAACAACTTTCTTAACAGCATTTAACTGGCATTTTGAATGAGGCAGTTCTTTGCATGGGTGTATGCTAAAAGTCATAGGGTATTTCATATCCAGCATCCACTAAATGCCATTGGTGCCTTTACCCCTATCATTGGACAATAAAAACACAATCTAAAACATTTCAAAACTCTCTGTGACGGAGCAGTCGGTACTTCTCCCAGACAAAACCATAGACCTAATGTCTTAAGATGGTAGATTTCCTAGAGAGGTTATAATCAGGTTACTGTGTGGGCTTATGCATGCGTGTGCGTGCTTAGTTGCTTTAGTCACATCTGACCCTTTGCGACCCTATGGACTGTAGCCCACCAGGCTCCTCTGTCCATGGGATTCTCCAGGCAAGAATACTGGAGTGGGTTGCCAGACCCTCCTGCAGGGTATCTTCCCCACCCAGGGATTGGACTCAGGTCTCCTGCATCTTCTCCATCGCAGGTGGATTCTTTACTGCTGAGCCACCAGGGAAGCCCCATGGGTGGGCTGTATAGATGCAGGTAATAATAAAATGACTAGTGTCTGTTCTGTTCCAAGGCATACAACTCAAAGTTCTTACTGAGTACCTAGATCCTCTGTGTTTCTGTCAATGCAAGTCATTGTAGAACTGTAGAAACATAATATGCACCCTGCCCTCAAGCAGGAGCTAATATTATTAGAGACATATTATTTAATCTTCAATTAAAAAACATGTCATGCCGCTTTCAATATGAAAAAGACATTTATTTTAAGATGTTAGAAAATGTAGAAACTAAAGAACACCCACACCTTGGATTGTGCAATTCAGGTGTACCACTGTTGACATTTCAATGGATCTCACTCCAGATTTTAATATGTGTATCTGTATGGAAGGATTTGCTATATATGTAACCATATATATAATAGATAACATATAGTACTTGTAATACTTTATAATGGAGATATGCTGTTGTATATAGTACTTTTATAATATGTTTTTGCTAACTCTTATTACTGAAAAACACTAGAGTTAATTTTAAAACAAAATATTCCTTAAATGAAGTGTTAAACAGAATCAAAGGGTATGGGGATCCCCCAAACATGTATGGGGATGCTGACCAGAGTTAGGTAGACTTCATATAGTAACTGAAGCTTCATTAGGAGCTTGAACAATGAGTTGAATGAGGATTAACCAGTCCCAATCAATAATTTCATGGTAAGAATGGACATAATATAATTAGAAGACAGTCTGGTTTTTATCTTTGTTATTTTTTCTAATTTTGGTAAGTATGATAAGGTCTTAAAAGTTTTATTGAGTTTTGAATTTGAAAATGGTAATACAGTCAAGAGACACTGGCAAAGTAGGAGAAGGCATTGGTTCTTAAAAGGCTCTCTTAAAGGGTCGGACACCACTTAGTGACTAAACCACCATCACCACCAAAGATGCCATTAAAATCTGCACAGGATCTAAATAAACCCATAGAGGTAGTCAGTGACAGCTGTGATATATTTGTCCTACAGGGAATGGTGGCATGGGAATTTCAGAAGTTGGTGAGCAAGGAAATAATACAAGATACCCTCTAAAGAACACATTGTTCACAGTGAGATCAGCTCCAGAATTTCTGTATTTCTGGCTCTTTCCCAAAGTGAAAGAAACCAAGCTTTCTCTTACTGCATTCAGTTTACTGCTTGCTATTTGGTAAAGATGAGATAGTTATTACCAACCACCTTGGCAGTAAAATTTATATTCTAAACAATATTAATATATTTACTAACATTACTCATAGTATATGTAACTAAAATTACTCATATGCTAATAAAAAAAATAATACAAATAAATGTAAGTTGCATGAGGGCAGAAACTTTATTTTGTTCTCTCTCCTAACCACTCAACAGTTATTAGCATAATGTTGAATGCCTGATTACATGAATGAATGATTCCATATTGAGAAGCATTTCCATATGAAAATTGGGAGAAGAAATAAATGGCATGAACAAAAATTAGAAATTACTTCTACAGCAAATGTTACCATTTTTGACTAAGACCTGTCTAGTAAAATGCTGTTTTATACTATTATAACTTGACTGAGTTTTTAACCTACCTGACAGCAAATCTAGGAAATCTTAATATAAGCAAAGCAAACTTAAGATTCTCAACTACTTCTTTGGTTCATTTAGCTTTAATTTATTTAAGACAATATTTTAAAAGTGACTGAAAGAGAGATCACAACAGACAACACAGAAATACAAAGGATCATAAGAGACTACTATCAGCAGTTGTATGCCAATAAAATGGACAACGTGGAAGAAATGGACAAATTCTTAGAAAAGTACAATTTTCCAAAACTGAACCAGGAAGAAATAGAAAATCTTAACAGACCCATCACAAGCACGGAAATTGAAACTGTAATCAGAAATCTTCCAGCAAACAAAAGCCCAAGTCCAGACGGCTTCACAGCTGAATTCTACCAAAAATTTCGAGAAGAGCTAACACCTATCCTACTCAAACTCTTCCAGAAAATTGCAGAGGAAGGTAAACTTCCAAACTCATTCTATGAGGCCACCATCACCCTAATACCAAAACCTGACAAAGATGTCACAAAAAAAGAAAACTACAGGCCAATATCACTGATGAACATAGATGCAAAAATCCTCAACAAAATTCTAGCAATCAGAATCCAACAACACATTAAAAAGATCATACACCATGACCAAGTGGGCGTTATCCCAGGGATGCAAGGATTCTTCAATATCCGCAAATCAATCAATGTAATTCACCACATTCACAAATTGAAAAATAAAAACCATATGATTATCTCAATAGATGCAGAGAAGGCCTTTGACAGAATTCAACACCCGTTTATGATAAAAACTCTCCAGAAAGCAGGAATAGAAGGAACATACCTCAACATAATAAAAGCTATATATGACAAACCCACAGCAAACATTATCCTCAATGGTGAAAAATTGAAAGCATTTCCCCTAAAGTCAGGAACAAGACAAGGGTGTCCACTTTCACTGCTACTATTCAACATAGTTCTGGAAGTTTTGGCCACAGCAATCAGAGCAGAAAAAGAAATAAAAGGAATCCAAATTGGAAAAGAAGAAGTAAAACTCTCACTGTTTGCAGATGACATGATCCTCTACATGGAAAACCCTAAAGACTCCACCAGAAAATTACTAGAGCTCATCAATGAATATAGTAAAGTTGCAGGATATAAAATCAACACACAGAAATCCCTTGCATTCCTATACACTAATAATGAGAAAGTAGAAAAAGAAATTAAGGAAACAATTCCATTCACCATTGCAACGAAAAGAATAAAATACTTAGGAATCTATCTACCTAAAGAAACTAAAGACCTATATATAGAAAACTATAAAACACTGATGAAAGAAATCAAAGAGGACACTAATAGATGGAGAAATATATCATGTTCATGGATTGGAAAAATCAATATAGTGAAAATGAGTATACTACCCAAAGCAATTTACAAATTCAATGCAATCCCTATCAAGCTACCAGCGGTATTTTTCACAGAACTAGAACAAATAATTTCAAGATTTGTATGGAAATACAAAAAATCTCCAATTGCCAAAGCAATCTTGAGAAATAAGAATGGAACTGGAGGAATCAACTTGCCTGACTTCAGGCTCTACTACAAAGCCACAGTCATCAAAACAGTATGGCACTGGCACAAAGACAGACATATAGATCAATGGAACAAAATAGAAAGCCCAGAGACAAATCCACACACATATGGACACCTTATCTTTGACAAAGGAGGCAAGAATATACAATGGAGTAAAGACAATCTCTTTAACAAGCGGTGCTTGGAAAACTGGTCAACCACTTGTGAAAGAATGAAACTAGATCACTTTCTAACACTGCACACAGAAATAAACTCAAAATGGATTAAAGATCTAAATGTAAGACCAGAAACTATAAAACTCCTAGAGGAGAACATAGGCAAAACACTCTCAGACATAAATCACAGCAGGATCCTCTATGATCCACCTCCCAGAATTCTGGAAATAAAAGCAAAAATAAACAAATGGGATCTAATTAAAATTAAAAGCTTCTGCACAACAAAGGAAAATATAAGCAAGGTGAAAAGACAGCCTTCGGAATGGCAGAAAATAATAGCAAATGAAGCAACTGACAAACAACTAATCTCAAAAATATACAAGCAACTTATGCAGCTCAATTCCAGAAAAATAAATGACCCAATCAAAAAAATGAAGATGGCAATGACGGCCCTGTATGCAAGACAGGAAAAAAGACACAGCTGTGTATAACGGACTTTTGGACTCAGAGGGAGAGGGAGAGGGTGGGATGATTTGGGAGAATGGCATTCTAACATGTATACTATCATGTAAGAATTGAATCGCCAGTCTGTGTCTGACACAGGATACAGCATGCTTGGGGCTGGTGCACGGTGATGACCCACAGAGATGTTATGGGGAGGGAGGTGGGAGGGGTGTTCATGTTTGGGAACACATGTAAGAATTAAAGATTTTAAAATTAAAAAAATAAAAACTAAAAAAAATAAAAAAATAAAAGTGACTGAAAGATTATTTTGTTAAAATTTGAGAGTGCATGAATGTTACTAAAATTCATGCTCTTATATAAAGTAAAAAGCCAGAAAATGGTAGGTATAGAAACAGTGCATTATTTTAAACACCACTCAGTATAAGGTAAATTAGATCCTAAGCACTTTATAAATACTTGTTATTGAATGAAGAAAATGGTTTGCTTGTATTATATCAAGATGAAGATGAGTCAGGATCAGAAAAGGTGATTTCTAAAAGAAATAAGCATATTAAAAGAATAATTTTAGTTCATACTTATAAACTTTTTATTTAAAAAATAATTGCAAAATAACTAGGATAGACTCATAATGATCAATGAACCAATGAATCCTGGTCAAATGAAAAAATGTCTCTTAGTTAACTGGATATAAAGTCAATATTTTAAGTAACGTTGTTATTCTATGCATTAGGAACTGTAAGCAGAGCCACTATTTATGGACAACGGTTAAATTTTAGTGGTTGGGAGACTCAGTTGTGAAAGTTGTTAAAAGTCTGATTTCTGGGTGTTCGCACTAAAGGATCCTCATTCAGCAAGTCTGGGGTCAGCTTCCTGAACCTGCATCTGTAATTTGTATTTCAGGTGATTGTTGGGCAGGTGATCTGCATCTGCAACTTGGAAAAACATTTCTTGGAATGTTTGCTGCTTTGTCCCTGCTCAGAAGATTCAAACTGTAAGTAATTCATGGGCCCTAGGTACTGTTGTTTGGGGGAGGGGGCATTTTTGTTATAGCTTCTGGGCATTCTTTTGGGGTTGGCCTTTCAACTAAGTTAAATTCCCTTAAAATCCTCTTTGCCTCTCTGAAATAACTGCTCATTTGTAGAACTAGAGAGGTTGTTTCCTACCTGTGGGAAAATAACTAGCCTTACCCACTCAAGCCTTATGTTCACAAGTGAGACTAGTCTGAAAATTCCTTTCTTGTGTACTCTTTCCTGGGTTTTAATAGCCATGTTACATATGTCTTTCTTCCCTTTCTATGCTACAGAGCAGACTAAGTTGCCTTAGAATTAACTGCTTTTAAAAGTTTGTAAAATCCCCCTATGAGACAAAGTGAACCTGATTATTTTGATAAAAGGGAGACTAGACCTTTGAGCAATTCCTGTTTTTCTTTTATTTTTATTTGACCTCATTGGCTATTTTTATCACTTATTTTTGGAGAGGGCAGTGGCAACCCACTCCAGTACTCTTGCCTGTAAAGTCCCATGGACGGAGGAGCCTGGTGGGCTGCAGTCCATGGGGTCAAGAAGAGTCGGGCATGACTGAGCAACTTCCCTTTCCCTTTCCCTTTCACTTTCATGCATTGGAGAAGGAAATGGCAACCCACTCCAGTGTTCTTGCCTGGAGAATCCCAGGAACGGTGGAGCCTGGTGGGCTGCCATCTATGGGGTCACACAGAGTCGGACACGACTGAAGCGACTTAGCAGCAGCAGCAGCAGAGTAAATTTTATGATTTTGAAAATTGTAGATTTCGTGTGTTCATTTTTTTTTTGTTTGTGCCAGATTCAGTAATCTAGTTCCATATGCTTCTTTGAATTTTATCTATATTTGTGACTATCCCACCCTGTTTTTCTTATTTTGTGTATTTTTTTCACATCTCTTTTCCCTTCAGTTAGCTTATAGGTGAGTCATGGAAAAAAATGCAGCAAGTAATTGAAATAAAATAATTTTTAAAGTTAGAAAAATAATTTAAGATGAGTTTCAAAAAATTAGAAATAAAACAGGTTTCCTTGAAGATGGGAAGAGTGTATACAGATAGACATATGAATCTGCCATTTCACATTCCAGTTAATCTTTTAGTGTCCTTGACAAATGGAGCTTGTTCTAATGCATTTATACAATACTTACATGGAAATATAAATAAAGAATGCAGTTCTAGCTTACTAATAGTATATGCGATTTAAAAAGTTTTAATTTTTAACACTGATGTGTTGTCATTGTTGTTCAGTTGGTAAGCCATGTCTCACTGTTTGTGACCCCATGATCGGCAGCACGGCAGTAATGTCCTTCACTATCTCCCACACTGTTTTAAGAATTACCACACTGTGACAAAGCAAAATAAGGTGAGCAAATGCTGTTGGAAAGATGGTTCCAATAGACTTGCTGGGAGAGGTCTGCCACAAACCTTCAATTTGTAAAGAATGAAATATCTGCAAAGTAGAAAATGAAGCATGAGAAAATTAGATATGCTTGCATCTTCCATATTGAACTGGATTAAGCTTTTTCAAATGGCAAGAATGTTTAGAGATTTGTTAAAAATCTAAACATAGAATCAAGGGTTGAGATCAGAAAATGGCAGAATGAGGTGGATACGATAGCAGTGAGTTGTGTCCCATGCATGTCAGCGTCAGGTGGTCAATTTGTCGTCACCAAACTCTTCCTATATCTTAAACATGAGTGTTACCTGTCATCATTTATTTGAGTGGTCTGGAAAGAAGGAGAAGTAATATAGTATGTCTTAACTATACTGGGTAATGTTAATCACATTTCACTTATTTTATTCTAATACATATAATTCTAATAGTCTTATGAGGGTAGAAGTGTGGAGACATGGAGAAAGAAGATACTTGGTCTTCTTTGTGTATAAAAGTAAAATACTCTTTTTTGCAAAGCTCATTTGTGGTACTAGAGAGGTTGTTTGCTACCTGTAGGTTTGTGATGGATTGAAGGCAGAATTCTAATAACTTTTCCAACACATGTTGACACCTGTGGTCTTTTCTTTCCCAAGGTGTGTGGGGGGTGGGCTCTAGTTATGCGCAGAGTTGCTATGAAGATGCCCTCTGTCATAATAGGTGCCAGATGCACAGCTAGTGCTCAGTAACTAATGGATAATGATAGGATATATTCACACCTTGGAAATGAGGTGGTGAATTTTTTGAATCTTCTGATAGAGTTCAGCACAATGAGAATCCCCACGGAGGGACATGGGGTGAGAATCTGTCCCAGCGATAGCAGGTGATGACAGGGGGCTCTGTTTCAATATGTTTTGGACAGAAAATCACAGCTTTGGTCTGCCGAAACTGGTGAGTTGTCATCACTTATACACCAGTGGTGTTATGGACTTGTGGAATATGTCATTCCGAAAGGATTTAGAAAGCCAGAGAGTGACTCTTATCCCACATGACATTGGCATCCTCTGGCATTGAAAATTAAATGTATGAAGTGAGAACTTCCCCCAAAACAGTAACACAAACATAACTATGAGGGCAGTAAGAAAGTGGTGCTGTTTTCCAAGTTGAGGCTAGACAGAAAGAGGCTTGATCTCATTTATAGCAACTCGAATTACTATACAAAGTATAGACAGACCATCTTTGGGGTGAACTTAATCCTATTTAAAATTTTTAAATAATTTCAGATTCTTTTAAAAAATTGTTTAGTAGAGAATGAGGGGAAGGGATAATTAGAGAGTTTGGGATTGACATGTACACACTGCTATATTTAAACTGGACAACCAACAAGGACCTACTGTATAGCACAGGGTACTCTGCTCAAAGTTATATGGCAGCTTGGATGAGAGAGGAGTTTAGGGGAAAATGAATACATGTATATGTATGCCTGAGTCCTTTTGCTGTCCACCTGAAACTATCGCAATATTGTTAATGAGCTATACCCCAAAATAAAAGCTAAACAATTGCTTTAATAGACAATTGGAGTTGGATTCCAGACTCATATTTAAAGGCCATTGTAACCCTGCAGAAAACAGTGAAACTGTATTAGTACTCCAGTGTATTGGAGAGCTTTATTAAGATTGACTCTGAGTTAGTCATTTTGAATTTCACCATAAAGACTACAAAGTCTGTTGGTATTTAGTGGGACTCATCCAATATTAGGGCTTCACAGGTAACTCAGTAGTAAAGAATCCACCTCCCGATGGCCAATGCAGGAGAGGCAGGTTCTATCCCTGGTTTGGGAAGATCCCCTGGAGTAGGAAATGGCAACCTGCTCCAGTATTCTTGCCTGGAAAATTCCATGGACAGGATCCTGCCGGGCTACAGTGCATGGGACTGCAAGGAGTCCGACATGACTGACTAAACATTCACACGCATCCAATAGTGTGAAAAGTGAAAGTAACTCCATCAGTTTGGGGGTTTATGTTTTCCCACTTGTATACCCCAAGGGCAGCTCATTTCCAGGGAGTGAGGTGAGGACAGATGGGACCATTCTACCTGCCCAGGGCCTCGCCAAGTCATCTTGCTGAAGTCAGAGAATCATAGCAACTAAACCCTTCTTACGCTAAGTGAGTCACTGCTAGGCCATTCAGTCCTGGTCAGTCTGGGGGTCCTGCCTGACCTAAAGGTCTGTTCTCTATGCGTTAGGAAAAAGGCAGGGTCAGCTAAGTAGACATTCCAGGTCGTGCTGACCTGTGATCCTAAGATTTGAACATTGGACTTAAAAAAAAAAAAAAAAAGATTTCCTGTCTGATCTTTTCCTAGTATATATTTTCCTCTGTTTAAATTTGCCCCAGTTCCTTTCTGAAAACAACTGCTTTCCTGAACCCCATGTTGGGGTAAGCCTAACTTTCACAAGCCATATTCCTCTGTTTTGGGCATTGCACAGCACTCTTTGAAAGTACTTTCCAGTAGTTTGGGAGAGTTTAATTATTTGGCCGGTACGATTTCAGCCCCTCAGTAGATTTTGTGTTGCCTTATGAAAATGTAGTTTCACTATACTGTTGCAAGGTTGTGAGTTTATCACAGTCCCAAGTATTTAGATAGACCCTGAAAGTATAGTCAGTTAAGCCATGTGTGATGTGTCTTAATGACAACATTGATTCAATTATTCAGCTTCCATTTCCTTTCTCTAGGATGTGAGTAGATTTTTAAAAATTTAACTTGGTTGATTTCTGGTCTTCTGAAGACAGTGTCTGTGATTAAACTTCATCCTCCCTTTCCCAGATCCAGTGTCTAACTCAAATTTGTTCCTGATGAGTTACAGCAAGTTCACAGTCTCAGTTAGATTTTTCCTTCTTGCATTTCTCAAAATTGTTTTCTCTTCTTTCTGTATGTCTTAGGGTTTTGTTTGGGCATGCATTTGAGAGTTTTTAGGGTTTTGTCTTAAGATCCTTGGATTGGAATCTTTAAGTTCCTGCCAAGTATCAGCCAGAAGCCAGCAGCCCTGCCTTTCCATGCTGGTCTGTCAGCAGCATCACTTAATGTAGAGGCCAGTCTCATCTTTTTCCCAGAAAGACCACTGAAATAGCTTGTACCAGTGTGCATGCTGAGAGAGGCACGCTGCTGGGCTATACCTCCCGAGTTGACTTTTCAGGCTTAGAAAAGCCCTCCAAACATTCTACACTATATTACCCATTTGCAAAATATTGACCAGTCAAAAAATGAATCAAGATGTAAATAAACAGTGGATGAGTTCCTGTGACTATGTCATCCTCTTCCTTATGAGTTTTCAGATGTTAACCATGAGATGTGCCCTAGGATCTCATAAATGCAGGAGTGTTAGACCTTTAGGTTTGTCCATGCAAGTGAGTAAAGGGCTTTTCTGAACAAGAGTGCTAAAATTTCAAACAATTCCTTTGTTTTTAACCTAGTGATAAATGTGAAAAAGAAAAAGCCATTTTGTTTGCTTTCTCAATTCTAAACAGTTTACCTATGGATATGTGTATCCAGAGGCTATAGAGGTGATGGGCTTGGGATCAAAGGGTGAGATGAATCTGAGCTACCAGAGCTTGGAGACAGAGACAGAAGGGACTGAGCTTTGAGATGGGGTCACCTTGATGACCCTTGCTCCAGGCATGCACTCGTCATTGTGTGTCTAAGTACAAAAGAATCAGGGAAACAAAACTTGCATTCAGCCACATGGTCTCTGCAGAACCTCTGTTAAAACTGTGGGATCTTTCCTTTCATTTGACATGGACCTCAGATGGTCACAAACATGTGCTACTCAGAGAACAGAGGTAACCTCAGTGTCACCCAGCTGTGGTGGTTTTAGGTGTGGTACAACCCAGCGGGATTCTGTACAGGATTTCATAGGAAGCAAGTTGAGTGTTGGGAGAAGGCAATGGCACCCCACGCCAGTACTCTTGCCTGGAAAATCCCATGGATGGAGGAGCCTGGTAGGCTGCAGTCCATGGGGTCGCTAGGAGCTGGACACGACTGAGCAATTTCACTTTCACTTTTCACTTTCATGCATTGGGAAGGAAATGGCAACCCACTCCAGTGTTCTTGCCTGGAGAATCCCAGGGACGGGGGAACCTGGTGGGCTGCCATCTCTGGGTCACACAGAGTCGGACACGACTGAAGTGACTTAGCAGTAAGTTGAGTGTATGCTTAGAAATGAAAGAAACCATGAAGGAAGGAGAGGAACTCTCTAACACGAGAATTCAGATGACTGCTCCATCAAGGAACTCCTTTCCAGAAAAATGAGGAAGGTAGGGAGAATGAAATGGCAATCCACTCCAGTATCCTTGCCTGGAAAATCCCATGGATAGAGAGCGCTGGTGGGCTACAGTCCATGGGGTCACAAAGAGACTGCCATGACTGAGCAACTAACACACACATGGGGTGAAACATTGAGACAGTGATCATCAGAGCATCACTTCAGGCAAATGAGACAAAGAAATAGCTGGGAAACTGCCTTATTCAGTTCAGTTCAGTCGCTCAGTCGTGTCCGACTCTTTGCAACCCCATGAATCGCAGCACGCCAGGCCTCCCTGTCCATCATCAGCTCCCAGAATTCAGACTCACGTCCATCGAGTCCGTGATGCCATCCAGCCACCTCATCCTCGGTCGTCCCCTTCTCCTCCTGCCCCCAATCCCTCCCAGCATCAGAGTCTTTTCCAATGAGTCAACTCTTCTCATGAGGTGGCCAAAGTACTGGAGTTTCAGCTTTAGCATCATTCCTTCCAAAGAAATCCCAGGGTTGATCTCCTTCAGAATGGACTGGTTGGATCTCCTTACAGTCTAAGGGACCCTCAAGAGTCTTCTCCAACACCACAGTTCAAAAGCATCAATTCTTTGGCACTCAGCCTTCTTCACAGTCCAACTCTCACATCCATACATGACCACAGGAAAAACCATAGCCTTGACTAGACGGGACCTTAGTCGGCAAAGTAATGTCTCTGCTTTTGAATATGCTATCTAGGTTGGTCATAACTTTTCTTCCAAGGAGTAAGCGTCTTTTAATTTCATGGCTTCAGTCACCATCTGCAGTGATTTTGGAGCCCCCCCAAAATAAAGTCTGATACTGTTTCCACTGTTTCCCCATCTATTTCCCATGAAGTGATGGGACCGGATGCCATGATTTTTGTTTTCTGAATGTTGAGCTTTAAGCCAACTTTTTCACTCTCCTCTTTCACTTTTATCAACTGCTTTATAATTTCCCCCAATAACTTGGATCTCTGATTTTTCTATAAGACAGTTTTTTTTCTTTTTAATTTATTTTTTTATTGAAGGATAATTGCTTTACAGAATTTTGTTGTTTTCTGTCAAACCTGAATATGAATCAGCCATAGGTATACATATACCCCTCCCTTTTGAACCTCCCTCCATCTCCCTCTCCATCCCACCCCTCTAGGTTGATACAGAGCCCCTGTTTGAGTTTCCTGAGCCATACAGCAAATTCCCACTGGCTATCTATTTTACATATGGTAATGTAAGTTTCCATGTTACTCTTTCCATGCATCTCACCCTCTCCTCCCCTCTCCCCATGTCCATCAGTCTGTTCTCCATGTCTGTTTCTCCATTGCTGCCCTGTATATAAGTTCTTCAGTACCATTCTTCTAGATTCCATATATATGTGTTAGAATACGGTATCTATCTTTCTCTTTCTGACTCACTTCACTCTGTATAATAGGTTCTAGGTTCATCCACCTCATCAGAACTGACTCAAATGCATTCCAGTTTATGACTGAGTAATATTCCATTGTGTATATGTACCACAATTCTTTATCCATTCATCTGTCATTGGACATCTAGGTTGCCTACATGTTCTAGCTGTTGTAAATAGTGCTGCAAGGAACAGTGGGATACATGTGTCTTTTTCAAGCCTGGTTTCCTCAGGGTATATGCCTAGGAGTGGGATTGCTGGGTCATATGGTGGTTTTATTCTAGGTTTTTAAGGAATCTCTATACTGTCTTCCATAGTGGCTGTATTAATTTACATTCCTACCAACAGTGCAAGAGTGTTCCTTTTTCTCCACACCCTCTCCAGCATTCATTGTTTGTAGACTTTTTGATGATGGCCATTCTGACCAGTGTGAGGTGATATCTCATTGTAGTTTTGATTTGCATTTCTCTGATAATGAGTGATGTTGAGCATCTTTTCATGTGTTTGTTAGCCATCTGTATGTCTTCTTTGGAGAAATGTCTGTCTATGTCTTTTTCCCCCTTTTTGATTGGGCTGTTTGTTTTTCTGGTATTGAGTTATATGAGTTGCTTGTACATTTTGGAAATTAATCCTTTGTCAGTTGCTTTATTTGCTATTATTTTCTCCCATTCTGAGGGTTGTCTTTTCACCTTGCTTATAGAATAAACCCAACATGATCATGGTGTATGAGCTTTTTGATGTGTTGCTGAATTCTGTTTGCTAAAATTTTGTTGAGGACTTTTACTTCTATGTTCATCAGTGATATTGGCCTGTAGTTTTCTTTTTTTGTGTGTTGTCTGTGTCTGGTTTTGGTATCAGGGTGATGGTGGCCTCATCAAATGAGTTTGGAAGTGCAATTTTTTGAAAGACTTTTAGAAGGAGAGGCATTAGCTCTTCTTTAAATGTTTAATAGAATTCTCCTGTGATGTCATCTGGTCCTGGGCTTGTTTTTTGGGAGATTTTTTTTTTATCACAGCTTCAGTTTCAGTGATTATAATTGGGTTATTCATAATTTCTATTTCTTCCTGGTTCAGTCTTGGAAGATTGAACTTTTCTATGCATCTGTCCATTTCTTCCAGGTTATCCATTTTATTGCCATATAGTTGTCCATAATAGTCTCTTATAATCCTTTGTATTTCTGCATTGTCTGTTGTAACCTCTCCTTTTTCATTTCTCATTTTGTTGATTCGATTCATCTCTCTTTTTTTTCTTGAAGAATCTGGCTAAAGATTTGTCAATTTTCTTTATCTTTTCAAAGAACCAGCCTTTAGTTTTATTAATCTTTACTATTGTTCCTTTCATTTCTTTTTCATTTATTTCTGCTTGGATCTTTATGTGTTCTTTCCTTCTACTACTTTTGAGGTATTTTTGTTCTTTTTTTCCAGTTGTTTTAGGTGTAAAGTTAGGTTGTCTATTCAATGTTTTTCTTGTTTCTTGAGGTAGGATTGTGTTGCTGTAAACTTCCCTATTAGAACTGCTTTTGCTGCATCCCATAGGTTTTGAATTGTTGTGTTTTCAGTGTCGTTTGTTTCTAGAAATTTTTTAATTTCCCTTTTTATTTCTTCAGTAACCTGTTGGTTATTTAGAAACGTGTTGTTTAATCTCTGTGTGTTTATGATTCTTACAGGTTTTTTCTTGTAATTGATATCTAGTCTTATAGTGTTGTGGTCAGAGAAAATGCTTGATAGGATTTCAATTTTCTTAAATTTACTGAGGTTTGATTTGTGGCCCAAGATGTTGTCTTTCCTGGAGAATGTTCCATGTACACTTGAGAAGAAGGTGTATTCTTCTCCATTTTGATGGAATGCCCTGAAGGTATCAATGAGATCCATCTTGTCTAATGTATCATATAGGACTTGTGTTTCCTTATTAATTTTCTATATTGATGGTCTGTCAATTGGTGTGAGTGGGATATTAAACTCTTCTACTATTATTGTGTTATTTCAATTTCTCTTTTAGTGTCTGTTAGTGTTTCATCTTATGTATTGAGGTGCTCCTATGTTGGGTGCATAGATATTTACAATTGTTATGCCTTCCTCTTGGATCGATCCCTTGATCATTATGTAGTGTGCTTCCTTATCTCTTGTAATCTTTATTTTAAGGTCTATTTTGTCTGATATGAGGATTGCTACTCCAGCTTTCTTTTGCTTTCCATTTGCATGGAATAGATTTCTCCATCCTCTCACTTTCAGTCTATCTGTATCTTTAGGTCTGAAAGGGCTTTCTTATAGACAGTATATATATGGGTCTTGTTTTTGTATCCATTCAGCCAGTCTGTGTCTTTTGGTTGGAGGATTTAATCCATTTACATTTAAAGTAATTATTGATCTATATATGTTCCTATTGCCATTTCCTTAATTGTTTGGGGCTGATTTTGTAGATCCTTTTGATTCTCTTGTATTTCTTGACTATGTAAGTCCCTTTAACATTTGTTGTAAAGCTGGTTTGGTAGTACTGAATTCTCTTAACTTTTGCTTGTCTGCTGCTGCTGCTGCTGCTAAGTTGCTTCAGTCACGTCCAACTCTGTGCGACCCCAGAGACGGCAGCCCACCAGGCTCCCCCATCCCTGGGATTCTCCAGGCAAGAACACCGGAGTGGGTTGCCATTTCCTTTTCTGAAAAGCTTTTAATTTCTCCTTCAATTTTTAATGAGATCCTTGCTGGATACAGTAATCTTGGTTGCAGATTTTTCCCTTTGAGTACTTTAAATATATCTTGCCATTCCCTTCTGGCCTGCAGCATTTCTGCTGAAAGATCAGCTGTTAAGTGCATAGGGTTTCCCTTGTATGATGCTTGTTGCTTCTCTCTTGCTGCTTTTAATATTCTTTCTTTGTGTTTAGTCTCTGTTAGTTTGATTAGTATGTGTCTTGACGTGTTTCTCCTTGGGTTTATCCTGTATGGGATTCTTTGTGCCTCTTGGATTTGATTGACTATTTCCTTTTCCATGTTGGGGAAATTTTCAACTATAATCTGTTCAAAAAATTTTTCATACCTTTTCTTTTTCTCTTCTTCTTCCTGGACCCCTATAATTTGAATGTTGATACATTTGATATTGTCCCAGATGTCTCTGAGACCATCTTCAGTTCTTTTCTTTATTTTTATTTTATTCTGCTCTTCAGAAGTTATTTCCACCATTTTCTCTTCCAGCTCACTGATTCATTCCTCTCCTTCATATATTCTGCTATTGATTCCTTCTAGAGTATTTTTAATTTCAGTAATTTTATTGTTTGTCTCTGTATGTTTATTCTTTAATTCTTCTAGATCTTTGTTAATTAATTCTTGCATTTTCTCCATTTTCTTCTCAAGGTTTGTATCATCTTTACTATCATTATTCTGAATTCTTTTTCAGGTAGTTTGCCTATTTCCTCCTCATTTATTTGGACTTCTGTGCTCCTAGTTTCTTCCTTAATTTGTGTAGTATTGCTCTGCCTTTTCATTCTTTTTTTTTTTTTTTTTTAACTTATTATGTTTGAGGTCTCCTTTTCCCAGGCTTCAAGGTTGAATCCTTTCTTCCTTTTGATTTCTCGCCTCCTAAGGTTGGTCCAGTGGTTTGTGAAAACTTTTTATAGGGTGAGACTTGTGCTGAATTTTTGTTTGTTTGTTTGTTTGTTTTTCCTCTATGGGCAAGGCTGAGTGAGGTCGTAATCCTGTCTGCTGATGATTGGGTTTGTATTTTTGTTTTGTTTGTTGTTTAGATGAGAGGTCCTGCACAGTGTGCTACTGGTGGTTGGGTGATGCTGGATCTTGTATTCAAGTGGTTTCTTTTATGTGAATTCTCACTATTTGATACTCATCCTCTGTTGTCCCCTTCTCCTCCTGCCCCCCAATCCCTCCCAGCATCAGAGTCTTTTCCAATGAGTCAACTCTTCGCATGAGGTGGCCAAAGTACTGGAGTTTCAGCTTTAGCATCATTCCCTCCAAAGAAATCACAGGGCTGATCTCCTTTAGAATGGACTGGTTGGATCTCCTTGCAGTCCAAGGGACTCTCAAGAGTCTTCTCCAATACCACAGTTCAAAAGCATCAATTCTTTGGCGCTCAGCCTTCTTCGTAGTCCAACTCTCACATCCATACATGACCATAGGAAAAACCATAGCCTTGACTAGATGGACCCGGAGAAAGGGACGACAGAGGATGAGATGGCTGGATGGCATCACTGACTCGATGGATGTGAGTCTGAGTGAACTCCGGGAGTTGGTGATGGACAGGGAGGCCTGGCGTGCTGCGATTCATGGGGTCACAAAGAGTTGGACATGACTGAGTGACTGAACTGAACTGAGGGTTAGTTCTCTCGTGGTCTAGGGTCTTGGAGTCAGTGCTCCCACTCCAAAGGCTCAGGGCTTGATCTCTGGTCAGGAATGAAGATTCCACAAGTGGTTTGTTATGGCATTAAGTGAGATTAAAGCAAATATCCAAAAGCATGAACCTGAAGATCAACCCCAGACAAATGGAAGTTACAAAATCAGGCAAATAATAAATAAAATAATGGAATATATACATATACATTTACACCCATGAACAAAGTCAAAACAGTCCAACAAAAATAAAGTACAGTAGATTGACCTGGCGAACAAAGGAAATAAAAAATTATACTTACCAGTTAAGAACAAAACTAACCAAAGCACAACCTGGAAAACTAAAATAAGCAAGGTGCCATGTGGTACCTTGAAAACAAAACTAACAAGTATGTTGAGAAGAAAGAAAAGAAAGAATAGATATGCAAAGTTAAATAGAGGTAGATGAAGATTTATATACATTAAAGATGAACTGCAAGGGGAAAAGAAGAGTAGGAAAGGCAAACAAAAGAATAAATGTAGAAAAAATATAATAGGCTTAAAAAATTAAAAATTAAAATTATAAAAAAGAAAGAAAAATGAAAGAGTAAAGAAAAAAGGAAGAAAAAAAAAGGAAACCTCCACAAAACTGCCAAAGCCCAATGTAGAGGTTTATAACAATAAAAAGTGTGACTGAATAAACACATATATGTATATACCCATAAGCAAAATCAAAATCCAACAAAAATAAAGTACAATAGATTGACTTGGTGAACAAAGGAAAGCAAAGATTATATCTACCAGAAAAAAACTAACTAAAGCACAAACTGGAAAACAAAATTAAAACAAGGTGCCAATTGGGGAATAAAGCACTGAAAATAAAATAACAAATATTTTTAGAGGAAAGGGAAAAATGAAAGAATAGACATGCAAAGTTAAATAGAGATAGATAAAGAAGATTTATATACATTAAAGGTTAACTGCAAGGGGAAAAGAAAAGTAGGAAAAATAAACAAAGGAATAAATGTAGAAAAAATAATAGGTTTAAAAAATTAAAATTAAAAAAAGAGAAAAGAAAAAAAGGAAAACTCCACAGAACTGCAAAAGCTCAATGTAGAGGCAGAGGTTTATAACAACAGTGAAAAAATATGACTGAAGAAAAAAGAAAGCTCAAATGCTTAATTAGATTTCATAGTGCCAATAAAATCGACTACACCTAGGGGGGAAAAAAGGAAAAAATATGAAAGAATCTACACAACAAGTGAAAACATAAGAATAATATATGTTTTTCTTGAGTTATTGCTGTCGGAGTTCTTTCCCTTGCTGGGAGTCATAGTCCGCCTCACCTTCCTAAGAGGCCCTCCAACACTGTCCTGTCCTGATCTCTGGACCTGCTCTGGGGGCACTTAGATTCTCACCTTGTCCTATTCCTGTGTGTTCTTGCCTCCAATGTCTGCAGCTATCAGAGCTAGTACATTTTCTTTTGTGGGAACTCTCAATGTCCTTTTATATTCCATAGGCACAGAGTCTGCCTCATTGATCTTATGGATTTAATCTGCAGCTTGTACAGCCGGTGGGAAGCTGTTGGGTCTTCTTCTTTAGCCACACTGCTCCTGGGTTTCAATTGTGGTTTTATTTCCACCTCTACATGTGGGTTGTCCACTGGGGTTTGCTGCTGAGGCTGCCCTGGAGGACTTTGGTTTGCTCCTGTGAGGGCCAGGTGTGGAGGTGGTGCAGCTGCTTGGGTTGCAGGGGTTCTGGCAGCACTAGGTACTCAGGGGAGTTGGCAGCTAGGGCAGCAGGAGATACAGTGCTCTAGAAGGGTATGGCAACCAGTACTGGCCAATACGCTTCAATATTCTTGCCTGAAGAAGCCCCCTCCCTGATAGAGAAGCCTGGTAGGCCACAGTTTACAGGGTTGCAAGAAGTCAGACACTACCAAAGCAACCCTGCGTGCATAGATGCAAGACTTTTTTTGCCTGTGATAGCTCTGCCCCAGTGAGAGTTGAGCATGAAGGTAGTGCAGCTGCTTGCTTGCAGGGACCCTGGCAGCACCAAGTGTGCAGGGACGTGGACTGTCTCCGCTGCAGGACTTATGGCCCTATCAGAGTCTTTTTTCGAGCCTCTTGTAGTTGACGATCAGAAGGCCTCTTTGGCCAGTCTTTCTCCATAGCTCCACCCATTCAGGCACTTAGAGTGTTCCGTTGCCTGGGGTCCTTCTCTGTTGTTTGGCAAGTCAGGCACATAGAAGGGCCCCCATACTAGGGTCCCACTCTGTAGACTGGCACGTCAGGTGTTTGATGGGTCAGCCTCTCTATTGTTCAGCTGCTGATGCTGGCCTGTGGGAAGTGAGAGGCTATGGTGATGACTCCATCCCCTACGCATGACTCAGCAGGATCCCCTTGCTTCCATGGCTGCCCAGCTTTCCTCCACACGCATTTCCCACCACGGTCTCCTCTCTCACATCCCCTCAATCCTTCTCTCCACAGTCAGCGGCAGCCCTCACCCTGGGATTGCTCCACTTTCCCTGAATTCCAGCTCCCAGCCGCTGCACCTTCCAGGGGATCTGCGTCCCTATTCGTGATATGTATGGCCGCGGCAAGGAAGGACTGTCTGATTGTCATTCTATTTAGCCTGCCACAGATCTGCTATTTCACTCGCAGCCTTAAATGTTTCTCCTCTGACTCAGACAGTTGCCCCAGTGTGGGGATCGGACCCTTGCTTCAGTTCCCCCACTGGCCAAGGGCAGGTCCAGTCCTACTAACACTCCCGTTTTTCCCCCTAGTTCCTTCGTCCTACCGAGTTTTGCCTGGCTCTATATATTCTTTTCCACTGGTCAGGTCCTCCTGTCTGCTCTTGGCTGGCATTCTTCATGCACTTATGTGTCTTAAGGTGTATTCCTGATGTATCCATGGAGAGAGATGTACTCCATGTCCACCTACTCCTCCGCCATCTTGTTCTGCCTATAAGAAGGTTATTTTAACAGAGGCTTGTGCTATTGACAGAGAAGTAGAGTTAGTGTAAATGCTGAGGTCATAAACATTACATATTAGGGGAAATCCAACCAGACAAGTCATTTCAGGCCCTTCCATTTACACTTAATTTGAGTTATTTTATTTTTCTCCTTTCAATATTAACTGGATTAGTAGAGCAATACTCTAGTTGTTCAGAGAAGGCAATGACACCCCACTCCAGTACTCTTGCCTGGGAAATCCCATGGATGGAGGAGCCTGGTGGGCTGCAGTCCATGGGGTCGCTAAGAGTCCAACACGATTGAGCGACTTCACTTTCACTTTTCACTTTCATGCATTGGAGAAGGAAATGGCAACACACTCCAGTATTCTTGCCTGGAGAATCCCAGGGACGGGGGAGCCTGATGGGCTGCCATCTATGGGATCGCACAGAGTCGGACACGACTGAAGCGGCTGAGTAGCAGCAGCAGCAGCACTCTAGTTGTTGCTGGTTTCTGGTTTCTCTCTTTGTTTTTTGGCTTACTATTGATTATTTGAATATTTTGAGGAATATAAACCATTTCCCATCTTCTAAGTAAAGAAGTACATTTTTAGAATGTAGGCAAACCAGAAAATTGTAGCTCAGAAAAGCCACTTGGTCTCCTTGGAAAGAAAGTTGTCCTTTTTCTTTTTGTGTTTCTTTACTTGTAGTCTTTGTCTGAAATTTTAACACTTATTGTCCACATGATTATAATTTCTTTGCGTGTGTGCTAAGTCACTTTAGTTGTGTCCAACTCTCTGCAGCCCTGTAGACTGTTGCCCATCAGGCTCTTCTTTCCATGGCATTCTCCAGGCAAGAATACTGGAGTGGGTAGCTGTTACCTTCCTCCAGAGGACCTTCCTGATCTGGAGATTGAACTGAGTCTCTTATGTCTCCTGCACTGGCTGGCGGGTTCTTTACCACTAGCATCACCTAGGAAGTTATCATCTCTTTGGTGCGGGGGGTGGGGGTGGGGACGGGGACACCAGAATCATGAGCCATATCTTATTTTCAGACTCTCAAAGCAAGATTATTTCTGAGAATGGATTTCTCAAAATATATATCACAGGCACTGATTTGTACTTGTTTCAGTTGGAAGTTTTGTAGCTGTGGTTTCTGTCAGTAGAACAGCGCTTGTTAGGTTGGTTCAGCATTATGTTGATCAGTTCTTCCTTCCATACTCCAACGACACTGTTTTTCCTTTGCAGAATATATCTTGAGTCAGTGTTAAACTTTCAGTGTTAAATCTATTGTAGACCTCTCCTTTCTATGGTTGGAGAGAATTTTCAACTCACCCAGCACTCCTATATATATATATAACAAGTTACATTTTGTGTTCCCAAATGTCTTGTATCATTGGCATTGTTTATTTTGGTTTGGGAGTCCTAGGGACCTCTGGATCTTACTACTTCTCCTAGAAGCTGTACAGTGGATTTCCAGAATGCCTGTTGTATTGTATGAAGAGGTACATTCATCACAGAGTTTATAATTTAAGAGGTTGTTGTGGACTTCTTTATCCAGACATGCTATTACGGTCTGAAAAATCACCCATATAAATGTTTGGACCTCCCCGCTTGCCATCACCTTATGGCCCAATTGTCCCTTGGCCCACTGAATTAGAAACAATAGAGATTTTTAAAAAGTCATCCAACCATGTCTGACTAGCAGGGAGCAAAGATGCTGGAAATAGCATGCCATTTTTAAGTTAAAGTGTCCAACTTTTTGTATGTTTTCATTTTAAAATGTGGAAAAGGGTGACACTTGGCTGTCAGAGATAACATTCCTGACACTTTTGCATTTCTACATTTGGGATTTTAAATTTCAGTTGTGACGTTGACTTAAAGCATCTTAGAGCATCAGTACAGGATTTATAAAAGTAAAATTGAATTCCTTTACTATATATACTTAATATTTTTGCTGCCAGGTGTACAAAAATCATAGAAGAGTTTCTGTAATCTAAATCACCAAACTTATTTCAGTTTTATCTATTCTTTGCAATTGTTGTTTAGTTGCTAAATCGTGTCTGGCTCTTTGAGACGCCATGGACTGTAGCCCACCAGGCTCCTCTGTCCATGGAATTTTCCGGGCAAGAATACTAGAGTGGGTTGCCATTTTCTCCTCCAGGGGTTCTTCCCAAGCCAGGGATCAAACCCATGTCTCCTGAATCGCAGGCAGCTTCTTTATCACTGAGCCACCTGGGAAGACCAGTTCTTTGAAATACGCTGCATTAAATATGGTGAGATGGTATGAAACATGTACTTCCTGTAGCACCACAGGTAAATCACCAAATCCATATCCCCTCCTCCCACTGGAAATGTCAGTGACAAGAAAGTCAATGACAAGACACTTCAGATGGTGTGAGCTCTGCAAACATGGAGATTGTATAATGTGATGCAGCACTGTTGACCTTCTCAACTGCCCCATCCCACTCCTGAGGATCCCTCCTTACCCTGCCCTGCGGGTGTGGCTCCCTGCAAGGGTGACCATCTGCTTCCATTTGCCTGAAAGTGAAAGTCACTCAGTTGTGTCCAACTCTTTGTGACCCCATGGACTATGCAGTCCATGGAATTCTCCAGGCCAGAATACTGGAGAAGGTAGCCTTTCCCTTTTCCAGGGGATCTTCCTAACCCAGGGATCAAACCCAGGTCTCCTGCATTGCAGGCAGATTTTTTTTTTACCAGCTGAGCCACAAGGGAAGCCCAAGAATACTGGAGTGTGTAGCCTATCCCTTCTCCAGGGGATCTTCCCAACCCAGGGTCTCCTGCATTGTAGGCGGATTCTTTACCAACTGAGCTATGAGGGAAGCCCTGGACTTCTCTCAATTTTAGTACCCAAAGTCTCATATTCCAGGAAACTCCTTAGTCCCAGGCAACCAGGACAACTAGTCTACCTATCCTGGAGCCATGTTCTGGTTCGTAAGCCTCCCCTAGGGCCATGACTGACACAGCCCATGGTCCTTGTTGTTCTGAAAGTGGACTGGTCACCTTCTCTGCTGTTGAGATTCTGAATGCTGAACTGAGAGAAATTCACTAGGAGACTAAGGGTTGTTTTGCAGCATTATTATATTAAATGCAGTTCTTCAGAGCAGTTCCACATCAAATGCATGTTAAAATCACCTGGGACACTTGAAACATACTGCTGAGTAGGCCTGGGCCCCTGAAACCAATTTAATTGGTTTGAGATGGGACCTGCATATGGTACTTTAAAGCAGTCTTGGCTGTTGGTTCTAGGTTGTAGCTAGAGTCCCTCATCCACTGCTCTTAAATAAAGATATGCAAACCCCCCAAACTTCCAGAATTGAGGTTTCTGGAATTGCCTTGACTTCTGCTATTTCTGAAGCTTGCTTATTTAACAATTTATTGGATTACAGGTACTCTAATACCATCCTAGTAACTCAATTAAAAAAAAAAAAAACAACTACCTTTACAACCAAAAGAAACACAAATATTATACAAAGTCAGTTTTTCAAGTTTTCTACTTTGGGTAAAGCAGTTGGAGAATATGGATCAACACAAGGTACAGTGATGAAGGAAAGACTTTTGTTTAGGACCCAAGAATAACAGTATTATGGCTAAGGCCAAAGCCTCAGCATAGCACATGTTAAACATTCAAGCATCATGAACTGAATGAATTAATTGATGAATTCCATAGCCCCATGCTATGGAATATGGATCAAAAACCAGATGATCATTTAGAGTTAAGTTATAGGAAAAACTGTCATCCCAGATAAACTAGTATGCTTTTCATTTTAAAAATAAAATATTAGAACAGCTGTAGCACTCTGTTTTCTGTTATTTTGTCTCTGTTGCCAGGAAACTTAGAACCAAAATTAAGCTTAATCAATAAGCATATTTCCATATGTTTAAAGCACTTTTTATTTTTCTGTTCCTTTCTAAAGTTTACAGTTTTTCTTTTTATTCAAATTGTTGTATTTTAGGAATCTCACTTATTAAGCTGTTTTAAAGTTTCTTTTGAACTAAAATTTTACAGACTAAAAAGGACAAAAAATTTAAGAATGAAGTGTTCATAAGATGAAAGTCACTATGAATACTTGTGGACATGGGTTTTGGAGATAAAGATCTTTTAAATTACAAATGCTAATAAATAAGTGCTATGATAATAAATATGGGAAAAAAATCAGAATTTAGACAAGGAAATATTTTCAGAACTTGCTTCACACAAAAATTAATATTTTAATATAAAAATCTTATAAGTAAAAAGATAAAAGATAAAAATCCAATAAAAATGAGCAAAGATTATAACAATTCAGAAAATTAAAAAGGGTAATAATCACATTAAAACATGTTCATCATTACAAGTAGTCAAAATTAAGCAAATAAGACAAGAATAAGATGTTTTATTTTTCAAACAGGTTTAAACAGGTTTAAAAGGTTTTTAAAATATCCAAGGCTGTCAAAAATTATGTATAAATAAGAACTGTTGACTGGGATCAAGAAAGGGAATAATATTTCTAGAGGACAAATTGATAATATAGATTAAGATATTCATAGTTTTGCAACTCTGAATGTACAGTTGACCCTTGGTATCCATGGGTTCCTCATCAGAGAATTCAGCCAACCACAAATGGAATATATTCAGAAAAAAAAAAATACAGAATGTTCCAAAAAGCAAAACTTGAATTTGTAGTGTGCCCTGACAAATATTTATATGCATTTACATTGTATTTGTAGCTTGAAATTTTGAAGATTTTGGTATCCACTGGGGTCCTGGAACCTGTCACCCATGGATACTGAGGGATGATTATACTCATAACTCATATATGTTATAGTGAAAGGGAAAGTCGCTCAGTCGTGTCCAACTCTTTGCGACCCCATGGACTATACAGTCCTTGGAATTCTCCAGGCCAGAATACTGGAGTGGGTAGCCTTTCCCTTTTCCAGGTGTTCTTCCCAACCCAGGGATCGAACATAAATTAAACGCAAATACATATGTGCATTTTTACTCTGTGTGTGCACACACACATACATACAGCAAAATTCTTACTAGGATATTGACTTGTACTGCTATTATTGATGATTTTTTATTGTCCTTTCTATAATTCTTACATTACTTTAATGGATGTATTATTAAAAATCAATAAAGTTTGTCTAGTAATTTGTAACCAATATATATAAAAGTCATTCTCTTCATTTCACACTATTCTGAAATATAGTTCACTATAGTTTTTATAGCTGTATTAGTTGTTTCCTAAAAGTGGAAGTGATAGTCACTCAGTCCTGTCTGACTCTTTTGCAGCCCCAGGGACTATAGCCTGCCAGGCTTCTCTGTCCATAGGATTTCCCAGGCAAGAATCCTGGAGTGGGATGCCATTTCCTTCTCCAGGCGGTCTTCCTGACCCAGGGATTGAACCTGGGTCTCCCACATTGCAGGCAGATTCTTTACCATCTGAGCCACCCAGTGTGTAATGTTGAGAAATTGGATGTGTGTATGTAGCTATAATTCTCTGATGGAGGCTGGATTGACTTGCCCAGACTCTGAATTTATCCTTAACTGTTGAAATATATCCATGAATTTGGAAGGAGAGGATGCATGAGGGAAGAAACCTATTCTGTACTTTTAAATTCTTTTAAAGCTTTTCCATAACTACTGATATATGCTTTGGTTATAAATATTGTAGACAATCATAAAATTTCATTTGAACATGTTTGTTAGAATTAGTAGACTTTACCACCATACCAGAAAATTAGGATACAAACTTTAATTATGATAACCCACAGAAAACATCTTTTGTGGATTAAAAGCTATAATCAAAGCCTTTATGTAAATAGTTACATTTTGGAATAGAAGGGGTAATTTAAACATTGAGAATGTATCGATCATTTCCATTTCACTATGACCACTGCATGTTCCTTAGACTATTAAATATATTTATATACATATGATTAGCAATATATATGAAACCAAATTTTGCAATGATTGTTTTTGACAGAAAATTTTAATAACATTTATTAATTTTGAAATATTATTAAATATGAAGTATGGGACTAGATACTTTACATAACATGTCACTTAATTCTCCTATTAACCATTTAAGGTATTCCCATTGTAATGGGAATGATGAAAATAAATTGTTTGCTCATAGATGAATTATCTTTTGTCGTCACCTTTATTTTAAAAATATGTAATTAGAATCTGTAATCTTCTAAGTCCTGTGATTGTTTTATATACTTATTTGGCACAATAAAATTGTTTTTCTTGCATCATATGCATTTTAGATAATCACGAACTCTCTTTATATCTATTAGTATATCTTAGTGTAAGGAGAATTTGAGGTTATTGCTTTTGAGTTTTTGCCCATAATTTAGAAATGCATACTATCTTGAATTTATACAAGTATTAATAAAAATAATTGGTGAAACTTCTGAAGAATTCCATTAAGCACAGAACATGGTCTTTCAAATTCAGTATTTTAAAATATCATGCCTAATACTAAAATATAATATAGGGAAAAGTAAACTATAAAACAATAAATTACATATGCATTATATTTTTAAAATATTAATGACATGAATTATCTTATTCTATTTTATTTAACTAGAACCTACATTTCCAAAAATCTCCTTTGAGAATTTTGATGCAGCCAGCCTATGTGATGCTTTTTTGAAATCCCTAAACTGTTCCATGACTAAATAAGTTTGCAAGATGCTGGGTTAAGTGAAATTAAACAAATTATTTGGTGTGGGACATCACAGAATTTTTAAATGGCCGATATACTTTGAAAATTGCCCTAAGAATACAATAGTATGCACCATTTCTCAAATGTATTTGCCCTCAGAATCCTATTTGAAGGAAACCTACCTTGGGACTCAAGTCCTGTGAAACATTCTGAGAGTTTATGACATCTGGTCCTATGTTGCTAGAGTGGAAATAATGAAAATGGCTTTATTTTTGGCAACCGAATGCCCTCTCAGGTGACACTACTATCCCCAAATGAGCAAATATTTCTTACCAATAACTATCATACACACAGACAGTACTTATATCCCTGATAGTTTGCTATCTCAACACATGATTTGAACTTGAAGGTCATTTGAATGAAGAGTCTATTACAATATGTATAATCACATTTGCTAAACAAAATGATACACCATTTAACAGAATCCTTAAACCTATACTGGATTAACATATCTAACTAAAAATTATTGCCTTATAATACCTTTGATTAATAGTATAAGATATGTTTTTAATCATAACAGATATGTTTTTAATCAAAATTCAGCATAAAAAGTGACAAGCACAGAGGATTTTTAGGGTGGCAAAATGAATCTGTATGATACTCCATTGGTAGATACATGTCATTATACATTTGTCAAAACCCACTGAATGTATAACACCAAGAGTGGACCCTAATGGACTTTGAGTGATAATGATATATAAATGCAGGTTTATCAGTTATAACAAATGTATACCTCAGGGGTGGGATGTTGATAGTGGGGAGGCTGTGTATATGTGGTTCTGAGAACTACACCTTCCACTCAGTTTTGCTGTAAGCCTAAAACTGCTCTTAAAAATAGCGTATTAAAAAAAAAGTGACAAGCTTATACGTTTTCAAAACATGAAGAGGAACCTCTTTTTCTCTCTTCTAATGGAGGCATAAGTTGAATGAAGATGAAAGAACAAGATCGTTGGGAAATATAATGGATTTACAGAAACTTTATGCTCTAAGCACATTTCACGTAAAAAATAGGTCAGCAAAAGCTTTTGCACATGGGTGGATAATCGCAGCACTACTGATACCAGATATCTCAATGGCCAGAAATTCTTCAGATGCATTTCCTTTTTTCATAGAATTATTACCGACAGATAGGAAAGCCAGTTTTATTTCAGAGAGCAAATATGCACAAAAAAATCCCTAAAATATCACTGATAGCCAAATTTGACATTTCTTTTTTTAAATTGAAGTATAGTTGATTTACAGTATTGTGTTAGTTTTACAGAGAAGTGATTCAGTTACATACACACATATATTTTCTGATTCTTTTCTATTATCGGATATATGATCTTAAGGATAATGAGTTTAATTGAAAAGTCACTTAATGAAGACTGTGGACAAAGTGCATGAAATGTAGAAAAGATTTTTGCTTTTTACCCGATTGAGTCATTCTAGATTCTAAGTCTTAAGTATAAATATTGGGGGGACTTCCCTGGCAGTCCAGTGGTTAAGACTTCACCTTTCAGTACATGGGGTATGGATTCAATCCCTGGTCGGGGAGATAAAATCTCACATGCCTCATGGCAACAAAATTAAAACGTAAAACAGAAACAATATTGTAACAAATTCAATAAAGGCTTTAAAAAATGGTCCACATCACATAAAAAAAATTCAATAATAAATGAATAGATAAATAAATACTGGCATTTGAGAAAGGGAGGCCATCTGTTTTAGTTTTTATTTTATATTTATTTATTATTAAAAATTGTATTGATGTATAATTGACATACAGTATTACATTAGTTTCATATGTACAGCCTAGTGAGTCAACATTTGACTACCTTGAGAAATGATCACCACAATAAATCTAGTTGTCATCTGTAACCATAAAAAATTAATGCAATATTTTTACTATATTCCCCATGCTTTACTGGGGAGATGGAGAAAGAAGAAGGTATTACTCAATTATCCTCTCTTCTCCCTGTATCCCAAGGATGGTGTCCTTATGATTTGAGGGCCCTTTCTTAGGATATCATTGTCCTGCAATGTGATGTTAATGACCTATCTAGGATTTTAGCTTACTCCACTGGGCTCTCACCTCAGATGCTTGCCTGAGACCTGACTTTTTACCAAAGTGTCACAAAAAAGCAGTAGACACAAGCAATGACACTTTTCACTGGCTTATTTCTCCTTAGAGTCTCATTGCTTCTTTACTTGTATAGTACCATCAGCAGCTGGTCCTTACACTACATTTGCTCAAGTATTTCTGTATAGTCCTTGGTAAAGCAAAGTTTAACATAACTCCAAGGTAGCATTTTTTGTTTGTTAACAGTAGCTGACAAAAGCAAGATTAATTTTGTTTTTGTTTTAAACAAAGCTTTCAATAGTTAACTGTTTTTTGATTTTTATCTCATTACCTTATCCCTTAAGAAAAACACAACAAATGCAAAAAAATACAGTAAGGAAAATTACTTTAGTGCAGATGTACCTCGAAGGTATGGCAGGTTTGGTTTTAGACCACCTCAATTAAGCCAATATCACAATGAAGTGAGTCATACTAATTTTCTGGTTTCCCAGTGCATATAAAAGGCATATTTATACTCTCCTGTTGTCTACATATGCAATAGCATTATATCTAAAAAAGTGATGTACAACCTAAATAAAAAAATAATTTATTGCTAAAAAATGTTAACCATCATGTGAGGCTTCAGCAAGTCATATATATATATTTTAAATTGGGGTATAGTTGCTTTACAATGTTGTGTTGGTTTCTGCTCCCACTACTGGGCATATACCCTGAGAAGTCGTAATCTTTTGGTTGCTGGTTGGTCTTGCTTCCATGTTGATGGCTACTGACTGATTAGGGTAGTGGTTTCTGAAGTTTGGGTGGTTTTGGCAGTTTCTTAAAGTAAGACAACAGTGAAGTTTGCCTCATCGATTGATGACTCTTCCTTTCACAGACAGTTTCTCTGTAGCCCAAAATGCTGTTTGATAGTGTTTTTCCCAGAGAAGAACTTTCAAAATTTGAGCCAATCATCTCTAATCCTGCCACTGCTTTATCAACTAAGTTTATGACATATTCTGAATCCTTTGCTGTCATTTCAACAATCTTCACAGCATCTTCACCAGGAGTAGATTCTATCTCAAGAAGCCACTTTCTTTGCTCATAAGAAGCAACTCTTCATCTATTAATATTTTATCATGAGATTGCAGCAATTCAGTCATACCTTTGGGCTCTATTTCTAATTCTAATTCACTTGCTGTTTTCACCACCTCTGCACCTTCCTTTGCTGAAGTCTTGAATCCTTCAAAGTCATTCATGAGAGCTGGAATCAACTTTTTCCTAGCTCCTTTTAATGACTATATTTTAAACTCTTTCTATGAATCTTAGGTCTTCTTAATGGTGCCTAGAATAGTGAATCTTTTTTTAGGTTTTCAATTTGTTCAGGCCCATCAGAAAACTCACTATCTATGGCAGCTAAAGCCTCACAAAATGTATTTCTTAAATAATGAGACTTGAAATCACTCCTTGATCCATGGGCTGTAGAATGGATGTAGTGTTAGCAGGCATTAAAGACAACATTAATCTCATTGTACATCTCTGTTTAGAGCTCTTGGATGGCCAGGTGCATTGTCAATGAGAAGTAATAGTTTGAAAGGTATGTTTTTTTTTTCTGAGCATAAAGTCTCAACATATGGCTTCAAATATTCGGTAAACCATATTGTAAACAAATGTGTTGTCACCCAGGCTTTACTGTTCCATTTATAGAGCATAAGGAAAGTAGATTTGACGTCAGTCATTCTTTAGGGTCTTTTCAGAATGGTAAATGAGCAATGGCTTCAGTTTCATGTCACCAGCTGAATTAACCCCTAATGAGAGAGTTAGTCAGCCTTTCCTTTGAAACGTTGAAGCCAGGCTTTGACTTCTAACTATGAAAGTTTTAAGTGGCATCATCTTCCAATGGAAAGCTGTTTCATCTACACTGAAAATTTGTTGTTCAGTATAGTCACCTTCATTAATTATCTTAGCTAGGTCTTCAGAATAACTTGTTACAGCTTCTGCAGTGGTGCATGCTGCTTCACCTTACATTTTTATTTATGGAGGCAGTTTCTTTTCTTAAATCTCATCTGCTACCTTAAAAATTTTCTTCTGCAACATCCTTAGCTCTCTCAACCTTCATAAAATTGAAGATAGTTAGGCTTTGTTTTAAGGGGAAGGTTGTTTTAAGGGGATGACCTTCTATCCAGACCACTAAAACTTTCTCCATATCATCAATAAGGCTGTTTCACTTACCGTTCATGTGCTCACTGGAGGAGCACTTTTAATTTCCTTCAAGAACTTTTCCATCGTGTTCACAACTTGGCTAAGTATTTGACTCAAGAGTCCTAGCTTTCATCTTATATCAGTTTTCAAAATGCCTTCCTCACTAAGTTGAATCATTTCTAGCTTTTGATTTGAAGTGATCCTTTCTTTCACTTTGACACTTAGAAGCCATTGCAGGGTTATTGATTGGCCCAATTTCAGTATTGTGGTGTCTCAGCATATGAGGAAAGGGAGAGGGGCAGGGATTGGTTGATTGATGGAGCAGTCTGATCACACAAATGTCTATTCATTGTTTGCTATCTTATATGGGTACCATTTGCAGGCCCCAAAATAAACACAAGAGTGACATCAAAGATCACCGATCACAGATGACCATAACACATATAATAATAATAATAATGAAAAAGCTTGAAATATTGCAAGAATTACCAAAATGTGACACAAAGACAAAAAGTGAACAAATACTGTTGGAAAAACAGTACCCATACCCTTGCTCGATGCAGGGTTGCCAAAAACCTTCAATTTGTTAAAAAAGAATCTGTAAGTCACAATAAAGTGAAGCACAGTGAAAAGAGGTATGCTTGTAATAAGTTTAGCAGTATGAATCTATAATCAAAGATTTGTAAGAAATTAGTAAATTTGCTCAGTATTAACTGACTACTTAATTCAGTAGCTTAAAAACATGGTGTTTTTGAATGCTAAGACGAGAATCAAATGTGCTTTCTTTCTGGCTCAGGGGTTCTTGGGGAAAGTCCTGTTGGCATGTGGGTGGGAAGAGACCTCTTTGGCAGAATGTTTAGTTATTGTAGGACTGTAATCCACTGCCTGCAATAAGCTTTCTCCAGGCATTCTGACCACTAGAAACCTACTCCTTTCCACATATTTCTTGATGGCCCCTAGGAAACACAGTATCACTCCAGATGAGTGGGATTATATTGATCTAATCTATAAAATGGGGCTTCCCTGGTGGCCTTGTTGGTAAAGAATCCACCTACAATGTAGGAGACCTGGGTTTGATTCCTGGGTCAGGAAGATCCGCTGGAGAAGGAAATGGCAAATCATTTCAGTATTCTTGCCTCAGAAATCCAATGGATATAGAAGCCTGGAGTGAAAATCTGTGGGGTCCCAAAGAGTCAGACAAAACTGAGCAACTATAACACCACCAACAATCTATAAAATAGTTGACTCTGAAAAAGTGTTGCATAAATTGGCAAATATTTAATAAATTAGAATTGTCAGTCCTTTTGACTGAGAATTTGCTGTACTTTGTTTCTGTGTGCAGCAAATTGTATCTTGTCCTAATGAAGACCAAGTCAATTTTCCTCTATATATGATCCTTTTACCCCCTACTGAAAGTCATGCTGATGTAAGAACATTCCTAAGAGTCCTTTCAATGTCTTTAATGTTAAAACCTCTAGAAACTTTGGTAGAAAAGTCAATTTCACTGTTTAAAACACTATGTTTAAGGAAGGGCATTCGCTTAGCAAATGTAAAAATTTTATTATAAAACTCAAAATTATAAAATTTTATTATTGAAGATCAACACTTTAATAGGGAGGATAAATCAAAAAGAGTGAAAGAATAGGATGGCATATTATCATAAAAAATGATGTGTTGTAGAAGATTTCGGAGAAGGCAATGGCACCCCACTCCAGTACTCTTGCCTGGAAAATCCCATGGACGGAGGAGCCTGGAAGGCTGCAGTCCATGGGATCACTGAGGGTCAGACACGACTGAGTGACTTCACTTTCACTTTTCACTTTGATGCATTGGAGAAGGAAATGGCAACCCACTCCATTATTCTTGTCTGGAGAATCCCAGGGACAGGGTAGCCTGGTGGGCTGCCATCTATGGCGTCGCACAGTGGGACACGACTGAAGTGACTTAGCAACAGCAGTAGAAGATTTAAGTATAAAGCTTATTGCTGATAAAAAAAATATTTATTTGGCTATACAGCTTCTTATTTGCAGCATACCTACTCTCAGTTGCCACATTTGGGACCTAGTTCCCTGACCATGGATTGAATCTGGCCCCCCTGCACTGGGAGCTTGGAGTCTGAGTCACTGGACCACCAGGGAATTCCCAGCCTGGTTCTGGTTTTAAGTGTGTACCTAGGTGACCTGGATCTTGTCACCACTTTATCAGCCCTCAGTTTTCTCATCTGTAATATGCAGGATTCACATGATATCAGTTAGATCTGAAATTCAATCTTTCTGAAATGTCCAGTTCATTTCTATAGAAACAAATAAATGGCAACAACACCTAGTTTGAAATAAGTATCTTCAGAATTATATGTTACAGCTGTTGAAGAATGAAATTTGAACCAGAAAAGATGGCCTTTGTTTTTATATTAAAACTCTATTAAAGAAAAAGCTAACTTACATAATATTAATGCCCAGCAACATTCTAGATAAAGTAGCAATGACTTTATTTTTACTTTGAGGTCAGATTTCTTGAGGAAGTTATAGTCAGATCATATGGATGGCTGTGGATTTATTAAACTCTTTTTTTAACGTTGACTTATGATACATAGTACAGAAAATTGTGTGGAGTCTAAACACTATTTAATATTGCAGGCTGCCAAATCATGCTAAGGGCTCATTATTTGCCTCAGAGTTGTGTTTCAAGAGTGACTTAATTTGAAATAGAAGACAAGTGGCATATTATATAAACTCTTAACTTTTTTGCCTCCCTAATAGAATGGATTTCTTATCCCAGGAAAGACTGACAGAATGTGGCACCTTCCAATAGTGTGTTTCTACTCATTTTCTTAGCTTAAATTCTTCCTGGTGCAGTTAATGAATTCCAAGAATAAAGAACTTTTTCACCGAATGACCTGATGTATGTGAAGTTCCAAAGAAGCGATGCTTAAATTAACTTGTTTACTTCATTTATCTATCCCTAATATCTTTTGAGTTCCTACTGGTACTCAACCAGGCACTACATTAGTGAATAAAACAAATGTGAAATGGATTTCCTTGAAGGATTGTACAGGGACTGTGAGAAACAGACATTCAGACAAATTATTGCAGCTGAATATACTTGTTATGGTGGAGGAAGGTGCAGTAATAGAATAAAAAATGGAAGCAGCCTAAATGTCCACCAACAGAGAAATGAATAAAGAAGATGTGGATATATACAATGGAATATTACCCACCCATAAAAAAGAACAAACTTGGGTTATTCGTAGAGATGTGGATGGACCTAGAGTGGATCATACAAAGTGAAGTAAGTCAGAAAGAGAAAAATAAGTATCATATGTTAATGCATGTATGTGGAATCTAGAAAAATGGTATAGATAATCTTATTTGCAAAGCAAAACGAGGGACATAGACATAGATAACAAATGTATGGATACCAAGGGAAGCAAGGGGGGATGGGTGATTGGGACTGACATATATATACTACTGATACTCTATATAACAGAGATAGCTAATGAGAACCTACTGAATAGTCCAGCAAACTCTACTTAACGCACCATGGTGATCTGAGTGGAAAGCAAGTCCAAAAGGGAGGTGATACATGTACATGTATGGCTGATTCACTTTGCTGTGCAGTAGAAAGTAGCACATTGTGAAGCAACTATAGATCAATAAAAATTAATTTTTAAAAATGGAATATCAGCATCTACCTGGATGATAATATTTCATAGAGAAGGTAATTAAAAGACTTCAGGGAAAATCAGAGGATGCACTGGAATTTGTTCTTATGTCCTAGGAGCAGGTGGGTGGGGAGACTATTTTAGACAAAGGCAGCACAGAATTAAGGCGTGGAGGATGGGATAGCCAGTGCTATGGGAGGTATCGGAAGCATTTGGGGGCTAGTAGGTTTTACAGTCAGGAGAAAGCAATGGCAACCCACTCCAGTGCTCTTGCCTGGAAAATCCCATGGACAGAGAAGCCTGGCAGGCTACAGTCCATGGGGTTGTGAAGAGTCGGACACGATTGAGCGACTTCACTTTCATGCACTGGAGAAGGAAATGGCAACCCACTCCAGTATTCTTGCCTGGGGATTCCCAGGGATGGGAGCCTGGTGGGCTGCTGTCTATGGGGTCACACAGAGTAGGACACGACTGATGTGACTTAGCAGCAGCAGCAGGTTTTACAGTTGAGGAAGTTGAGACAGAACAACTTCCATATAAGTCAGACCAATATAATTTTTTTTTTTCATTTAAGGCTAAAATGATGAGATTTAGTCATGTTGCACTTGTTTCCCAACACAGGCTTAATTTAAACTTGGGTTTAAACATGACCACGTCTGTGGATACTTGAGGTTGCTGTATACCCAAACAAGCAGCATGTTCTTTGAACAGCTTAAACTTAAGTAATTTGAAATTTTTATTGACACACATATGTATTGTATGGCCAAAAATTTCATTTGGGTTTTTCTGTTACATCTTACGAAAGATGTAAGAACTAGAAAACAAACGTTCATTTTAGAGACCAAACTTCAAAATTTCAAAGAAAATTCTCTAATGAAGCTGAAGTTGAGGGCTACACACCCAGAGCCTCAGTGGGTTTGTTTGCCTTTGATTTCCTTGGTCATTGAGGCCTCTTTAGCACAGGGGCTTATGAAAGTTTCCTGAATTGTGATGTATTACTGACTTCCAAAACAAGATAATGAAAAAAAAAAACCCCTATTATTTACAATGAAATAAAGTTTAACTTCTTTTTTTACTGCAACAATAAGAAATATGTCCATCAAAATAATTAAAGTTTGTTATTAATATTGGTAGCCTCATCCATTATACTACTATATTGTGTTTATCAAGGTTAAGGAGTAGAATAAAAGGATCCTTTGTCATATGAAGCAGTCCAGTAGAGTTTTGTATTATGTTTTGGAAATTGAGACTTAGGCAGTCCTGAAGGCAGACATATGCCCCCTAACAGATATTGCAGGAGGTATGAAGAGTTGATGACTTAGATCTAGGCACTTTTGTCACACTGAAAAATGACATTTCATATAATGGCAGTTTAATTGCTAAGTTGTGTCTGAATCTTGCAACCCCATGGGCTGTAGTCCACCAGGCTCCTCTGTCCATGGAATTTTCCAGGCAAGAATACTGGAGTGGGTATTCCTTCTGAAGGGGATCTTCCCAACCCAAGGATTAAAACTGGATCTCCTGCATTGCAGGCAGTCTCCTGCATTGCAGGCAGATTCTTTACAGACTGAATCCCAGTCATGTCCAACTCTTTGCGGCCCCTTGGACTATATACAGTTCATGGAATCCTCCAGGCAAGAATACTGAAGTAGATAGCCGTTCCCCTCTCCAGGGTATATTCCCAACCCAGGGATCGAACCCAGGTCTCCTTCATTGCAGGTGGATTCTTTACCAGCTGAGCCACCAGGGAAGCCCATTATAAAACTACACGTAGTTAAATAAAACATTATTCTAGCATGAAACCAAGAGAGATATGCAACTGTAATGATTAATTTAAGTTCCTCTTGTTCATGGCCCACATGGACTTTAATTTTTAGGGACTGATTGATAATCTTTTTATTTGAAAATGATTACTTCAAAGGCATTCAGTAATAAGTATCACTTGTTAAACTGAATTTGTGATTACTTAATTGAAGATGGTGATAACAAAAAGGGGATCACAAGCTTCTTCAGTATTATTTCAACAAACCAGTAAGAAAAAATAATTTGTAATGAAAGAAAAACAATGTTTAAAGTCTAGTCACTTTACGAGAATCCAAAAAGCCTTTATTCATTACTAAAGAAAGAAAGAAAGTGAAGTCACTCAGTCGTGTCCAACTCTTTGCAACCCTGTGGACTGTAGCCCACCAGGCTCCTCCATCCATGGGATTCTCCAGGCAAGAATACTGGAGTGGGTTGCCATTTCCTTCTCTAGGGGGTCTTTCCAACCCAGGAATCAAACCCAGGTCTCCCGCACTGCAGGCAGATGCTTTAACCTCTGAGCCCCCAGGGAAGCCCATTTATTACTAAAAGTGGATGCAATTGTGATGTTCATGAAAATTCTGTTTTCTGTTCCTCTGTCATACACTTGAAATCTCCTTGACCCTGGCAAAGATGCTTAATCTCTTACTCTCCTGTCTCCATTTTGAAAAGGATATAGAAATTTATCAATCTTTTTAGTCTACGGTTGAATGAACTAATGTCTATAAATTAAAATATTTTATGCAAATATAAGGTAGCACTGTTATTCTTTTGGTTAGTGACCATAAATGGTCTCTTACAGACTATGATAATTTTCCTTTACTTTTGTGGAATTTAAAAAACCACTTTTGTACAGGCAAGCTGGTCATGCTTTCCGTATAATAGATTTGTCCATATCTTGAAATTGAACTTTAATTCACATTTTTTCTGTTTTCATATTGCTTCTTCCTGATTTTGTAGTTGCCATATTCTTACAAAGCAGAAAAATAATATCATAAGATAAAAATAAAAGTAACACAAACGTATTACAACCACAATTTCTCCCATTTTAAAAAAAAAAAAGAGGAGAGAGAGCAGCCATATTGCTATCATCCAAATATAACTGCTATTTCCTGCCAGTCTTTCTTCCTATTTATTATTAGTGTATTCATATAATTTCTTATATAATATTATAGCATAAGAATTTTTCCTTCCTCATCATCTAAATCTGGGGTTGAGCACACCTGCTCTGCAAGTGCCAGAAGGTAAATATTTCAGGCTTATGGGCCTGAGTCTTTTCACATCTACTCAACTCTGTCACTGAAGTGGCCATAAATGGTATGTGAATGAGTAAGTCTTGCTGTGTTTCTGTAAAAGTTTATTAACAAACATAGGCTGAGGGTTAGATTTGGCCCATGGGTCCATAGTTTGCTAACCCTAGGTCAAAATGATTACAAGTTATTATGTAACCATGGAATTATTGTATTTCTCTAGAATTTTTAATATTTCTTTCTTCCTCAGTTGAAATTTATCTTAAATCCAATGTTGGGCTTTAGTGTTTTTTTTTTTTTTTCTTCTTTCTTTTCTTTTCTTTTTTTGCTTCTATAATTACTATCTAAGAACATCGTTGAAGTAAAATTGTTTTGGTAGGTATAATTCTTTCATCTACTTCTGAGAACACTGTTCTAATTGAAAAATTTGACATGTAACATTGTATAAATTTGAGGTCCTCTGTCTGTTTTTTAATTGGATTGTTTGGGTTTGTTTTTTTTTTAATGCTATTTGAGTTCTTTATATATTTTGGATATTAATCTCTTGTTAAGTATACAGTTTATAAATATCTTCTCCTGTTCGGTAGATTGCCTTTTAATTTTCATACCCTGAATCTCTACTTGTTTTTTTTTTTCCAAATGACAATCCATTTCTGTATCTTATCTTCAATATCTTCCCTTATCTCTTCAAGTACATTTATTACACTTATTTAAAATTCTTCTTTTCTAATGTATTATATTAATTCAGCTTTGTTATAGGTTTGTTAATTCATTGAATTTTTAAAATAGCATGTATGTTTAAATGTTTCCTTTTCCCTCATGAGATCATTCTCTGGGTCTAGTAATGCATTGGGAAGAAGTACTGGCAACATAGTAGATTACATCCCTCTTGGAATATTTCAGAAGGGGAACATGTTTCAGGGAGAAGATTCTTTGGGACTGTGATCCATTGGGATGAACCATTCTTATTCCCTGCCTCTGCTGTATTCCCTTTCCCTAGTAAATGTCCTTATATCTTTAGTTCGGTCTCTGCTCTTTCCCAAATGCTGGTTCTCTGAGTTGTAATTGTCTAGTCCTCAAGATATTTTAGCATAGAGGGGAAATGCTCAGGGTCTACCATGGGCCTATGCTTGTTCTTGTCCATTCCCTATCTGGCCAGAACACTGATCTCAAGTTACCTGGTCATTCCAGGCTGGTACTAGCACAAGACTGTGGATATATCACAGCCTGATACGATTGTGGATTTTATTTTATATTCTGTATGTATGTATTTTTTCAATCCCACAGAGCCAGTGGAATGGTAAACAAGTGTGATAAAGGATATAAAGAGGGAAGGAATAGCAAATAATGACTACAAAACTCTTCTTTTTCTCTATTGCCAAATGTGACCCCTAGCCTTTGAACTCTATTACTGTTCCTGCCCTCAGCATATATGCCAGAACTCAGGCTCCTTCTATTTTCCCCAAAGGATTGTCAGGGTTTCTATGATATTTTCTCACATCCATCTGTTTCTTTCTCACTTCTGTAACATCTCCAGTACTGTATCGTGGTTTGAGGAGGCTACCTAGTTCCATGTCTAGTTCACCCTCTCATCAGTACGACAAATCAAGTTGATTCTTTAAGAAAGGCTTATGAAATCTATGATCTGATTCATGTAACTGAAAATGTCCATCTTATACTTGAATGATATTTTGGCTGGGTACACAAATTTGTGGCCTCACTTCCTTTCCTTGGGGCTTCATGTGTGTAGCTTACCTGCTCAAAGACATTCTGAGAACTGTCTGATTATTTTCCTCTATAAACTGCCATGGTTTCTCTGCTTTGATTTTTGAGATTATTTCTTTAAAGTCTAGTAGGTCAATTATTTTACTCTTGGGTCTGGTTGGTAAACAAATAGTAACTTTTTTTCTCCTGAAACACCAAGTACTTCTTAAAACTGCAGAGTCAATTGTCTTCAGTTTCTGAAGTTTCTTTGAATGAAAAATAATTTAAAAAATCTGTTTTGTTTTTTTTTTTCTTTCCTCACCTTTTGGAGACACCAATCGTGCCTAAGTTGAATCACATTTGTATTACATGCATTCCATTTTCTTTAGAAATTCTTGGATCATTTGTTCACTTCTCTTAAGCTTTCCTTGCACATCCATCTTCTTTTCTATTTTGCTGCTTCCAATGCAGACTTCATTTTGTGACAGTTTTATTATTTGCATTTTCTCTCTTAAGTTCTGCCAAATCATTTTTCATTCCCTAATCTGATGTTTCCTCATTTCTTCAATCCATATCTCTCTTGTGATCTCTTATTTTATAGACTTGGTATTTTTTTTTAATTTCATTAAAGTTCTTGGAAATGGCTGAGGTCATGAAGTTTAATCTGTAGGAACATGTTTTCAGAGGTGTTCTTTGTGGTTTGTTTTCCTTATTCCTTTATTGCTTTTTGAAGAGAGTTTAAAATATGCTGCATTTGTTTCTCTCTGATTATTAGCCATCTTTTAAAGTATACAACATACAAAATTTAATAGCTAAAATGAGCCTAAATTCTATGGGGGAACAAATAAGGTCACATAAAAAGAGTGTCAGAATGTTTTCCACATTGACTGACAAGCTTATAGGGATTAAACAAAATAATATTTAAAAATAGCAATGATTGTCTTTAGGCCTCATTTTTAGCCTTTGGTTAATTAATGACATAGGAGTCTATCTGTACAGCAATTTTTAATTTATGTACTATCTCAGAAACAATGGTTTATTGTTTATTCATTCCTTCACTGATATCCTTCCTATCAGGTTTCTGACATATGTCCCTTCTTTCTAAAGAATTTTCTTTCAAACTTCCTTGTAAGGCAGGTTCACCAGCAACAAAATTTCAACTTTTGTTTGTCTGAGAAAGTTTTTATTTCTTCTTCACCGTTAAAGGATACATTCACAGGGTACAGAATTTTTGATTGGTGTTTTTTTCCCCAGAATTATTCATTAAGGACAGTTCAGGTATCCCTACCCACACTGATTCCCACAGACACTGCTCTGATTCTCTGGATTCATCTGTTTGTCTCTCGCATTTGGAGATATTCAGTTCAGTTCAATTCAGTCATTCAGTCACGTCCGACTCTTTGCGACCCCATGGACTACAGCACACCAGGCTTCCCAGTCCATCACCAACTCTGGAGCTTGCTCAAACTCATGTCCTTTGGGTCAGTGATGCCATCCAACCATCTCATCCTCTGCCATCCCCCTTCTCCTCCTGCATTCAATCTTTCCCAGCATCAGGGTCTTTTCTAAAGAGTCAGTACTTTGCATCAGGTGGCCAAAGTATTGGAGCTTCAGTTTCATCATCAGTGAATAGGAATATTCTCTTCACTGGGGATATTAGAGAAATCGAAGGAAGTCTTGTTCAGGCTTCTGACCTGCTTGGACACTGCCCTGATTCTGTGCCTGCCTGCAAGCACAAGTCAGGCAGTACTTCATGTAAGAAAGGGAGTGGATCTGGGAATCTCTTAAGCCCCTGAGGGCCTGGACAGTACCACCCTGCCCTGGGGGTCCAAAGTGAAAAAACAGCACTGTAAAAGTTAAATCAGAGTTGCATTTTTGCACACAAACTGAGGATGATATCAGTTTGTAGCCTGGAATTATAAATGGAAGCCCTGAAACTGCAATTTGAAGTCTCACCAATGTGGTGGATGCACTGCCTGGGACCTTTTCCCACCTGGGACTCCAGATTGCTGTTAACCAGGGACTTCCCAGTGTTGTTCAACTCTGGATGTAGGTCAGTCCAGTTTGGTGATATAGACCCTCTTACTTCTCTCTATTGTTTCTATTTCTTTTCTTTCAGTGACTGTATATGAGATTAAGTCAAATAATCCCATGTAAAAAGTTGAAATTCTTTATTTGTGAGTAACTAGTGGTTTCTTTAGTTATCCAGTCTTTTGAACCTAAAATGAAAGTAACTTTTGGCAAAACAGGGGGATAGACCTCACTTACAGATCTTAGAAGAGTTGTTGATTTTTCAGTTTGTTCAGTTTTCATCTGTTTTTAGGATCGAGTGATGACTTCCAAGCTCCTTACCTGCTGCTCTGGGTACAGGATGTCCTATTACTTATTTTTAAATGAGTAATAAGGCTTTGTCCTTGCATTCCTGCCACTTTGAGGAGGTCAAATGTGATATAAGATGCCTCTGTAGCCAATGCTTTTATCTTAGTTTTTTTTCTCTGAGTGAGAAAATTTTGTTTTTGTCCTTCATCACATCCATCAAGCTAAAGAAATCTGTGCCTCACACACTGTTTTCTATGAGCACAGTTCTGGGTGCCTATGCTTTGTATCATTTTCACCCTTACCCAACTAAACTGTTCAAAGTTCCTCGTCATTTATGTTAACTTCCAAGATCTTAATGTTAACTTAAATAATAATGGGAGAGGAGGAAATAGAGATGATAATAAATTGCCATCTTAAAATTGGAAGATACCTGGGGACTTCCCTCTTGGCCCAGTGGCTAGCACTCTGCACTCCCAATGCAGGGGGCCTGAGTTTGATCCCTGGTTAGGGAACTAGATCCCACAAGCCACAGCCAAAAATTCTACAAGGAAGATCAAAGATCTGATATGTGATAATCGGATTTATTGCCCAGAAGAGGCAAATAAATACTTTAAAAAATGGAAGATGAGTGTTTTATTTTGCAACTTAACCCCTCTCCTCTTTTTCTATATTATGGACACACCATGCTCTAGATGTTCTAAAGAAAAGAGCCACCTAGTTAGATATCACTTTCACGCTTTGGAGAAGGACATGGCAACCCACTCCAGTGTTCTTGCCTGGAGAATCCCAGGGACAGGGGAGCCTGGTAGGCTGCCGTCTATGGGGTCGCACAGGGTCAGACACGACTGAAGCGACTTAGCAGCAGTAGCAGTAGCAGTAGCAGCAGTTAGATATCTACTCTTAGCCAAAATGGATTGTCAGGAGTTTTACAATCATGACTCTGCTTAACCTTAAGCAAATTAAATTCTTACAGGTCTCCACTTCCCACATTAGAGAGAAAAGTCCCACATTTGGGAAAAAGAGAAAAGTTTATGATCTTAACGTTTAGGAAAAATCCTACGGATAGTCCCTGGGGATGGTAGATAAACTAATTCAGAGAAAGAAGGGTAACTTTTCCATGATCTAGGGGGATCATAGTGTGAATGTATGATGTTTGTTTTCTGTCCTCTGAGAAGTGATGATGGTATTTTCAGTCACGTTCTTCCTGGTCCATAGCCCAAATTGAATGGAACATGTGTTGTTGTGTCCCTACCACTTAAATTATGATCAAAGCAAAGCACAAAAATTTTCCAAATTTCTCTGCCAACATGCCAAATCTTCAGTGATATCTTTTCTTTATATTTAAAATAGTTTATTAGAAATTTCCTTAACCTATAAAATTGAAGATAAAAGTATTTTCATACCCGTTTTCTTCAAGTGAAAGGAATCCTTTTGTATCATGTAGAAGAAACAGGAGAAAAATGAACAATTAGTGTGTCATTGATTGTATTATTTATTCAGACAAGAGGCATTGTTAGTGTGGAGACCACCAGAATTGCATCAGCATCCAAAGTTTCTCTGTTTAGTGTCAGTCTCCAACTTTGAATTAAATAGGAGAAACAGTCCAAGCCTTAAAGCTTCATTGTCTGATAGACAAGTTTAATAAACACACAAGGCCTAAACAGAAGACTAACGTCAAAGGAATCAAAACATCTCATGGACAACCAAAGGGATTCAGATCTCAACGACACAATTCATGAAAACTATATATTTAGACTGGGTTGTCACCAGGGGATTCATTGATTCTCCTTTGCTTAGATATATCTATGTCTAATGAATCATTTAGGAAATATTTATCAGGTACCCACTGGCTGAGAAATAGCAATGCCAGAGACTTAGTGACAGATATAAGATAAATCAGACATGGATCCCTCCCCCTACTAACTTACAATGTAAGAGAAGAAAGTCCACAACATAAAATAGAAGGTGGAAAGTAGTGGGTGTTCAAGAGTTCTTGCAGATACCTGGCGGCTCCTTATATTGCTGTTCAGTGGTTTTTCTACATCATCAACTCAATATGAGGTTTAGCCTCATCTGTGATTTTCACAGCAAGCATACAACCAACAAGAAGAATAAAAGTACTTACACAGACTTGGCAGATAGGTTGAAGGTTTGGTGGAGATGGAGACTGGAATATATCATGTAAATCAACAAATCCTTAAATTTCATATTAGGATCCCTTTTACTGAAATTTGTTTGGCAGCTCTGCTCTCTTGATATCCATCCAGTCCTTGTATACAAGTACCATTTTCATCAAAAAGTGGTATGTTTATAAGATTGTGTTCTCTATTTTGTGCAAATGAGTATAGTCCGAGTGTCTCTAATAAGAAAAAATATTGTTTCCAAATAAATAAGGAGATTTCAAGTCTTTCCTTACTTTGCATAGGATTCACAAATGTTCATAGTATACTATTTATGAGCCATGGGACACACATAGGGCATTGCTTTTCCATGGGGATCTAATTACTTCTGTATGGTCCCTTTATGTGGAACTGGTAACCTAACAACATTTATTCATGGATTGAAAATTGGTTGCATGAAAAATGGCCCATGAAAAAAGTCTTAGAATCTCAGGATATTAGACCTTGAAAGGATCGTAGAGATTCTGAGCTTCACCCCTTTATGTTACGGTTGAGAAACTGAGACATAGAAAGGTCTACCCAAGGACACCTGGCTATCTTATGGGATCGAGCAATTTATAACCTTCTCTTATAGTTCCTAAGATTTACATGCCATAAAGTGGTGTGTGAAGTCATAATACAGGAGATTTCACCCTTGAGAATTGTTTTTAAGACCTTTAGAATTTATGTGATTTTCCATCTCCCTAGATTGATCATTTCTGATGTTTTATAGCAAGTTAATGCAAAACCCAGATCCAAATCATTTCCATAGAAGAGAAAATATCATTTTACAACACAATGTAGAGTTTGGTTTTAATTTAAAAATTGAAATGAAAATCTTGCTCCTAGTTTAATATTATTTTTTGCTTTTAAACTTCCCTAGCACTTACCTGTATCTTTAATATTGCCATTATACCTTTATTACTTATATAATTACTTATATTTTATATTTTTGTTAATTGACTATAATCATTCTGAAAGCAGAGACAACCATATAAATGACCCCCATGTGAGTTATCCCAGTGTTTTCCCATAAACATTTGCTCCATAAATGTTGGATGCATTAATGAATACATGAAAGAAACATCTTTTTGCTAAATATAAACTTACTGTTTTCCCCTTTAAAAAAGATATATATGGTGATAAAGGTAAAATGGAGCAAATACCTATACTGTAGATAAAGGACTAGCTTTTCTGGTTGATTGATGTTAACTTTTTTTTTTCACAGTGAAATATCTAAACATAACTCGGACTAATTTTTTTCTATTCATAGTTATCAAGCATTTTGTTCTTTTCCTTGGTCAACATGTTTTATTTTCATGATAGTCTTTTATTTCAATGTACTAAATATATAATGATTTACTATGCACTTTTCTGTCTTTTCCTCATTATATGAGACTGTTTTTAGATTTGACTTGCAGCATGGATTCATTTTAGCAGAGTCCAACGGTGAGTTTGTGGTGAAGATGATTAGTTTTTTTCTTTTTTTTACATCATTATTCCTAATTACTGACTCTCAATTTTAGAAGGACTTTTCATATACTATCTAAATTCATCAGTTGGACCATTTTCCAAATGGTTAGACCGGTAACATCCACTTCAATTCATTAAGACTATCAGGGTACAGTCTAGCATATTTTAAGTGTTATTCCACACTGAGCCTTTGCTTACTTCCATTTTTAATGGAAAAAGCATAAGGCCCTTCAGGTCAAACCCACTAACAATCAATAGTACAAAAAAATCATTCAAAAAATAAAACAATCCATTATTGATGAAGCTCAATGGTGGCATCTTCCCATGTTAACATTTATAAGTTAATAATAGATCTATAGAGTGGGGAACATAAAATATTAAAAAAATGAATAATTCATTTAATGGAGGATCATTCATTAAGATTAGAAGTATTTTACCAACATGGAAATGAGCAGGTAGAAACAATATTGTAATTCATTCCTGAGAAATTACCATTTTGCTGAGGAATAGAAAAGATTGAGAGAATGAGAGACCCATTATTAATCTCAATTATTTCATTTGAAAGAAAGATATAGGTTAGAAATAAGTGGCGGAAGTTTTATTTCTTAGAAGGAAATGGCAACCCACTCCAGTGTTCTTGCCTGGAGAATCCCAGGGACGGGGGACCCTGGTGGGCTCCCATCTATGGGGTCGCACAGAGTTGGACACGACTGAGCGACTTAACAGCAGCAGCAGCAGCCACACTTCTGGAGTCTTTTAGGGCAAGACTTATTTTGCTCTAAGGATCAAAATTCGGAGAAGGCAATGGCACCCCACTCCAGTACTCTTGCCTGGAAAATCCCATGGACAGAGGAGCCTGGTAGGCTGCAGTCCATGGGGTTGCTAAGAGTCAGACATGACTGAGCGACTTCACTTTCTCTTTTCACCTTCATGCATTGGAGAAGGAAATGGCTACCCACTCCAGTGTTCTTGCCTGGAGAATCCCAGGGATGAGGGAGCCTGGTGGGCTGCCGTCTATGGGGTCGCACAGAGTTGGACACGACTGAAGCGACTTAGCAGCAGCAGCAGCAGCAGCAGCAGCAGCAGCAGCAGGATCAAAATTATTATAATAAAAGAGCTGCAGCATGAGTACATTAGAAGTTTGTGTTTATAGGGCTAAAAAGCACAGTGCAATAATATTCTTGCCTATAAACTTTTGAGAGTGGTGTAGGTGACATTTTCATGGTCAAATCTGGTTTCCCATTTGGGAGAGAATCTGAAGGTTATTTCAAGAAAGGAGGATTGTATTTCCCCACAAAGGAAGCCAAAGGTGGATGAATGGGTTGAATAGCTTTAGCATTTTCCTGGCTCCTGCCAACTAATACAGAGACGCTTGACCCAAGTCCAGCTCCTCCCCGGGACTCTGAGGTTTGAGGAAATGACCCAAGGTGCAGGGTCAGATAGAGACTTTTTCTGACACAATTTGGAGTTGGGAGTCTGGTTGTGGAGCAGAGGGTAGAGTCAGCATCCTTTCTGTAAAAGTATCTGGGCTGTGTTCTGCCCTTCTCCATTCTTCCTCAAGTCTGATTTTTTTTTTTACCATTACCAGAAATGCTTTCAGTTGCCCAATTTCTGATTAAATTATCCAGATTCCCCCCTGATTTATCTGTACTACATTCTTTTCATCAATGAAGCAGAGATTAAAGATTGCACCTATTGAATGAATTGAGTACATTCAGTACTCATGTGTACATACCAATACACATGGTACATTCTACCATGTGTAGAACAGATCGCTAGTGGAAAGCAGCTGTATAGCACAGGAAGTTCAGCTCAGTGCTCTGTGATGGCCCAGATGAATGGGATGAGGGGGCGAGAGCGGGGCTCTAGAGAGAGGGGATATATGTGCACTAATAGCTGATTCACATTGTTGTACCTCAGGAACTAACAGAATATTGTAAAGCAGTTATACTCCAATTTTAAAAAACGTGCCTTAGAAGATTTGAGGATTAAATGAGATAATTTGAAAAGTGTTTGGGCCTTGGCTCATAGTCTACACTTGGTAAATGCTGGGTATTATTTTCATCAGTCTGTCAGCGTAGTTGGTTTCAATTAGATCCTGCCAAAAATATTTTGTCTTGGCTGGATTAATTATTTACCTGATTAGTGCAATGAGCTAGACCAAATGACCTTTTACAGCTTCCTCTATTGATTTCTTAAAGGCTGTTTATTCCTTGGAGGAAAGCAAAGCAGTAGCTTCTGGATTCTTGTTCAGGATGAGGATGTGGTTCTCAAATTGGCATGGTGCACCAAATGCATAAGAAGATGTCATTAGAAATGTCATAAATACAGATCACAGAGTAACTTGGAAATCCCAAATCAATGTTTTAGGTCAAAGTTGAGGAAATTTTGTGGATGAGTTCCTAATTATATTTCTGTGGTTTTGAAACAATCTCTTTGTGTCTCCTTTGGGTGACTTGGCCAAGATCTACTTTTCCTGGGGTAGGAGACTGAGTCCAGGAAGTGACTGAGGACTCTCTCTACCTTCCTCAGGTCTTAGAGTCACAGGGTCATAGAAGGACCAGTATTTCTAGGCTGTTGGAAAAGAAATTAGATTCTGTTTCTTTAAGAGAGTCATTTTGCCTAACTCTCTCCTGAGTCTATCCAAAATGAATATGTACATCATGTTCCTCATTGGAAAATGAATATACCAGTTGGGCTAATGTTTTTCACCTAAAATTGAAATTACATGTTTCAATTAATCTTGCATACCCGTGCCTAAGAAAAAATGATTACTGTCAACAAGTGGAAAAAACTAGGCAAACATATGCTTCATGGTTCCACCATATGAGGTAACTTCAAAGTGGACCTAGGAATGAAATACTGATTTCCTGAAACTTAGCTTAAAGTGTAAGTATATGTTTGGTCTTTAGTGGAAAAACATCTTTTCTAAAACTCTTTTTGTCAACTTTTGATGGAAACATCATTTTTCTGAAGATTTTATTTCTAAAGGTCTAATTTTAACCATTGAAATGGTGGCATTCTCTTAACGTGAGGACATCCTTTTTTAACTCCAATCACTTACCTTTACCAACCATTTTCTTCCCTTTTCATTAAGCTTCCTTCCTTCATTCTTCCTTTCAATCACACAATTATCCTACCATTTTTGCATGCCCATATTTCTACTATGTATCATGCACTTTGTTAGTTTTGGGGATTATCATGATAAATAAGGCATTGTTCTCACCCCAAAATCTCTCACTTCAATGAGGAAGATGGACAAATGAATAGAAGATAATTTAGCAGTAGGTTATTTTATGCCTGCCCTCCATCAACTAGCAGACTGTACACTCCAAGACAGCAGAGACCATCTAGTTTTTAGCATAATGCCTAGAATGTAGTAAATAATAAATATTTGTAGAATTGATGAAATAGGTGAATAAGAAGAGGGGAAGATCATTATAATGGGTAGCTGACTTTGTCTGTCTTCCACAAAAATTACCAGAGGATCCCATTGCATATTGTATTCTGTAATTCATAGATCACACTTCATCCTAACAAATGAATATATTCAGTGCTTTACTTCCTTGTTGGAAATCTAATTTTTATATACCAGTAGGACATGTTGGTAGGAAGTGAAGGGTAGACACAAACAAAAGAGTATGTGCTTTGTTTTCAGGATTATGGTAATTTGCTATTTATGTCAATCCTGGGTCTTAGTCATCATGAGAAACGCTAGGCTGGAGGAAGCACAAGCTGGAATCAAGATTGCCAGGAGAAATATCAATAACCTCAGATATGCAGATGACACCACCCTTATGGCAGAAAGCAAAGAAGAACTAAAGAGCCTCTTGATGAAAGTGAAAGAGGAGAGTGAAAAAGTTGGCTTAAAGCTCAACATTCAGAAAACAAAGATCATGGCATCCGGTCCCATCACTTCATGGGAAATAGGTGAGGAAACAGTGGAAACAGTGGCTGACTTTATTTTTTGGGGCTCCAAAATCACTGCAGATGGTGATTGCAGCCATGAAATTAAAAGACGCTTACTCCTTGGAAGGAAAGTTATGACCAACCTAGATAGCATATTCAAAAGCAGAGACATTACTTTGCCAACAAAGGTCCGTCTAGTCAAGGCTATGGTTTTTCCAGTGGGTCATGTATGGATGTGAGAGTTGGATTATAAAGATAGCTGAGTGCCAAAGAATTGATGCTTTTGAACTGTGGTGTTGGAGAAGACTCTTGAGAGTCCCTTGGACTGCAAGGAGATCCAAGCAGTCCATCCTAAAGGAGATCAGTCCTGGGTGTTCATTGGTAGGGCTGATTTTGAAGCTGCAACTCCAATACTTTGTCCACCTGATGCAAAGAGCTGACTCATTTGAAAGGACGGGAAAGATTGAGGGCAGGAGGAGAAGGGGATGACAGAGGATGAGATGGTTGGATGGCATCACTGACTCAATGGTCATGGGTTTGGGTGGACTCCGAGAGTTGGTGATGGACAGGGAGGCCTGGCGTGCTGTGGTTCATGGGGTTGCAAAGAGTAGGATATGACTGAGCAACTGAACTGAAGTGAACTGAACTAGGTCTTAGTATCATATAAGTTATAACATTGGAAATATTCATCTTTTCCTTGACTGGTCTCACCTATTACCCAAGCAGTGTATATCACTATCGTCCTTTATGTTGGCTAGTCTACATCTCTGGAGGTGAAGGCTGATTTCAGTGATGAATGTTTTAATTCTTTGTCTAACCTAATAGTATAACTCTACATATTACGCCCTTTCTCAATCTGACATTTCCCACTGTCAGCAAATTCTTCCTGATATTTAGATGAATGATTTCTTTCCTCCTACTTTATTCTGACCCTGTGTGACAACAGATATAATTCTTATAATTTTTTATGTTACTCTTAGAAAAATATATACTAAATAGTAAAAAGTGTTCAATATAATAGGAATATAAATATCTATATAGACTCATTAACCTTAATTCATCTCACCCTTTTTCCTGTAGTACTATTGAGTCAAGTTAAATTAAATTTTTTCTCATCACAATTAGATGGGTCAAAAACTCATTTGTTAGAGGATTAGGATGAATTGTAAAATTACCTTAATAACTGCAGTTATTTTCTTTGTCTCACACTTTCTTGCTTACCTTAAACTAGATATTCTAGATCATTGCTCTCTGGATAAATGTAATACCCACATAAATCTTTAAATAGCTTCTTAAACAATTTTTTTAGTCATTTCCATTTACTGTTCAATCTTATATAATGCATTTTACTCATTCATTTATTCACCAAATATTTACTGATCCCTGGTAAGACAGGATGCTAACAGTACATATTAAGGATAGAACAGAGAAAGACTAATTGCAGGGAAAAATCATGAGGATTGCATCAGCTACCAAAGAAAGCTGATTTTTATTTATCAATATTAAATTAGGTTTTAAATTATTTGTGTGTATTTGCATTTTACATTCACCTCCACATTTAATATTGGGAGTATTTCACATTTTTGTTTGCCACATTTAACATGAGTAATCAATAATTCATTTTTCCTTCAAATTTCTTCCTCAAAAAGCACCTTATCAATGTTGATAAGAAGTTCCAGAGATAAAGTTTTGAGCTCATTGTTTACCCATTGTTCATAGGAATATCAGTCTAACTTTATCAGAATGGCAGCTCCATCTTCCCCCTTCACTTTGTCCCTCCCCACTCAAAAAATTTACATTTCGCTTTTCACTCCTTTGTGTTCTTTATACCTAAAATTCCACCTTCCATTGACATCTGCTACCTTCGTCTAGGCTATGGATTTCTGCTTATGTTAGATAGGGTAACCTAACTTACTTCTACTATGGTTGTAAGAAAAGCTAAATACTCTGCACAACCCCTTTTAGTGGCATTTAGGGGTCAGATGACACAGTTCTGGCTCTGGAGGAAAGTACTACAAGGTGTCTGGAAAAGCTTTTGCCTTTCTGACATGCAACAGTAATAAACATGTACTAGCTTTCTGTGAGATTCCATGTGTGATGGCTAAGATTTGTCATTTTCAGGGAAGACTCACAGCAAAAGTTGGTGACTTAAGGTACCTGATTGCTCCTCTGTTTATCATAGCATGAAATGCCTAATGTATCCACTGTGAAGGATAGCGGGCTGAACCTGGACTCTGTGTGCCTGAGGAGTTCTCTGTCCATCATGGTAGTTCTGCCCACTCCCAGTGCCCAGAGCTTTCTTCTCCACACAGAGCTCAGATGGCAGTACCAAAGCTTAAGTGTCTACTCTCTGATGTTTTCCTTATATGCCACTATGGAAAATTGGGAAAAGTACTCAAATAGTTCAAGTACATCATCGTCATTAATGTCTTTAGGAGGAAATAAGAGAAATCCTTTGTGAACCCCGCTGCTGGTATCAGTTCAGTTCAGTTCAGTTCAGTTGCTCAGTCTTGTTTGACTCTTTGCGACCCCATGAACCGCAGCATGCCAGGCCTCCCTGTCCATCACCAACTCCCGGAGTTTACCTAAACTCATGTCCATTGAGTCGGTGATGCCATCCAACGATCTCATCCTCTGTCATCCCCTTCTCCTCCTGCCCTCATTCTTTCCCCGTATCAGGGTCTTTCCAAATGAGTCAGCTCTTTGCATCAGGTGGCCAAAGTATTGGAGTTTCAGCTTCAACATCAGTCCTTCGAAATGAATACTCAGGACTGATCTCCTTTAGGATGGACTGGTTGGATCTCCTTGCAGTCCAAGGGACTCTCAAGAGTCTTCTCTAACACCACAGTTCAAAAGCATCAATTCTTCAGTGCTCAGCTAACTTTATAGTCCAACTCTCACATCCATATATGACTGCTGGTATGATACTAGGCAAATGCTCCAGTGTGGCATTGGGCCAGAGGGTAAATTGCAGCCATTAAAGAAGTTCCTGCCCCAGGTAAAATGGGTTCCACCCTTTTGGGGTTTCTTTGGCATTTCTTGTCTCATCATCTACCTTTTAGCTGACAGTGACCTCTGGCTGCCAAAACAACTCCACAGTCACCAGCCTAGGCCTGCCCTGTTCAGTGGTGCCCGATGCCCTCAAATTGACTTTTTTACAGGACCCAACCAAATAGAATTGCTTTTTCTTTCAATTCCCCTGAATAGTTTGCTCTTGGAGAGAGTTAACCGGTTAAACCAAATTATACTCAGGTATTCATGGCTGCTGCTGCTGCTAAGTCACTTCAGTCATGTCTGATTCTGTGTGACCCCATAAATGGCAGCCCACCAAGCTCCCACGTCCCTGGGATTCTCCAAGTGAGAACACTGGAGTGGGTTGCCATTTCCTTCTCCAGTGCATGAAAGTGAGAAGTGAAAGTGAAGTCGCTCAGTCGTGTCTGACTCTTTGCAACCCCATGGACTGCAGCCCACCAGGCTCCACCATCCATGGGATTTTCCATGCAAGAGCACTGGAGTGGGTTGCCATTGCCTTCTCCTCAGGTATTCATGGGGTTATTGCTAAAAGCATCACAGATCCCAGTAATTTATTTGTAGGTTAATTGGAGGCCTAATGAAAAATCTGAAGGAATCAAATTTAGATACAGAGAATATTTACTGAAGTAATTCTTAATGAATGAGACACCATGGAAGGAGATTTTGTGTATATCTGTGAATCTTTCCCACCTGGTAATACGGGTATTCATATTCTTTAAGTGAAGTTACACATTTTCATGTAGCTATGTAGTGAGGAGTTGAGCTTCAAAATTAGTTCCTTTAACTCCCAGTTTGATGATATATCTATGTTGAGGGTTAAGTATAGCCTAATGGTTAAGAGCATGAATCTGGAGTTATGTTAACTTGGTTTGATACTGACTTTGCTGCTAGTTAGCTGTGTGACCTTGTACAAGTTACTTAATATCTCTGAGCCCCAGTTTCCTCTAGTGTAAAATGAACATGGTAATAAAGATCAGAAATACTCCATAGGATGACTCTGTGAAGATTAAACGAGTTGGTATCTATAAAGGCTTAGAATAGTGCTTAGACTATAAAAAATGATGGTCAAAGTATTTATAATTATAAACTGAACTGTGGACTATTTTTGATTGGGCATTTCTGGACTTCTAAACCATCACGTGGAAAACTGTCTACCTGGTAATGCTTATGTATGGCTTATTAAGAGATACAAGAAAGTTTTGCTAAAGGAAAGTGTAGAATATTCTTGCAGGTAGACCCATTAAAGTACAAAGATAACTCAGGACATGTGGGACATTTTAGTTACACTATTCAGTAAGGCCAGTAAGGAGATAAAGTTATCACTTTTAAGTAACCTTTTAGCAATCACCTATGACTCCAGCTGGTCAAATAGCAAGTTGTTTTCCACAAGTCTGCCAGAACCTTCTAAAGCAATTTATGTGTCATTTTCTAGGGTAACCATCTTGGCCTATTAAATTCACATTTACATCCATGAAAAGTTTTCCATTCCCATCCGATATTGCTAAATTAGAGTTACATTGATCTTACATAGATCACTTTTATGGTATAGACGTTTAACTTGGAGTATAAATATCTTGTCCTTGTAATGTGCTTTGTGTGCAGTGATATAGAGGGACTTAATTGGAACTGGGAAAGCCTGTAGCATAATTCCGAGCAGGCAGTGGTGCCCGCTATATTTGGTGCTGATATGATTTAGCCTGATACCAAATCTAACATCCTGCATTAAATCAACCACTTCTATTAACCTAAAAGGTATTATCTCATCCACTGAAAGGCAAATATGCTCACACATTTGTTTGTGAGGTTATTATTGAGGCCAAGCAACATTATAGAGAGGAAGCCCCATAACCTGTACCCCACCAACTCTTCCTCAGTCTGCAAATTTGGGGTCAATTCAATGCAACAAACACTTATTGAAGAGCTTAGCCCTAGAAATTATAGTTGTATTAACAGAATTGTATAATGATACTATAACCCATTAATTGTTATAATTAGAAGTATGAAGAGCAGTGGAAGTGAAGATGAAAGGGCACATAGGGAGTTGTCATATCATACCCAACCACAAAATGCTGGCTAGCTCCAAAGCTGAGCAATCTTAATCAGGTAGTGCAGCAACCTACTATTTAGGGAAAAATTAGAGCATTTCACATACATTGTCTCATTTAATATCTGCCTAATATAGTAAGTAGATATTATTTTCATGCCTTTAGATGGCTAAATGGACTCCTAGAAGGTGAAGTAACTAGCAAAAGGTCATAGAGATAATATACCACTGAACTGAAATTAAAATTCGCACAGGCTGACTCAAAAACAAAGCCTTAAACTCTCTGTGCTATTGAACTTTTGTAACACTTCAGTTTACCCTTTTTACTCTGGTGAAGACTATTTTAATCATTTCATTTTCCCATTTTGTTACCTCGTTGGCCCTGTGACAGTCAGGAGGAGGAGTTATTAGTCTGTTTTTCCAAGTGAATAGACAAAAGTTTAGAGAAGCGCAGTGGTTTGCCTAAATCAGAAAGTAAAGACAGGAGCTGGGGTGTCAATCTAGTTCTAACTCCAAAGATTGTGCTTGCTTTAGGGAAAAGACAGCCGCTATTAAATTTGTGTAATAATCAAAGTTTGTGTTTGCTATCTCTCATTAATTGTGGGTCTGATACCAAGTATTGTTCAGTGGTCCCAAAATTGGAGCTTTCATTAAGAAACATAACCAGTAATTCTTTTAAAATACTGTGTGTGTATGTGTGTGTGTTAGTAAAGTCAATAAAGACTTTTACAAGTCTTTATTGAATTTGTTGCCATATTGTTTCTGTTTTATGTTTTGGTTTTTTGGCTGTGAGGATCTTAGCTCCCCGACCAGGGATCAAACCCACACCCCCTGTATTGGAAGGCAAAGTCCCAACCACCAGACTGCCAGGGAAGTCCAATTATTGGACTCAATAATTATTTTATTCTGTACTGTTATAGTTAATGAGTATCATTATATCAAAAGTATTGCTTTAAACAGGAATGTATAGCTGCTGGGGAGGTTTCAGCCATTCAGTGTTATTTGGAACTGGAGTTTCTCTTCGCTCTACCTCAAAAAAGTATGGAAATACCTGGCCTAATTCTCACGATTGACTATGGTAATCTCCGATAAATAGGCACCCCATTTGCAGACTAAGTCCTGTCTAGCCTCTAACACCTCAACTTTTGTTGCTGATGGATTCCTGTCTTGCACTGGGTTTGCATCACATGCCTCACCCCTCAGGTGCAATCTCCCTACAAACCCTCCTCCCCTGCACCCAACTGTGCCCTGTCCCCCTCCCCCCCCCACATACCTTTGCCTAAATTAGTGTGTTTTGACTTCCTGCCAATTATCCAGTTCTTGTCTATACCTTGGACCTTTCTTGCTCTGAAATCTTCTGCACTAGTGCTGGTGAGTGAAGTGCTGACAAGCAGCCGAACTTTGCTCCCTGCTGCTTTGCTTCTCTATGCTGTGTAACCAATTACTGCAAATTTAGTGACTTAAAACAACACACATATTTTAGCTCAGATTTTTGGTAGGTCAGAAGTCTAGGCTTTGGATGCTTCAGGGTCTTAGCAGGCTGCAGTTTTGGTATTGGCCAGATCCGTGTTCTCATCAGAGGCTCAACTGGGGAGAGGTCCACTCCTAGGCAGTATCAGTGTGTTGGTAGAATTCATTTCCTTACAGTTGTAGGGTTGAGATCACAGGGTTTTTTTTTTTTTGTCTTTTTTTTTTTTTAACTTGGTTGTCTTGGCTGGGGGCAACTTTAAGCTCTTAAAGGTCGTCTTCAGTTCTTTGCTGTGACCCTCCTGGTATGCTCTCTCTCAACATGAAAACTGACTTCAAAGCCAGTTGGTGGGAGTCTGTTGCTCCGGTTTGTTTAGACAGTCTTACATAAGGTAATGGAATCGTGGGAATGATGTGCCTGTCACTTTGGCCAAATTCTGTTGGTTAGAAGCAAGACACAGGTTTTGCCAGGATTCAGGGGGAGAGGATTATTCGAGGGCATGACTCATTGGTGAGAGTCAGTTACAGTGTGTTGACCACATCTGGGAACAATTTTCTTTAACCTGAAGGCCACTTATGTGGATTTCTTGGAGCTGTTTCTCTGACATCTTGTTTTCTTATCTTTGCCCATTTGATGACTGGACAGGTCACTGGATGGGGCAGAGACCTCTAAGCAGAGCTAAGCATCCCTGAATTAATCAGAAATATGATACTTGTGAAATGAAATTTTCACACGTGACTTTTATGTGATAATTGAAATGTAGTTAGAACAACCTCTAATGAAAATTCTTGGAAGTTCTTCATCTGTCTAGGCCTGGTTATGTGAATTAATTTTTCAGTGCACAGGGAAGCATTGCAAGTGGTGATTCTACCTCCTTTGAGACCAGCAACTTAACTGGCCCCTGAAATCATGTGAAATTCTGAAACCAAACAACACTTGACTTGCCATGATTTGCCACAATTAAGTGATTTCTCTATTATTCAAGTCATTTTAAGGACCTTTCACATATTTGTCTGTTGCACGAAACCATAGTTCTAGGGCAATACTTAATAAAATGTTACCTTACATTAGATGCCCCTCATGATTTCCTTATTTTGAAGATGAAATATTTTATGGAAGATTGGTTTCTTCCAGTCCTCAACATAGATGTTTAATAAAGGCTTTCACAGGGCGTTACATTCTTACACTGACTAGGATGTTCCTGAATCTCCACAGGGCCGTGCCTGTCAGAAACTACTGGGTTTCTTATCACCAGCAGCTCACCTCTGTTTTCAGTGTTGGTGATCATACCCCTTTGGTCTTCTGAACATCAGCCTCTCTGTTTATCCCATTAGCTTGTGTTACTCCACTTGTACGTTCAGCTCCTGGGACCTTCCCCTCCTCCCAACCCCATCTCCATGCTCTTGTTCTACACAGCACTTGGAGTTACGATGGATTTGGGCAAGCAAGCCATGAATGACATTTTATATTGTTGTCATTTATAAGCTTATTAACATGCCTTGATCCCCACAATAATTCTCGAGGGGGTGTATTTCCAAACTTTGCATGTGACGGGCTTTATTGAGAATGGAGGGAGGGAGATGGTGTAGTTTACTGTTGGTTCCTGTGCTTCCTTTTGGAGCGGCTGAGAGGCTGAGAACTGACCACCATATGATTTAACTATCCATTGGTAGTAACGGATCCTTCATATTATCAGTAAGTCTTAACCTGCCACAGGTTGAGGGATGTCCAGTTGAACAAACAACATCTCAGTCCCATCTACTGACACTGAAATTCATGTCCACTTAGCTTAGGTAGGTGGGTGACCAGTGCAATTGGTTTTTTATTTTCACATGATATGAATGGTAAGAGAAATGAGCCTCTGTTATTTCAAGGAATAAAAAATGTGTCAATACCGAGCTTGGAATCTCTTTCACTCTGCCGAAGTAGCAAATTGAAGGCTGGAAATACAGCAAAATCTGATGAAAGATGGAGGTAGACATCAAATGGCAAAAATACAGATCCGTCGAAGCAAGATTGGAAGAGAGGAAGCTAGGCAAATTCAACTTGCTCAGACCTGTCGGAAGTTTTTGTACAGTTTTTTCGTGTATTCTTGCCACCTCTTCTTAATATCTTCTGCTTCTGTTAGGTCCATACCATTTCTGCCCTTTATCGAGCCCATCTTTGTATGAAATGTTCCCTTGGTATCTCTAATTTTCTTGAAGAGATCTCTAGTCTTTCCCAATCTGTTGTTTTCCTCTATTTCTTTGCATTGATCGCTGAGGAAAGCTTTCTTATCTCTTCTTGCTATTCTTTGGAACTCTGCATTCAGATGCTTATATCTTTCCTTTTCTCCTTTGCTTTTCGCCTCTCTTCTTTTCACAGCTATTTGTAAGGCCTCCCCAGACAGCCATTTTGCTTTTTTGCATTTCTTTTCCATGGGGATGGTCTTGATCCCTGTCTCTTGTACAATGTCATGAACTTCATTCCATAGTTCATCAGGCACTCTATCTGTCAGATCTAGTCCCTTAAATCTATTTCTCACTTCCACTGTATAATCATAAGGGATTTGATTTAGGTCATACCTGAATGGTCTAGCGGTTTTCCCTACTTTCTTCAATTTAAGCCTGAATTTGGCAATAAGGAGCTCATGATCTGAGCCACAGTCAGCTCCTGGTCTTGTTTTTGTTGACTGTGTAGAGCTTCTCCATCTTCGGCTGCATAGAGTATAATCAATCTGATTTTGGTGTTGACCACCTGGTGATGTCCATGTGTAGAGTCTTCTCTTGTGTTGTTGGAAGAGGGTGTTTGCTATGACCAGTGCATTTTCTTGGCAAAACTCTATTAGTCTTTGCCCTGCTTCTTTCCGCATTCCAAGGCCAAATTTGCCTGTTTTCTTGACTTCCTACTTTTGCATTCCAGTCCCCTATAATGAAAAGGACATCTTTTTAGGTATTAGTTCTAAAAGGTCTTGAAGGTCATCATAAAACTGTTCAACTTCAGCTTCTTCAGCATTACTGGTTGGGGCATAGACTTGGATAACTGTGATATTGAATGGTTTGCCTTGGAGATGAACAGAGATAATTCTGTCATTTTTGAGACTGCATCTAAGTACTGCATTTTGGATTCTTTTGTTGACCATGATGGCTACTCCATTTCTTCTGAGGGATTCCTGCCCACAGTAGTAGATATAATGGTCATGTGAGTTAAATTCACCCATTCCAGTCCATTTTAGTTTGCTGATTCCTAGAATGTCGACGTTCACCCTTGCCATCTCTTGTTTGACCACTTCCAATTTGCCTTGATTCATGGACCTGACATTCCAGGTTCCTATGCAATATTGCTCTTTACAGCATCGGATCTGGCTTCTATCACCAGTCACATCCACAACTGGGTATTGCTTTTGCTTTGGCTCCATCCCTTCATTCTTTCTGTAGTTATTTCTCCACTAATCTCCAGTAGCATATTGGGCACCTACTGACCTGGGGAGTTCCTCTTTGGTATCCTATCATTTTGCCTTTTCGTACTGTTCATGGGGTTCTCAAGGCAAGAATACTGAAGTGGCTTGCCATTCCCTTCTCCAGCGGACCACATTCTGTCAGACCTCTCCACCATGACCTGCCCATCTTGGGTTGCCCAAGACGAGAGATCTCTTCAAGAAAATTAGAGATACCAAGGGAACATTTCATGCAAAGATGGGCTCAATAAAGGACAGAAATGGTATGGACCTAACAGAAGCAGAAGATATTAAGAAGAGGTGGCAAGAATACAAGGAAAAACTGTACAAAAAAGATCTTCACGCCCCAGATAGTCATGATGATGTGATCACTAATCTAGAACCAGACATCTTGGAATGTGAAGTCAAGTGGGCCTTAGAAAGCATCACTACAAACAAAGCTAGTGGAGGTGATGGAATTCCAATTGAGCTGTTTCAAATCCTGAAAGATGATGCTATGAAAGTGCTGCACTCAATATGCCAGCAAATTTGGAAAACTCAGCAGTGGCCACAGGACTGGAAAAGGTCAGTTTTTATTCCAATTCCAAAGAAAGGCTATGCAAAAGAATGCTCAAACTCCCGCACAGTTGCGCTCATCTCACATGCTAGTAAAGTAATGCTCAAAATTCTCCAAGCCAGGCTTCAGCAATACATGAACTGTGAACTCCCTGACGTTCAAGCTGGTTTTCAAAAAGGCAGAGGAACCAGAGATCAAATTGCCAACATCTGCTGGATCATGGAAAAAGCAAGAGAGTTCCAGAAAAACATCTCTTTCTGCTTTATTGACTATGCCAAAGCCTTTGACTGTGTGGATCACAATAAACTGTGGAAAATTCTGAAAGAGATGGGAATACCAGACCACCCGACCTGCCTCTTGAGAAATCTGTATGCAGGTCAGGAAGCAACAGTTAGAACTGGACATGGAACAACAGACTGGTTCCAAATAGGAAAAGGAGTACGTCAAGGCTGTATATTGTCACCCTGCTTATTTAACTTATATGCAGAGTACATCATGAGAAATGCTGGGCTGGAGGAAACACAAGCTGGAATCAAGATTGCCGGGAGAAATATCAATAACCTCAGATATGCAGATGACACCATCCTTATGGCAGAAAGTGAAGAGGAGCTAAAAAGCCTCTTGATGAAAGTGAAAGAGGAGAGCGAAAAAGTTGGCCTAAAGCTCAACATTCAGAAAATGAAGATCATGGCATCGGGTCCCATCACTTCATGGGAAATAGATGGGGAAACAGTGGAAACAGTGTCAGACTTTATTTTGGGGGGCTCCAAAATCACTGCAGATGGTGACTGTAGCCATGAAATTAAAAGATGCTTACTCCTTGGAAGAAAAGTTATGACCAACCTAGATAGCATATTCAAAAGCAGAGACATTACTTTGCCGACTAACATCCGTCTAGTCAAGGCTATGGTTTTTCCTGCGGTCATGTATGGATGTGAGAGTTGGACTGTGAAGAAGGCTGAGCACCGAAGAATTGCTGCTTTTGAACTGTGGTGTTGAAGAAGACTCTTGAGAGTCCCTTGGACTGCAAGGAGATCCAACCAGTCCATTCTGAAGATCAACCCTGGGATTTCTTTGGAAGGAATGATGCTAAAGCTGAAACTCCAGTACTTTGGCCACCTCATGAGAAGAGTTGACTCATTGGAAAAAACTCTGATGCTGGGAGGGATTGGGGGCAGGAGGAGAAGGGGACGACAGAGGATGAGATGGCTGGATGGCATCACAGACTCAATGGACGTGAGTCTGAGTGAACTCCGGGAGATGGTGATGAACAGGGAGGCCTGGTGCGATGCGATTCATGGGGTCGCAAAGAGTCGGACATGACTGAGCGACTGAACTGAACTGAACCTAACTGTCGGAAGTACATTTTCCTGCTAGACATGATAGAATGATTCACACAGGGTGAATGAATGATTGTCTTCAAACCTGGGTACTCTCTCTGTCCCTCTGTCTTTCTCTCAGAGTCATTTACATATTAAGGTTTTAAACAACTGAAAAACATATCCACTGTCAGAATGGAGATACAAGTTCACTAAAACCTGAGAATCTATGAATTCCTTTCTTCAGCAATATTCACATTCAAGCATCATGTGCTTAGTTTTGATGAATGTTTTGTTGGCAGATTCTGCTTGGTGTGGAAACCTCAATAGGAAACTGTCCTGGTTCCTAGAGTACTTAATTCGGTTTAACCCAAAGGGACTATAATGGCCAAAAACTTTGGTTCCAAAGTAGTCTCTAAATTCAGTTTGTAATAAAAACTCAAACAGCATATGATGTCCACACTAGATAAAGCTAACTGCCTAAATTCTGTGGCTTCATTAGTGACTACTACCTTATCCACAAAAGTCTTTCCTGCACTGTCTTATCTGACACCATTCTCTCCTGTTTCCCCTCTTTCTTCCTTTCATAATCTCCTCTTCATTTATTTATCCAGTCATGGTGGCATTTCCTTGGGTTTAGCCAGTCTCGCTTTTCAATTCTGTGCACCCTGCAGCAACCTTTCCAGTGCTCACTGCATCTAATGCTACCTGGATTCTGATGACTGTGAATCAGTATCTCCACTCTTGATTTTCTTTAGCTCTCTTCTCTTCTCTCTCTCTTTTTTTCCATTAACTCCCTGCTATTAATTACTAACAGGATATCCTACAAGAAAAATCCAACATATTTAAAACCAAAATTGTAATCTTTCTCCCTTGACTTGCTCTGATGTTGTGTATATACCAAAAATCTGGACATAATTACAAACTTCTCCCTTTCCGCCAATCCCTAATCTCTCATATTCATCTAGTTACTCGATATTATATGTTCTCCTTACTTAACATCTCTCAATCAGTCAACACTTCTCTAACCCCAGTGCTAATGCCCTATTTCAGCTCTTCATCAGCTGTCTCTTGTGGACTGTTTTAAGGATTTCCTGATCGATCTTTCTCTCTATGATTTCTCCATGTCTGTCTTCTATATTGTTGGTAGTTTGTATTTTTAATGAAAATAATATTATATTACTTCCATGCTTCAAATCTTCTGGTTTGCAACCAGAAGAAGTTATATTCCTTGGCAAGCAAGGTGGCAGTAGGTGAGTCCTGTCCTGTACAGGAGGTACTATAACACCAGCAAGTAAGTGGTTAGACAATACAGACAATTCTAAATTATCTCCAGGTGATATTACACACTTGCAAAGCATCTTAGTAAAGCCTTTGGTTTTGTATCAGCGAACTCAGAATCACATATGAAATATACATCCTCCCTTTTATCTTCCTTGCTTACTGAAAATGATGGAAAAAAAAGCTTATCCTATGGGAAGAGCTGCATTTGCTTGATAAGTTTCTGACATTGACTTTCTCTGGTTCTTACTAAGAAAAACATGAAATGCAGTTGTTTGTGCTGAAACATTCATGTATTGAACGTTCAACATAGCAATGTCAAAATATGTATTTTAGATGTAGTTCCTTCTTTTAGAAATGGATTACCTTGAATTTCACTGTGAAGAACATTTTAGGACTCATCAGTCATGTATGTGTGTGCTCTGTAATCTATATGACGATTGCATCTTTTCAATAAACATGCTCCCCCATTGATTATGTGTCATTTATTCCTTCATTTGTTGTTTATGTATTAAGAGCTATCATACGGCAGCAACTATCCTGGGTCCACAGATGGAACTGAGCCAAACCAGAAAAAAAGTATTTGCCTTCATGGATCTGACAGTCTAGTGAGAGAGAGATGCAATCAAATATCTCTTGAACAAATGTAAAACCATGCTTCTGTTGGAAGAAATAAATGGCTCAAATAAAAGTATATGAGAAGAGTTCCACCTGTTCAGGAAGATCAAGATGATATCTACAAATAAGTGAATTTTTAACTGAAGAGAATCAACTAGGTGGTGAGAGAGGGAAAAGTGTTTTAGTCATAAGGAACAGAATTTATTGTTTCAAAAGTTGTTTCTGATATAACATGGAAACATTTGTGTTTGTTAGGCCTAAGTTTTTTTCTTTTTAAAATTAAGATATATTTGACATATAAATTGTATTAGTTTTACATGTATAGCATCATCATATATATATTATATATTATATATATATAAATGAACATCACAGCAAGTTTATTTATCCTTCAGCACATAGTTACAATGTTTTTTTCTTGTGGGGAGAACTCTTAAGGTGATCTACTCTCTTAATAGCTTTCAAATATGCAATATAGTATTGATAACTCTAGTCACCATACTGTATATAACATCCCCTGAAAATTAGTCCTACATTTAAATTTCAATGTTTATTCCACCTGGGTGGCCTTGGTTTAATTTTGTACCCAGAGATAAAACATACCCCTGTGGCTTTCTGTAAAGATAATAATGAAATTAATGTGACTAGTTTTAAAATATTATTTAGTTAAAAATATTTATTTTTTAACTAAAATTTGTTTTATTTCTTTGCCTTTTTTTGTCTTACCTGCTTTATTTCTATCACCTGTTCTAAATGTAAGCCTCTAGCTTTCAGTTCAGTTCAGTTCAGTCGCTCAGTCATGTCCGACTCTTGGCGACCCCACAAATTGCAGCACACCAGGCCTCCCTGTCCATCACCAACTCCCAGAGTTCACTCAAACTCATGTCCATCGAGTCGATGATGCCATCCAGCCATCTTATCCTCTGTCTTCCCCTTTTCCTCCTGCCTCCAATCCCTCCCAGCATCAGAGTCTTTTCCAATGAGTCAACTCTTCACATGAGGTGGCTAAAGTACTGGAGTTTCAGCTTTAGCATCATTCCTTCCAAAGAAATCCTAGGACTGATCTCCTTTAGAATGGGCTGCTTGGATCTCCTTGCAGTCCATGGGACTCTCAAGAGTCTTCTCCAACACTACAGTTCAAAAGCATCAATTCTTCGGAAGTCAGCTTTCTGCACAGTCCAAATCTCACATCCATACATGTCTACTGGAAAAACCATAGCCTTGACTAGACGGACCTTTGTTGGCAAAGTAGTATCTCTGCTTTTCAAAATGCTATCTAGGTTGGTTATAACTTTCCTTCCAAGGAGTAAGCATCTTTTAATTTCATGGCTGCAATCACCATCTGCAGTGATTTTGGAGCCCCCCAAAATAAAGTCTGACACTGTTTCCACTGTTTCTCCATCTATTTCCCATGAAGTGATGGGACCAGATGCCATGATCTTAGTTTTCTGAATGTTGAGCTTTAAGCCAACTTTTTCACTCTCCTCTTTCACTTTCATCAAGAGGCTTTTTAGCTCCTCTTCACTTTCTGCCATAATGGTGGTGTCATCTGCATATCTGAGGTTATTGATATTTCTCCCAGCAATCTTGATTCCAGTTTATGCTTCTTCCAGACCAGTGTTTCTCATGATGTACTCTGCATATAAGTTAAATAAGCAGGGTGACAATATACGGCCTTGACGTCCTCCTTTTCCTATTTGGAACCAGTCTGTTGTTCCATGTCCAGTTCTAACTGTTGCTTCCTGACCTGCATATAGATTTCTCAAAGAATAGCAAGAAGAGATAAGAAAGACTTCTTCAGCGATCAATGCAAAGAAATAGAGGAAAACAACAGAATGGGAAAGACTAGAGATCTCTTCAAGAAAATTAGAGATACCGAGGGAATATTTCATGCAAAGATGGGCTCGGTAAAGGACAGAAATGGTATGGACCTAACCGAAGCAGAAGATATTAAGAAGAGGTGGCAAGAATACACAGAAGAACTGTACAAAAAAGATCTTCACATCCAAGATAATCACGATGGTATGATCACTCACCTAGAGCTTCTACCTTTAGCCATTAGGAAAAAGGAGTTAAGAAATTAAGAAGTGTGCCATCCTGCCATAGGAATTGAAGAAAAGTTTTGAAGACAAGCCTCTTGATTTTTCCGCATCTGATTTGCTCTATTCATTTATGGTCTTCTTTTGCTTTTCTGCAGTACTTGATTATATTAAACCCAGTTACCTTCCCCAAACCTGAATTATCTTGTTTATTATTGTTGTTGTCCTTTAAAAATCAAGGTTGTGGTACACTGGGTGAATTAAAGATTCTAATTCTTCAACCTTCTCCATTGAGATGCATTTGGTTGTATGACTTCACAGCTTTTCTTACTAATGCAGTAGAGTCTGCTGCCCTGTCCTTTTGGATCTGAGTGGAGCTTGGAACTTGCTTCCATTAATGAGCTGTCAGCAGAGATAGCACAAGCAGAGGCTGGAAAAAGCCTTTGTGTGCTTCTGCTTGCCTTGGCTCTTCTGAAATTGTCTTGAGAATGTGCCCTGGCAAGCCTCCTGGAAGATGAGACAGACAGGTGGAGGGAAGCCAGATCATCTCTGTTGTCATGGCTGATGCCGTCCTCATCAGCAAGAGCTGGGTGAGCCCAGACCAGAACAGTCCAGCCAAGCCCGGCTGAGCCACCAGAGTCACTGACCTGGGGACTTACGAACAAAACAGATGCGTTTTGTTTTAAGCCACTGAGTTTGGGGTGGTTTATCATGCCATGTTTCTGTGGCAGTAGAAAACTGATACACAAAGAAACTCTCATTTGTAACTTTATTATTTCTTTGTAGATTACTTCATTGACCCATATTTGATTTTCTAATGGAAGCCAATAAGACAATTATAAAATAGATATTTGGCTATAAATAACTTACTGCAGATGGTGATTGTAGCCATGAAATTAAAAGACGCTTACTCCTTGGAAGAAAAGTTATGACCAACCTGGATAGCATATTGAAAACAGAGACATCACTTTGCAACAAAGGTCCATCTAGTCAAGGCTATGGTTTTTCCAGTGGTCATGTATGGATGTGAGAGTTGGACTGTGAAGAAAGCTGAGTGCCAAAGAATTGATGCTTTTGAACTGTGGTGTTGGAGTAGACTCTTGAGAGTCCCTTGGACTGTGAGGAGATCCAACCAGTCCATCCTGGGTCTTCTTTGGAAGGACTGATGCTAAAGCTGAAACTCTAATACTTTGGCCACCTCATGCGAAGAGTTGAGTCATTGGAAAAGACTCTGATGCTGGGAGGGATTGGGGGAAGGAGGAGAAGGGGATGACAGGATAAGATGGCTGGATGGCATCACCAACTCGATGGACATGAGTCTGGGTAAACTCCGGGATGGACAGGGGAGGCCTGGCATGCTGTGATTCATGGGGTTGCAAAGAGTCGGACATGACTAAGCGACTGAACTGAACTGAACTGAACTTACTCCATTATTCTTGCCTGGAGATTCCTATGGACAGAGGAGCCTGGCAGGCTATAGTTCATAGGGTCATACAGAGTTGAACACGACTGAAGTGACTTAGCATGCAAGCGCAACCTTTCAGGAAGATTTGTATTCTGTGAAGTGGGGTATGCCTTTAGTTAGATACTAGAAGTATAGGGGGGAAAACTTTTTTTTCTATAAATATTATGAAATATGCAGTCAATTTGTCCAAATAACATTTATTTTCTTTATCTATGAAGAAATTCAGGTCACCACATGACTATGGTCTAGTAACCAAAGTGTGTATGAAGATCATGGCCATTCATTTTATTATGAGAGATGCATAAAACTATGCTGCTTTGGAGTTCTACTGTATATAAACTCATGTTAATTTTATTAGTTGCAAAGAAACTTTCTTCCATCCCTACTCCTTAGAAATGTGCGTGCCTTCTTAGGCGTGGAAATGTGACTGCACTGCCAAGTTTCACTGCTGATTTGAAAAGCAAACAAATGGGAAGACCTTGAGATATGTAAGTTAGGGTGTTGTATATAGTTGTAGAGATACACACAAAGGATTATGTATATTTCTAGGTAGTTTATATTCGAGGAAGTTGTGAGGTTATTAAAAGTAACTTAGGTTGGATTTGGACTGTTTTTTTCCCAGCTACTCTTGCCTTCTTCCTGCCAAAAGTTCAGAAGATGGGAAAACTATCTAACCAATGAAGCTTTCCAGTCTTGGGGAAAAGGATACAGAACGGGAATATTGTGGAAGAAGGCCATAGGGCCCATGAGAGGTCCTGGCCTGCTCTGGGGAAGGCTTTGTTTATTATGTCGTTTTTTAAATTGAAGTATAATTGCTTGACAATGTTGTGTTAGTTTCTGCTGTACAACAACGTAAATCAGTTGTGGAAATCAGTATGCGACAGAAGAAACAACCCAATCAAAAACTGGGCAGAAGACCTAAATAGACATTGCTCCAAAAAAGACATACAGATGGCCAAGACACACATGAAAAGATGCTCAGTATCACTAGTTATTAGAGAAATGTAAATTGAAACTTCAATGAGGTATCATCTCATACGGCCAGTCAGAACAGCCATCATCAAGAAGCTACTGACAATACATGCTAGAGAGGGTGTGGAGAAAAGGAACCCTCCTACACTGTTAACAGGAATATAAATAGATACAATCACTGTGGAGAAGCGCATGGAGGTTCCATGACCCAGCAATCCCACTACAGGGCATATCTGCTGAGAAAACTGTAACTCCAAAAGACACATGGGCCTCAGTGTTCATAGAAGCACTATTTATATGATCCAGGACACCTATTAATAAATGTCCTTCAACAGATGAATGAATAAAGGAGTGTGATACATATATATGATGGAATATTACCCAGCCCTAAAAAGGACTGCTTTATTTTAACATAGCTCATACTGTGTAGGTCATGACAGTTGACTGCATGAAGCCAGCTGTCATGCTTGACATGTTTTTCAGAAGTTTCATTCCTTTAGCTAGCACACCATCTCTATGGATGTGATTTCCATAGCGATTTCCATTAGTTGTAGATTTACTTTCATCTTTAGATAATGTTGAAATGATTATTATATTGGCTATCCATAAAATGAAATATTATACAATACTAAAAATGATACATTTAAAGAAAATGTTAATGGCTTAAAAAATGCTCTATATGTAGAAGAAAAAGGCCAATTTTAAAACTGGGCATGCAATATAGTCATAATTATGTACATCTGTATTTATCTATTTATAATATGAAAAATGCCAGAAGGAAATACAGCAGAATGATTATCTCTATGTGATGGATTTATGATTATTTTTAATCTCTGTCATACATTTTTATTTTTCAATTAAAAAATGATGATATGACATTTATGATTAGAGAAATTAATGTATTAATTAAAATATGCTGGTTTAGGAGCACTTTGAAAGACAAAGGATGTGTCTTTTTTTCCTCCATATTCTAGTACTATGGCACCTAGTCCCGAGAGAGTCCCTTGAACAGCAAGGAGATCAAACCAGTCAATCCTAAAGGAAATCAGCCCTGAATATTCATTGGAATGACTGATGCTGAAGCTGAAGCTCCAATACTTTGGCCACTTGATGTGAAAAGACCCTGATTGTGGGGACGATTGAATGCAGGAGGAAAAGGGGGTGACAGAGGATGAGATGGTTGGATGGCATCACTGACTCGATGGACATGAGTTTGAGCAAGCTCCAGGAGTTGGTGATGGACAGGAAAGCCTGGCATGCTGTAGTCCATGGGGTCACAAAGAGTCGGACACGACTGAGCGACTGAACTGAACCGAACTAGCACCTAGTGCTTGGAATGTTGTAGGGGGGAAACAGAAAAAAGGAGACCTTAGACCAGGGTCCAGTACGCAGAATAGGGCCTTGGTTAATAAAGCAGAACACCAAGGCTATTTTAAGGTACAGTTATAAGAACGCAGAGATTCTGTTTCTTTAACATTAATGCATATATGTGGAATCTAGAAAAATGGTACAGATGAACCTAGTTCCAGGGCAGGAATAGAGACACAGATGTAGAGAACAGATGTATAGACACAGGTGGGGGAAGGAGAGAATGGGATGAATTGAGAGATTAGGTTTGATATAAATACACTGCTGCTGCTGCTGCTAAGTCGCTTCAGTCGTGTCTGACTCTGTACGACCCCAGAGACGGCAGCCCACAAGGCTTCCCCATCCCTGGGATTCTCCAGGCAAGAACACTGGAGTGGGTTGCCATTTCCTTCTCCAATGTATGAAAGTGAAAAGTGAAAGTGAAGTGGCTCAGTCATGTCTGACTCTTAGCGACCCATGAACTGCAGCCCACCAGGCTCCTCCGTCCGTGGGATTTTCCAGGCAAGAGTACTACCCTGTGTAAAATACATAGCTAGTCGGAAGCTGTTATATAGCATAGGGAGCTGAGCACAGGGCTCAGTGATGACCTAGGTGGGTGGGATGGGAGAGGGAGGGGATGTATATATACATATAACCGATTCACTTCGTTATATAGCAGAAACTAACACAACCTTGTGAAGCAAATATATTAAAAAAAAAATAGTCACAGGAGTGCTCAGTTGTGTCTCTTTGTGGCCAATGCACTGTAGCCCACCAGGCTTCTCTGTCCATGGGATTTTTCCAGTCAAGAAAACTGGAGTGGGTTGCCATTTCCTTCTCTAGGGGATCTTTGCAACCCAGGGATCAAACCCCTGTCTCTTATATCTCCTGCATTGGCAGGAAAATTCTTTGCCACTAGCGCCACCTAGGAAGCAGGAATTAAAAAAAAAAAAATAGTTACTATCATCCTTATGGTAGAATACCAAGAGCTTTGTGAGATCTAGGAACTATTATTTTTTTATTCAGTTGATAACCTTTGGATTGTTTCTTAATTGCTTTGTGTCCTTTTGTTCCTGTTGTTATGGAAGTGTAATTATTTCTGAATGCAGTGTTTCCCTGGAGTAACACTATGTGATGTGAGAGAGACTGTAAATGACAAAGAAAATAAAGGAAGCAGTTTCACATTGATGAAAACTTCATTCCTTTCCTCCAGGAAGTCTTTCTTGATTACTGCAACTACTGTTCTGCTTAATTGCCTTCACTGTGCTGTGCTTAGTTGCTCAGTTGTGTCTGACTCTTTGTGACCCTATGAACTATAGCCCACCAGGCTCCTCTGTCCATAGGGTTCTCCAGACAAGAATACTGGAGTGGGTTGCCATGCCCTCCTCCAGGGGATCTTCCCAACCCGGGAAGCGACAGGTCTCCTGCATTGCAGGCGGATTCTTCATTGTCTGAGCCACCAGGGAAGCCCAACTACCTTCATTACCTACTGTCATTTAGCCAAAGCTATGCCAAATGCCTACACCTACTCATTTTGGTAGTGCTCCCTGGGCAGGAATTACTGCATAGAACTTTTCATTTTTACTGTAAAGTGAAAGCTCTGCGGTGGAGGAAAATCCATGCAATTGCTAACTATGTGCTGGGCCCTGTCTTAAGCCCTCTTCTTAGCCATCCTCTTGACAGCCATCAAAACCAGATAGTCCTTGTTCCCATTTTACCGACAAGAAAACTGGGAGAGAAGTTAAGGCCCTTGCCAAAGTCATATGACTCATGAAGAGTAGAGCTTTGCTGCTCTAATTACCCTTGTCTGCTCTTCTATAATATTAATACTAAGGTGCCTAGTCAGTGTTCACTGATCAATCAAAAAGAAGCCCGTGATATTTTTGTGATTCCAGAACCATCACAGACTGAAAATGGAGAAGAGTCGTTATATCTGACAAGTTTGATAGAAAAGTTTGAAAAACTGATCTCACTTTAAATGATAAATCACAAGCAAATGAATAATTATTGTTTGCCTTACTCAGGGGAACGTGAGTCGTTGCACCTTGGGGATGAGTATATTTCTGTGCTATTAGGGGAAGTAAACATGCCTGTGCATTTTCTTCACTCTGATTTTGTTCTGATTCTTATTTTGCATATACAGCACTTTCTCAACTCATATTACAAAAAAATAACAGTGCAGACAACATCTGTACCTGTTTAAATAAGGAGGTGAGTTGATGGGATAAGAAGATTTGGAAATGGTATGTGCAGTGCAGAGAGTCTGCCCCATCTGGGCAGCTCCTGGGCAGAGCAGTCAGTCTGTGCAGAGAGCAGGTCTGGAGGGTCAGATAATTCTGGAGGACAGAACATCATCCAGGAAGGCAGGCCTCAGCTCTTTCTTTCAGCCTTGCCCCAAATCACATGTCCGCTCCTGGCCTAATCATGTTCCTTCTTTCTGCTTGAGTTTTCTTATCTGTCATTTGGGGAATTAAGAACCGGCCTTACCTTGCAAAGCCTTTTGAAAGCATTCCCTGAAAGGTGTTGGTTGTCCCTGTTGTTATTAATATTACTGGATCACCATTACAGGCCAGCCCTAGGCTTGGAATGGAAAAAGTGAGCCGACCTTGCCTGACGTGATCACAACCCTGTGAGCCAGTCAGCTTTCTTTTCCATCTGACCCTGAGGGCCTCGTGCTATCTGATGAGGCTCAGGCTTTTGACAGCTGGCCCAGGGTCATCCAGTTCAGAGCAAAAATGGGCCCTGTGGACCCAACACTTTGAGGGTTCTTTGAATGATTCGGCTGGGACAGATCCAGGTTCTTTTCATGCCAGATGGAAACTCGGCCTGGGCAAACACGGCACGGGCAGCGGTGCACTCTCTTCTCTTTCCCCCAAACTCACATTTGGTCTGAGCTGCTACACTTAAATCCTTTATTACCTACCACTAACCGCAAACATTTCCAAAGCCCATGGACTCTGCCTCATGGCTTTGAACTCATCACCTATGATGGAAACTTGAGATGTTATGTCTGCTTGGCTGAAATCTCCTCCTCTGGGAGAGAAGACAGTAATTGCCTTTTGGGTGATTTCACCTCCACTAATTCTTTTCATATTCATAGAGGGGGTTTTGATAAAACCTAAAGAAACAAACCTGCTTCCTGAGCTACATCGACCTTCCAGGGGCAGACTTCAGTGGCAGCAGCCTGTTTATAATCTCCTGGGCCTGTTTCTGTTTTCATTTTCCTGAAGATTGAAGTGGATGCGGTGCAGAAAACAATAGCAGGATAATACCGTAATCCTCTTGGTTCTCACACATGTTATTCACTAGCCCGCATTCAGAGATGTATGTAAGAATCTTCCGTCCTTATACCCGTGGGTAAACAAAGGAGAGCATGGTCTGTTGCCTATCCCTGGGGAATTAAAAACAAATGTATATACCATAATATTCCCAGAGATTAAGTTATTTGAAAGGCATTTTATTTTATAATCATGCAAATACATCTGTTCTTGTTTTTCAGGCTGGTAACCAGATCTCAAACGGCCAGTAAATAATCTCTCGTTTTTCTTTCTTTCTTTCTTCTCCTCTACTCTGTCTGTCCTGCCCTTTGCTCTTTGATGTGTGCGAGGGGATAGGAGGGTAATCAGGCACTGAGAAACCACAATTACGGAGGGTCGTTTTTCACTTATTATTTCTTCTGATGCTTTTACTTTTTGACTTTGCATGATTAAGGAAAGGGGTGGGGAAAAGGTTGGTGAGAGGGTCAGTCTATTGTGTTGCTTCTGGATTCTGTGTATTTACTCTTCCTAAGTCTGTGTACATTCTGAATCACTTGACATGCTGCACATTCTTCTATAAAATCTAGCTTGGAGCAGCAGTCTTTGGACACTGTGGAGGTACACTGAGTAATTCTAGGATTTGAATAGTTAAAAAAAAAGCTGAGAGGTTTTTTTTTTTTTTTTTTTTAAACAACCTGATGTCTTTGAGAACATACTTTCCTTAATTAGCAGTGACTAATTCTATAGTTTTTCTTTTAAATGAACTACCATCATTATACATAATGTATGGAAGCATTGCTCTTTTACAGTAATAAAGTTCACACTGAACTGGTAGAATCAAATGTCATAATGGGCTGCTAGAGATTATCTGATCTATTATTAGAATTCCAGTAAAATTAGGTTTAGGGTTTGATAGAAAGAGCATTTATTTAATAATATATTATAACATATATAATAAAAATATATATTAATATATTTTCATGAGCATATATTGCAGCTAAAGACAGAATACTAGTAATTCATAAAAATGCATCTACCTATTTGTTGATTTGAAAGTTAAAGATTAATGTATAGTTTAATTTTGAAGGATAATCAAGTGCTATTCTAAGACTTTAAGTTGATTACAGGCATCAGCATTTGAAAACATCGACTGAATCTACTTAAAAATATGTGATGCATGAAATCCAAACGCTATGAAAATTTAAATATTTATAATCACAGATGGATATTAAGAAAACTTATAATGATTAAAATGTATTATTGACTTTTAAAAATTATTAATAATTACAAGTAATCAGAGATTTCTAGGCAAATTATCTCTCACAAGAAAGATAGTTATTGTGTTTTTGAACAAAGTTCTTATAATCATTTAGTAAGTCATATAACCTCTTACTTCATTGTAAAATGATCCATAGTTTGATTACTTAAGAGATTATTAACCCAATCTAATGTCTCCAGAGCCATTAAAACCTGACTAGGTGGGGGTGACATTTTAGTAATCCAGAATCTGTTAGTTTATGCTGGATTCTGGCACTCACTGGCGTTTTGCTGGGTAATCCCGCCAAAGGGCTATACTATAAATCCAAGTGTGTTTCCTTCCTGAGCTTGAGCCACATGAAACCAAAAGACTTCTGTGTGTCGAACATGGGTTTTGTTCCTGATTTGAGCATCGAAGCCAAAGGTTGAATTAAACCGTTCTTTTTCAGTTCAACTCTGTACTGGAATCATTTTATACTTTATAGTCTAAATAGTAGAAGAATATATGGAATTATAATAACTGAGTGAAAGCTTTTAATTGCTCTCCCCGCCATCGACAGCTTTTTACGTTTAGTCCTTAGCCGTGGCATTCATTCAGAGCAGCAGTTATCAAGGATGGGGATACAGGGTGAAGTAACATGCGTGCTCAGTCACTACGTCATGTCCAATTCTGCAACCCCATGGGCTGTAGCCCACCAGGCCTCTCTGTCCATGGGAAGTTCCAGGCAAGAATACTGGAGTGGGTTGCCATTTCCTCCTCCAGGGGATCTTCCCGACCCAGGGATCCAACCTGCATCTCCTGCGTCTCCAGCATTGGCAGGAAGATTCCTTTCCACTGAGCCACTGGTCCAGTTAAGTCTCTGTGCTCTCAGTACAGGGGCCCTGGTTCAATCCTTGGTCATGGAACTAGATCCCACATGCAGCTACTATAAGACACTAGCACAGCCAAATAAATAAATATTATTTTAAAAAGAAGTGGGGCTAAATTAGCACTCAGATAAAACTACTCTAGGCCTTATGCCAAATGGTTTAAAACCATTTAACACATGGATCAAAGTAGCCACATGGGAAGCCCTAGTGAAGTAGAAGAAATGGTAGATCAGAATCTCTGGGAAGGAGGCTTGAATTGAGTGCTGGGATTCAAAAAAACATGCTTGCCTACTTGAGAAGTGATTCTATGGTGAAACTCTGTCACTAATGGGATCATGCTAGGAGAAAGTGATGGACTTGAAGCCATTGACTTAAAGTATTTGTAGCTGAGTGGTCCGTTTAAGTGAATGCAAAGATCTCTCTCTCCCCAAAGGGCTTTTTTCACGATCTGATATGTAATGTGTGTGTGTCTGCGTGTGTGCACTCATGGAAGAAGTTTGGAGAGAGGGAGGTGCTCTTACCCTCTCCAAGTGACAGGAAAGATAGGGAACTGGAGGACAGACAGTGTCTGCTTTCTCTCCTGTACTCAGAGCTGATTCTGATTCTGACACTCGCATGTGAGGAGCCTCTAGGGACTCCCAGGATACTTGGAGACACCTCAGCGGTGGTCTGAGATCCTATAATCAATTGTCAGAGGTAAATCAAGGAAATCCAGATGGTAAGGTCAACATTTCATTTTTCTCACAAGCTTGTGAGACCAGAAAAGCTTTGGGCAACATTGTTTTACTTTAACAATTAAGATAATGAGTATTTTAGTAATTCAGAATTCTATATAAGTATCATATTCTGAAGGCTGAATTTTAGACACAGAGTCATTGGCATCAAGAAGATATATTAATAAAAAAATCCTGATTTTTTTTTAAATGAAAAAGAAGCCTTCCAGCGAAATAATATATTCTGAATTTTTTTCCACTTGTGGATTATAGCCCATAAGTTAAATGCTTGGATAAAAATTAATGTCTGGGATTGTTCTTGTCTCAGATAATGTATTGGCTGTGTGACTTTTGACAAGTCTTTTAATGCTCTGTGCCACAGATTCCCTATCACTGGAAGAAACTTAATACTCACTGCCCTAGATACATCAGGAAAAGTACTTTATTAATGTTTTGTTTGCATTGCTTAACAGCGACTGAAGCAAGGTGAAGCTTATTTGTGAACTTAGTTTATCAGAAAGCTGAGAAATGAAGTTTCAGAAAATCATCTGCTGGTTTCCAAAGTTATGGCAGAGTTCTCATAGAATCCCTATGCCCTCTACTCTACCTCCCCTACACAAAGAAAACTGCCCCCTCCACAAAAAAACACCTTTGATGCCGCTGAATATTATGCATGCTGTTTATTATGACTAAAAAGACCAGTTGTCTTTGTGAGCATATATCAGTGTTTATACATATAATATTTCTGACTGTAAGTGAGATGAGTGTTTTCTGCCCAGAGAAAACTCATATTGCTTCATTGTTTAGTTGCTCAGTCATGTCTCATCCTACAGCGCAGGGAGCAGGGATCCAGGTGGAATCCAGCAGTCTTGCAGAGTTGAGGAGATGGACACTAGGTTTCCGAAGTCCAAGATGTCTAGAATTTTCAAGGCACAGTACTGGGAGGAGGGAGCTATTTGAGAAAGAGGTCCTGAAATATGCATGAGACCCCTTGAGACCTGTTGAATATGGTTTGCAAGTGCCTGGGTGGAAACTCCACAAGGCCAGATAAAAACAACTTTCCAAATACGTTAACTATTACTTGGGGCTGTAACACAAATGGTGACACAGGTCTGGAAATTATGTTCCTTCTAACTGAATCCAAGGAAAGAGACCTGGGGCATTCAGTAGACATCCTAGCAAAGCTATAACTTAGAAGTGGGCTATAGGACTTCCCTGATGGTCCACTGATTAAGTCTCTGTGCTCCCAATACAGGGGCCTGGGTTCAATTCCTGGTCAGGGAACTAGATCCCACACGCAGCAACTAAGACCTGGCACAGTCAAATAAATAAATATTATTTTAAAAAGAAGTGGGGCTAAATTAGCACTCAATAAAACTGCTCCAGGCATTTAACAAATGGATCAAACTAGCCCACAATTAACTTAATTATCTGCTAGAGAAATTCCAGTGCTCTTTAAAGAAATACAACAAAATTAATTGCTCAAAAGCAGAAAAAATGAAATATACTGTCTCCAGAAAATTACTAAAAATTTGAAAAAACAGAAACTATAACACATAATCATCAGGAAATAATTCAATAAAACATCCAGAAATTAGAGAGTGAAGAAATTAACAGAAAAGAAAATATGCCTCTTATGCACAAGATAAAAGGTAACATGTTCTTCATTATGAAGATGATGAAGAGAGAAATGGAAAATATGAAAAATAATACAAATATAACTTGTAGAGATAAAAAGCACAATATCTGAAATTAAAAAATACCATAAATGGAAATTATAGCAGATTCCACACTGGAAATAAAAATGCCAATGGAATTAAAGTGACAGCAACAGGAAAAACTCAAAATTAAAGTATGGTGCATTAAAAAATAAAGTCTCAGAGACCCACTGGATAATATTCAGTGGTATAATACATGTTTAATTGGATGCAAAGATGGTGAGTCAAATAATACTTGAACAAATGATAAAAATTTTCCCAATTTGATGAAAATGATAAAGCCTCATATCAGAAACTTAAATACTCAAATAAGAAAAGAAAATGGCCTAAAATGAATGATTTAAGCTTCTATTTAAAGGGAAAAATATCAGATTAAGCTCAAAGTAAGAAATAAGAAGGAAACAGTAAAGATAAGGCACCAGTGAAATAGACGATGGAAAAGCAAAAAGTTAAAAATAACGAATAAGTTCTTTACAGAGATTATTAAAATTACTAAATGTTTAACAGGATTAATCTAGAAAAGGAATCTTTGACAAAGGAGGCAAGAATATACAATGGAGTAAAGACAATCTCTTTAACAAGTGGTGCTGGGAAAACTGGTCAACCACTTGTAAAAGAATGAAACTAGATCACTTTCTAACACCGCACACAAAAATAAACTCAAAATGGAGTAAAGATCTAAATGTAAGACCAGAAACTATAAAACTCCTAGAGGAGAATATAGGCAAAACACTCTCCGACATAAATCACAGCAGGATCCTCTATGATCCACCTCCCAGAATTCTGGAAATAAAAGCAAAAATAAACAAATGGGATCTAATTAAAATTAAAAGCTTCTGCACAACAAAGGAAAACATAAGCAAAGTGAAAAGACAGCCTTCTGAATGGGAGAAAATAATAGCAAATGAAGCAACTGACAAACAACTAATCTCAAAAATATACAAGCAACTTATGCAGCTCAATTCCAGAAAAATAAATGACCCAATCAAAAAATGGGCCTAAGAACTAAATAGACATTTCTCCAAAGAAGACATACGGATGGCTAACAAACACATGAGAAGATGCTCAACATCACTCATTATTAGAGAAATGCAAATCAAAACCACAATGAGGTACCACTTCACACCAGTCAGAATGGCTGTGATCCAAAAATCTGCAAGCAATAAATGCTGGAGAGGGTGTGGAGAAAGGGAACCCTCCTACACTGTTGGTGGGAATGCAAACTAGTACAGCCACTATGGAGAACAGTGTGGAGATTCCTTAAAAAATTGCAAATAGAACTACCTTATGACCCAGCAATCCCACTTCTGGGCATACACACCGAGGAAACCAGAATTGAAAGAGACACATGTACCCCAATGTTCATCGCAGCACTGTTTATAATAGCCAGGACATGGAAACAACCTAGATATCCATCAGCAGATGAATGGATAAGAAAGCTGTGGTACATATACACAATGGAGTATTACTCAGCTGTTAAAAAGAATTCATTTGAATCAGTTCTGATGAGATGGATGAAACTGGAGCCGATTATACAGAGTGAAGTAAGCCAGAAAGAAAAACACCAATACAGTATACTAACACATATATATGAAATTTAGAAAGATGGCAATGACAACCCTGTATGCAAGACAGCAAAAAAGACACAGATGTGTATAATGGACTTTTGGACTCAGAGGGAGAGGGAGAGGGTGGGATGATTTGAGAGAATGGCATTGTAACATGTATACTATCATGTAAGAATCGAAACGCCAGTCTATGTCTGACGCAGGATACAGCATGCTTGGGGCTGGTGCACGGTGATGACCCAGAGAGATGTTATGGGGAGGGAGGTGGGAGGGGGGTTCATGTTTGGGAACGCATGTACACCCGTGGTGGATTCATGCCAATGTATGGCAAAACCAATACAGTATTATAAAGTAAAATAAAGTAAAAAAAAAAAAAATTAATCTAGAAAAGGAAAAACTTCAAGTTACCAACATAAGAAATGAAGCTTAGAACATAAGTATAGACCCTACAAATGATTTAAAAAAAATGAGGAAGTGTTATAACAAGTTTATGCTGATTGTGACATGTAATGACATAGATTCCTTGAAAGACAGATACAAGCTTAGCCACAGAGAAAGAAGTAACAGAAATAGCTTTATATCACTGAATTTATAGTCAAAATTCTTCTCACAAAGAAAAAATATAGTTGTAATTGGTTTCATTAGTGAAGTTACCAAAAATTCAAATATACAAGAACAACTTAAATGCAAAGGGCCTAGAATTACCAACATAGTGAAAAACAAACAAAACTGAAGGACTTGAATTAGACGATTTCAAGAATTACCATGCATTTACAAAAATACAGTATTAAGGTTAATAAATAAATTAATGAAATAAAAGAGTCTAGAAGTTCAGTTTCCAAGGTAATTCAGTAGACTGGAGAAGAATCTTTTCATCAGATGAGGCTGGAACAAATCATCCATAGTAGAAACATGGGCCTCAAATCTTACCTCACACTATATACAAAGTTTAATTCAGTTTGGATCATATACGTAAATGTATAAGCCCGAGCCACAAACTACAGAAAGAAACAGGAGAAAAATTTTATGACCTTGAGTTAGACAAAGAAGTCTTAGATCACAGAGAAGACTCACAGACTTACTTGTAGAAGCCACAGCTATAAAATTTCTAGAAGGAAACATTTGTCATCTTGGGTGACAAGATTTCTTAGATCTACTCAAAGAACTTGTACATAAAAGCAAAAATGGTATGTTGGACTTCATCAAATTAAGAAGTTTTGCTCTCCAAGAATCACCATTAAGAAAATAAAAAGGCCAGACATGGAATGGGAGAAAATACTTACAAAACATGTATTTGATAAAGGATTTGAATCCAGAGTAGGTAAAGAACATTTATAACTCAATAACTAGAAATCCAACAACTGACAAGAAAAAAAGAAAAAAAAAAGGAAAAGCAAAAGAATTAAATACTCCACCAATGAATATGTATGAATGGTTAATAAATACAAGATGTTCAACATTGTTAGTTAATAGTAAAATGTAAATTAAAACTACAATGTGATACCTCTACATACATTCTGAAACTACTAAAATTAAAAAGACCCCAAATGCTAAGTGCTGGTGTTGATATAGAACAACTGGAAATATACAAAGCTGATGATAAAGTTCAATAATATACCCATTTAGGAAACAGTATGGAAGTTTGCTGTCAGGTTAAATGGACTGTTTAAACCCAATTTTAAAGAAGCTTTCTGAACCACAATGCCGCTCACTATGTATTTATATACTCACCCACTTATTCACTTAACTAATTATATGAGCAAAGATCTTGCAATTAAGGCCACTTGTAACTGCATCAATGTAAACACAACTTGGTACTGAAAGAACTGCAGTTTAGTTGATTTAGTTAATTGGGCTCATGGAATATAATGTCCAGAACTGCCCCTCTGGGGCTTCCCAGATGGTGCAGTGGTAAAGAATCTGCCTGCCAATGCAGAAGACACAGGAAACGTGGGTTCGATCCCTGGATTGGGATAATCCCCTGGAGGAGGAAATGGCCACCTGCTCTAGTATTCTTGCTTGGGAAATCCCATGGACAGAGGAGGCTGGTGGGCTAAAGTCCTTGGGGTCACAAAGAATCAGACATGGCTGAGCACATGACTCACAGGACCATGTAGAGAGACTATTGATATCAGATTTATGGGATAAGGGAAGACTTTTTAGAGGTAAAGATAGCAAGTGGAAACCTGAAGATCAAGATCTTCAAAATTCTGTACCGTCTGGCTACTGGCTTTCTATGCTTCAGCCCACATAGCTTTGCAGATTTGTGCCAGGATATACCCCAAAGCCAAGGGGTCAGAACTGCACTGCAAAAAGCTTTCCTCTCTAGTGAGATGTAGTAAGGAAATGGACAATGGTATGAACATGAAGTTGATCACAAGACTAGATGTATTGAGCCTTGGCCACCATATCTTGTTCATTTGTGTATACTTAACAATTAGGAGAAAATTGAATGAGGCAGAGAATAACTTGCCAAATGAATTATAAGGGAATTGCCAGGCAATACATGAGTTGAATTGATGTAGTGATGGGGTATCATGGATTATCTGGGGATCCCAGGTCTGTGAGTAAATAGTAACCGCCACTGCTCACAATGAGACCTGGTTGGTCTGGTGACTGCATCACATATGGCAGGATAGCTTTTGAGTGCTAGACAGACTTAGAGGTAAAATTTGGGATGATCTCTCTCTGCTCTTACCATGAATATTGTTCTCAAATAAATAAACACCAGGCCTGAAGAAAAGCTTTATAACATTTTTAAAGCTCTGTAGTAATAGGAAAATCTCAGATCTCTCTAGACTATGCCTAGTTCACTTTACCAGACTGAAGATTGCTTGATATATCCATTTTCTAAGAATATAGAACATGTATATTATTATAAACAATTTGGTTCTTAGGTACAATCAAATAACAGAAGTGTTCTCATTCATAGCAATTGATTTAAAAACAACATCTCTGATCATGTCAATTTGGAATCAATGTTATTTAGGTTGCATTAACAGAAAAAATGATGTTTTGTTTGGTCTCTAAGAAAAAGCAAGTCTTATTTCTTCAAAGCTAGCTAAATAGCCTAGGGTACTGAGGTCATGGAAGTAAAAACAAGGGATTTGTTGTTTTTTTTCTTTTTCATAAGATATAAATATCTTTATGTTCTCTCTGTTTCATAGTACTCTTTATTTTTTCTTTCCATCTTTCATAATCCATGTCTTTTTTTCACATTTTGCTTTGTTCATTCATATTCCCTAGCTTGTAAAGTTGCCATATTTCCTGTTTGAATAAATGTTTCTTTTTTAAAATAACTTTGTTTTTTAATTGGAGGATAACTGCTTTGCAATGATGTATTGGTTTTTGCCATACAACTTGAATCAGTCATAATTACGTATGTAAGGCGCCTTCTTGAGCCTCCCTGCCCCCTCCCAGCTCACCCCTCTAGATTATCACAAGAGCACCAGGCTGGGCTCCCTGTGTTATATAGTAACTTCCCACTAGCTATCTCTTTTACACATTATAGTGTGCACATGTCAATGTTGTTTTCTCATTTGTCCTTGCCTCTCCTTTCCCCGCTGTGTCCACAAGTCCCTTCTGTACATCTCTCTCTATTCCTTCCCTGAAAATAGGTTCATCATGACTATTTTTCTAGATCATACATATATGCCTTAATATATATAATATTTGTTTTTCTCTTTCTGACTTGCTTCACTCTGTACATCAGGCTCTGGGTTCATCCGCCTCACTACGACTGACTCACATTCATTTTATTTTATGGCTGGGTAATATTCCATTGTCTATATGGTTCTTAAACTTGAATGTACATCATCACAGTCATTTAGAAGGTTTGGGAAACACAGAGGACTGAGTAACAACTCTAAAGTCTGATTCAGAAAGAGGAGAAATGTGTGTGAAAATCTGCATTTGTAATAAGTTCCCAGGTGAGGCTAGTGCTCCTGGTTCTGAGACCATACCTTGATAATCACCAACCTGTAATTCATCCTACAGGTAGCAGGCTAGGGAGATACTGACTGTTCTAGAATGTGCTCAAATGGACTCTAAGTGGTCTGAAAGCCTAATTGCAAGGGAACCAGGTAATAAATCTGCCATCTCAAGGTTAATTGCCTATGTTGTTTTTAACCTTGAGATTGGAGGTGCTTTAAAATCTTTTTATAGAGGTTCCAGTAGACTATAAATCCAGAAAGTATATAGTTGTGAAACTTTTACCATTGTTGTCTCTTCCCCAATATGGTTTTTTTTTTCCTTGGTTTGCATAATCACCTCATAATCTTTAAGCTTTGCTGAATATTTTCTACTGAAAACATAAAGTAGATAAAATATTATTAAACGGTTCTGACAGCTGAAGAAAATGAAAATGATTGTTTGTATTTAATAAGTCAAGAATGGAAGAGTAATTGTTTAACATAAATGAAAAAAGTGCAGAGCTCCATATTATCTGTATACTTGGCATTTCACCGAGTGGAGCAACACATCTTTGTTTGCAGCCCTGCTAGTTAAACCTTTTCCATATGTTTTGCCAAAGCTAAAACATAAAAAATTAATAAATAAAAACCCTCTGAAAAGCCAGGATCTGTTTTTAGAATTTCTATCAGGCCTCAGAAAAATCACTCTGCCTATTTTTTTAATACCAATTTTTTTCTTTCTTCATTTGACATTCCTGAATTTAAATTATGTTTGTGGATTTGCCATCCAGTCTTTTTCTTGTTCATATTTGTTTATTTGTTTTTTGTCCTTCACAGTAAAGATGGTTTCTCTATTTTTATTTTTAAGTATTGTTATTATTTTTAGGTGGGTAATAGTAGTTTTACAATGTTGTATTAATTTCTCCTGTACAAAAATTGAATCAGCTATCTGTATACATATTATCCCCTCTTTCTTAGACACCCCTCCCCTCATCCTACCCATCTAAGTCAGCACAGAGCGCCGAGCTGAGTTCCCTGTGCTACACCATATTGAGACTCATTTTACGTTTCCAGGTTACATCTGACTCCGGTGGACTCTTCGTCTGATACCTGAAAGGAGTATTGTGCATTTGTGTAGTGCACTGATAGCTGGAAACAATAGGGTCGCTATTAGCCAATTCCACCTGGCAAGATGCAGCCTGTTGCCCAAGCTCTGGGACCTTTTTAATCCAGACATACAGTGCATACCATTTGAACATCAGAACAGTCTTGCTTCTTCCCCAGCTGTCTCCTTGTTTCTGCTGAATGGAGCAGGGGACATGGATGGTGGGGGACATGGCTGAGGGAGAGAAGACTTGGGAAGAAATGCAGCCTGCTCATTAATAATCTTAGGACGCTTTTCTTACCATGAAGGAGAAAGCCACTTAACAATTAAGATTTGCTCTTTGTTTTCAAAAATGCTTTTAGATTCCTTGTTTACCTAAAATTCAGGTCAAAAACTAAAGAAGACCATTGATCATGTCACAAACTCTTAAATGTGTTTGACTGAGTGCTTAGGAAAGGGTGGTGGGTGCATACCAACCATACCAGCACACTCATTACACCTCGGGCCTTCTTCTGAGCCCTTCAGGAGAGTCAATGGGAGCTTTGTGTCAACATGTAGCAAAGAACTGGACTCATTGTGTGTGCTTCTTTGCCTTCAGTCACCTGCGTTGGGATTTTAATCTCCTGAACTAAACCTTTGAGAGTTGTTCCGGCTTGATTATCCTCTCATTCTATTCATTCCTCTTCCATGGGACCCCTTAGTCATTTTTACTTTGTTCAGTGGTTCAAACTGGTAAGTGGTCCTGATCAGACAGTGTGTTAGGGCTCGATAAATTGGCATTGTTTGGGGCCTAGCAGATGTTCAGAGATTGGTAATATGAAGAGAATGGGAGGAAAATGAGAATGGAGAAAAATTAGTTATAATGTGGAGGCAGTCCGATTATAGGCTAAATAGAAGGTTTTTAGGCCAAAGAGTTTTAGAAATCCATTCTCAATTCTAATCAGCCCCATATGTGTTATATTAATATGTTGCATGAAGACACTGTTTTATTGGAAACTTCTTAATATTCAGAAATCTTCGTGTAGATATTCTTCCTTCACTGAGTTTTTTTTCTTCTTAAATTTTTTTTTTTTTTTTTTTTTTTGCCATGAGGAAGTTTTGTTTGGCCTGGAGTAAATGAAACTTAGAGCCCAAAAGGCTCAGTTAAATTGAGCTTGAAACTGAGAACCCATGACGCTGCTGCGAGTGCTGAGCAAAAAGAAGAGCGTTGGTGGTACTTCAGCCCAGTGGAGTCATCTGACTTTTCTATTTGATTACAGAACTGAGATAAAAAATTATGAATATATAAAACTAAACCTTCTGAGATATTAAATTTTTATAAACTGGAACTCTTTAATAACTGATGCAATCATTCAAACTAAATTAATGTTGGTGAGCAGAGTTTATTGACTTAGTTGCAATGGAATGCCATGGCACTTCATGTCACCTGCCAACTGTCCATCATACAAGCACTACCCTTGATACTGAAGCCAGCAGACCTATGCCAGCTGGCAGCTTTGGTGGCAAAGCCATTGATCCAAAGGGGATGGAGGAAGCACTGAGCCCTGCTCTTACGTGCTATACCTGTCCCAGGCTGAATTCAGGTTTGGGACAGTCCAGTGCAGGCCTGAGATAAATTCAGCAAAACCCATATTCGAGGCACCTGTGTAGATCTTCACTGGACTGGAATCGTTACACCTGTCAACTCCCTGCAATAAATTAGCTTCCATGTCAACATTAAACCTGATAGAAAATTCCACCAGAAGGTAGAACATAGACATGGCAGGGTTTTCTTCATTGTAAAATGAAGAGTGGTGTGTGGAAGACACGTTTCAGGAAAGACATTGAAGACTGGCTGGCATTTTAAAATTGGTCTCTGCCTATTGGTTTGGTTCATTCCTTATCGTGAACCTTGGTAATTACATTCTGTATATCCCTTGAGGCTTCAGACTGACAGGACTGTGCATTAGAAGAAGGGATGGAAAACTCCCAACAATACTTGAATTCAGCTTACTTGGCTGCATGTATTATGACAACATCTTTCATCACTGTAGTAATCTCATATAGTAATGTTGGGCAGCATAATAATAAATTCCTTTTATCTTGCCTTTTTTTAAGCTTAAAGATTTCCCTTGTAGCAAACATTTTTATGTAAAACTACACACATTTTTCTTAGTGTTTCCTTGGGGGGAAAAATTGGGTTAAATGGGTATGTGTTTGCATCTATTTGGTATTTTAGATTTTAATGAAGAAAATAAATGCTCACATTTTAAAGGCTTTCCTTGGTTTTAAACATTTACTATATCACAAAACTGCTTTTATAGTATTCTTAAAAGGAGCTATGTATATGCTAAATATGGCAAGTGAGAATTGAATCATGATGGGAGAACTTGAAAAGGTGAAATAAGATGAAAATACATACGCTACTGAAATTATTTTAGGCAAAGTTTTCATACATCTAGTCTTGAGTGCTGTTGGTTTTTACTGTAATTATGAAGTTAATCCTGTTTGTACATGAAAGATGTTACTTTGTTTTCATCTTACCCAACATAGAAGAGAAATTCTAGTCCATTGTGAATCTCTGTGTTCTTAGAAATAGTGAAAGTGGCATTTAACATCAACTTAGTTTCCTTGCATGATGGCTATTCAGCTCCTAAAGTTTTTAGACCAAGGTGAGGAATTAGTTCCCTGTAAGGTAACATTCAGAAAACTAAGATCATGCCATCTGGTCACATCACTTCATGGGAAATAGATGGGGAAACAGTAGAAACAGTGTCAGACTACTTTTTTGGGCTCCAAAATCACTGCAGATGGTGATTCCAGCCATGAAATTAAAAGATGCTTACTCCTCGGAAGGAAAGTTATGACCAACCTAGATAGCATATTGAAAAGCAGAGATATTGCTTTGCTGACTAAGGTCCATCTAGTCAAGGCTATGGTTTTTCCAGTGGTCATGTATGGATGTGAGAGTTGGACTGTGAAGAAGGCTGAGTGCTGAAGAATTGATGCTTTTGAACAGTGCTGTTGGAGAAGACTCTTGAGAGTCCCTTGGACTGCAAGGAGATCCAACCAGTCCATTCTAAAGGAGATTAGTCCTGGGTGTTCATTGGAAGGACTGATGCTAAAGCTGAAACTCCAAAACTTTGGCCACCTCATGTGAAGAGTAGACTCATTGGAAAAGACCCTGATGCTGGGAGGGATTGGGGGCAGGAGGAGAAGGGGACGACAGAGGATGAGATGGCTGGATGGCATCACTGAGTCAATGGACATGAGTTTGAGTGAACTCCGGGAGTTGGTGATGGACAGGGAGGCCTGGCATGCTGCAATTCACGGGGTCGCAAAGAGTCAGACACGACTGAGCGACTGAACTGAACTGAATGAACTCTCTTAGATGCTTTAAAATATGTCACTGTATTGATGTGAATAACAACCCTTATGGCAAATACCATTATTGTCTCCATTTGTGGATGAGAAGACTGAAGAATTTCTTCAATTTCTTTCAGGTTCTTCAAAGTTGACCAGTGAATTAAAAAAGAACTCTTAAATATTGTACTTTAGAGTTAGAGATGAGAATATGGCTAGGGTTCTATTGCTTCTTTGCAAACCTGAAGTGTGATGGTTGTGTGTTTCTTCTTATAGGGAATTGTCTGTTGATCTTCACATTACAATAATCTACATTATTTCAATGACTGATAGTGTTGTTTTGTATCCTTCTTTGGGTGGTAGAATTCATATTGGAGAAACACACTGGAAGTCTTCTCCTGTTAGATCCCTGTCCCAGTCTTTATCTTAGGACTGAGTTTTGACATCAAGATGACTAGAAGGCAAGTTCGTCTCTCTGTGGCCTCCTGGCAGAGGACTACTGAGAGAGAGAAAATTTCCCAGAGAGTTAAGAGTGGTCCCTCCATCCAGATCTTTGTACAAAAGTTTCCAAGATTATTAGTGAGCAATCCACAATCGGAGGTTACCCAGTCTTAGGCCTAATTTGTTTCTTTAAAACTTTGGTATTCAAAAGGTGGTGCCAGTGCCACCCACTCTTCACCTGGGAGACCCCACCAAATAACATTCTTGACTCCCACACCCAAGACCTACTGAGCCAGAGTCTGTGTTTTAACAGAGCCTTCAGCCATTCATCTGCACAGTGAGAAGCTCTGCTTTAAAGAGCATAAGTTAAAAAGGATCAAAACTCAGTCATTTGTAGTGAAATGGATGGACCTAGGGTCTGACATATAGAGTGAAGTAAGTCAGAAAGAGAAAAAACAAGTATCATATATTAACACATGTATATGGGGTTTCCCTAGTGGCTCAGCTGGTAAAGAATCTGGTTGCATGCGGGAGGCCTGGGTTTGATCCCTGGGTTGGGAAGATCCCCTGGAGAAGGGAATGGCTATCCACTCTAGTATTCTGGCCTGGAGAACTCCATGGACTATGCAGTCCATGGGGTTGCAAAGAGCTGGACACAGCTGAGTGATTTACACTTCACTTCATGGCATCTAGGAAGACAGTGCAGATGAGTCTACCTGCAGGGCAGGAATCGAGACTCAGACATCGAGAATGGACATATGGATGTAGGGCAGGAAGGAGAGGATGAGACGGATCGAGAGAGTAGCGTTGATACATATATGCACACCATGTGTACAATAGATAGCCAGTGGGAAGCTGCTGTTTAGCACAGGGAGCTCAGCTCAGTGCTCTCTCACGACCTAAAGTGGTTGAGTGGGGGAGGTGGTGGGAGGTAGGTCTGAGAGGGAGGGGATACGTGTATACATATAGTTGTTTCACTCTATTATACAGCAGGAACTAACATAACATTGTAAAGTGACTACACTAAAATAAAAAAGAGCATGGGTGTCTATACTGCTAGAATGTAATCCAAAGTCCAGATCCCACCTCTGTCAGATATTGCAGATATTGGCTATGTAAACTCAGGCAAGTCACATGATATGTGGGCCTAAGTTTCCACATCTGCAAAGGAGAGAAATAACCAACAATGCAGGTCTGTTGGAGGATGAAAATAGGGAACACATGTAAAGCCCATGTTCTAAGTTGTCAAATGACTCTGCTCACTTACAAGTCAGGCTGACCCTGTGCTCTTTGTGTCAGGGTGATCTTGAGGGCAAAGACCACTCCATCCTTTTAGTTACATCCACAGACTTCTCCAGGGCAGTGCTGTCACTGTGGAAAGGAGTTGAAGGGATGGGTGGAGTGGTTGAGGGTCTCATGTTCCTGACGGCCAGAGGCCTGGAAGCTCTGATGTCAAGGAATGTTCTGGAAGCAGGAAGAAGGCAGCCGGTGTTCAGGGAGACTTTCTCCCTTTAGCTTGATTTGTATATTATTTGATAGCATTATATTAACACATGGACATCATCACACATTCCGTGCAAAATAGGTGCCTGTCCGGTGTAAGAACTGAACAGGGAAAACATAAGTCAGCAATCAAGAAATTTAAACATAAGAGAGAGAAGATTAAGAAGGCAGCAAAAAGGGGGTTAGATGGTTACATAGCATCACTGACTCAATAGACATGAATTTGAGCAGACTCTGGGACATAGTGGAGGACAGAGGAGCCTGGCATGCTGTGGTCCATGGGATTGCTAAGAGTCAGACACAACTTAGCCATTGAACAACAACAACAAAAGAGGGGTTGCCGGCCACACTCAAACTCTGAAAGTGCTTTGAGAACGTTAATGAGCCTACGAGAAGAAGAGTTCCACAGGCAGGTCAGCCTCCCTCTTTGGGCTGTGCAGGGGAATGCAGGGACGGAGTGGGAATTTTCCTGGTGTCACTGATGGGCTTGGGACACCCTTTCAGAAGGCATTATAAACACAGCACTTCCTTAGTGTCCCTCACTGTGGTCACACTTCCTGCTCAACACGGACTTTGTTATAGTAGTTTCTTACTGTTGACAGAAATGTCGTTGGCGACCTCAGGCAGCCTGCAGATGGACAGTGAGCCAAAACAAACACACCCCCAGGTTATCCTAGCTCCAGATGATTGTAGTTTTTGCATATGTGCCCTGGCAGCTTCCACTTCTATCAGTGCTATTGTTTCAGTTTATGGTTAAACTTTTTATCTAATAAAGATATATGTTCCATCATAGGACAAGGGTTAGCTGAGTTCACTGAAACAGGAGAAAATGCAGAGAGAGGTGTAAAGCTGCCTGGGGCAGCGTTCTTTACCAACAAGGGGATTCATGACCCCCGAGATCACCTTTCAAGCATCCTGCAGCCAGAGTTGTTTTTCAGATTATATGGGCCACACGAGCCACTGAGTGTGAAATGTGCCAACATGACCCTGAATGTAATAGTTATTTTTTTTCCACCTGGTTTTAATTTTGGTCACCAACAACTCAAGAAAATTAATAAAAATAAATAGGGCTTCTTTTTTTTTTCTTTATTTCCGTTCCTATTTTTGTTTTGATACTTCTTTGCATCAGCTATTCACTTGAACCCCCGAGACTGGCAAATAGAGTGCCCAACAGACCATTTTATTTTTTCTGCCTACTGGCAGTCTGCCTACTCAGTTATTTTCTCTTTCTCCTTTGATTGTTTTCCTGACTCTTGTAGGCCAGAAGTTTAGCAGATGTGTATGTGCTAGAGACTTCCATGGAGGCTCTTCCACCGGGTCTTACGTCCCACTTTCCACAGCATGGCTTCCTCATCCTTTGCCCATTTCCGGCAGATATTTGTATAACTTTCATTTAACACTTGTCATCTGGCTCAGGTTTTTAAGCTGCTAGCTTCTCTGATCAAAAGGCATTGTCACTTTTTAATCTTTCTCATTTGCATCTTCATTTGAACATTCTTTTGAGCTAAGCAGCTGTGAAGACAAATTTATGAAATTATTTAATTCTATCATATCCTGCTCTGGGTCACTAACAGGGATGATTAGAGAACTTGATAATCTCTAAATTTCCCAAATGCTAAAGAAGTAATCAAACTCATGATATCTAAAAACTTTAATTAAAGTAAATGGAGACATTGTTAAGCAACCAGTTTGTTCCCTATGACCCTTCAGGCTGGTTTGCTCCCTTTTCACTGTTTTAACCTAGATGACTTAATTTAGATAAGAAGCAACAATTCCATCCCTGTACCCCTTCTCCCACCTATGACACTGGTCAACACTGTCAGGACATATGTAAGTTAGGTTTTTCCTTCTGAGTTCAGGATGAAGAGCAGCAAATAGATGACCTTTCTTCACTAACTAGGGTCCCAGCTGGAGGAGAGCCTCTGTGGACCATCAAACTGGCCCCTACATATAACTAACTCATCTGTGAAGTTGCCAAAAATGCATCTGTAAGAGAAATCTTCCAAAGAACTCAGGATTGTTTATTCCCTACCCCTCCTTGGGATTTCTGTGACATTGTCACAATAACCTGCCTTTTTTTTTAAAGTGCCAGTCCATGGGCACTTAAAGAACAAAAGGACTGGGACTTTCCCTGGTGGTCCAAGGGTTAAGAATCTGCCTGCCAATGCAGAGGACACCGGTTCAGTCCCTTGCCTAGGAAGATTCTACGTGCCACAAGACAACTAAACCCCTGTGCCATAGCTACTGAAGCCTGCGTGCCCCAGAGCTTGTGGTCTGCAACGAGAGAAGCCACTGCAATGAGAAGCCCATGCACCACATCTAGAGAGGACCCACGGGCAGCCAGGAAGACCCAGTGCCACTAAGAATAAATAAATAAGTAAATGAACAAAGGGCTTGACTGGCTTTTTTTTTTTTTTTTTTAATCTGGAAGAAATACAATATTGTTAGTTGATAGTACCTAGAGGGGGGGCCTCAAGTATAAGGAGGACAAAAATCCATAATGGAAGCCATCATTGGGTTTGACGGTTCTTTGAGGGAGGCTGAAAAATATTGGCAATTACAGCATAGTATTACAAGTGCTAGAGTAAAGTGATATGTGAGATGCTATGCGTGTATGTTTTATTGAGGCTTTTTTGACCTTCCTCAAAGGTCTAGACCTTCGAGAACATTTGAAATCTGTATAGTGTGATTGAAGAACTAAAAATTTTCCTTTTAAATTTTAATAAATATACACAGAAATTTAAATAACCACACGCACTATTGGCTTGTGTATTGGACAGTGCAGTTCCAGACTGTCCATTGCATCAAACATTCTCAGTAGCCCATGTTTGCATCTCATTTCCTGCAATATGCAAACCAAATTAAACACACTAGCATCACCAAGGTCATCAGTGAGAAGCCTTTAGGCATGAAACTTATCTTCCCTTTAGGAAATCTTCCTACAACTGAATGCTTTCATAGAAAGTTTGTTCAGGTTTTTCCTTTTTTTTCTTTCAAATTGGATGATAATTACTTTACAATAATGTGGTCCCTGCTGTACATCAATGCAAATTCAATGCGAATAAATCATAATTATATATATGTTGCCTCCCTCCCTCTCCTCTATCCCACCCTTCTAGGTTTTCACAGAGCACCAGGCTGGGCTCCCTAACATCTTACAGAAAACCCAAAGAAACGTTTTGGCCAACCCAATGCTTATCCCCACTTGGCATTTAAATTACCTATTTGTTTACATATTCCCCACTTAACTGTATACTCTGGGGGAAAAGGGAAGAGGGGTTGATTTCTCTTATGCACCAGTATGTACGGAGTACAGACTACAATTTCTTATCAAGTACTTGAAAAATGTCTGTTGAAAAACAGTTTTCCATATGGATTATCTACAGGGTGAAAAAATACCAAAGCCAAAAGTGTTTTTGTTACTGTAGCATCCGCCTGTTGCCTACCCTAAATCATTTTTTTAGCTCTTAACTCTGGCTGGCAAAAGCCAGTGATATCAGGGTGTTCATGCCTTGTCACCATTACTCAGTGAAATGTGGCCCTTTCTTCCCAAATCTATGGGTAAATCCTGATTGATATAAACAAGTCATGCCTGTCTGGTTCAATTCCCTTGGCAATAATCCATTCAAGGGTGAACATGTAACCTAGATCTGATCAGTAATTTGTGTGCGTTTTCTTCCAGGAATTTTCTGAGGAAAGCTTGACTCTTAAAAGGGATATAAGAAACAGTTGGCCTATCTTTTTACTTCAAGTTATTCCTATGTCCCTTGGACTGCAAGGAGATCCAACTAGTCCATCCTAAAGGAAATCAGTCCTGAATATTCTTTGGAAGGACTGATGCTGAAGCTGAAACTCCAATACTTTGGCCACCTGATGCGAAGAACTGACTCATTTGAAAAGACCCTGATGCCGGGAAAGGTTGAAGGCAGGAGGAGAAGGGGATGTCAGAGGATGAGATGTTGGATGGCATCACTGGCTCAATGGACCTAAGTTTGAGTAAACTCCAGGAGTTGGCGATGGACAGGGAGGCCTGGCATTCTGCAGCCCATGGGCTCACAGACTCGGACACGACTGAGCGACTGAACTGAACTGATTCCTGTGTCTGGATATGAAGTCTAGAGTTTCTATAGCCATTTTGGAAACACTGAGGGTAGAGAGTTGGGACAGATATATAGTCTTTGATGTTGAGCTTCTTAACCAACCAACCCTGAAATCTGCCCCGTATCTACATATTTTGGTTATGGGCAATAATACATTTCCTTTTTTTTTTTTTTTTTGCTCTGCTGGGTCTTCACTGTGCACATGGGCTTTCTCTAGTCGTGGTGAGCAGAGGCTACTCTTCATTGCGGTACATGGGCTTCTCATTGTGGTGGCTTCTCTTGTTGAGGAGCATGGACTCTAGGCACATGGGCTTAATTGCTCCCTGGCACATGGAATCTTCCCAGACTGGGGGAATGAACCTGTGTCCCCTCCATTGGCAGGTGGCTTCCTAACTAATGGACCACCAGGGAAGTCCACATTTGCTTAGTTTTAAAGCCAACCAAATTAGGAGTTTCACATGGCTTGACTGGGTCCTCTGCAAAGCTATAATCAAGGGGTAAGCTGAGGCTGGGTTCTGAGCTGAAGCCCCTGAGGAAGGATCCAATTCCATACTCATGATTGTTGGTGGCATTCAGTTCTTTATAGACTACCTAGGGTCTTCACTTTTTTGCTATCTCTTGGCCAGAGGCTGTACTCAGCTCCTCACTACATGGCCTTTTCTATGTGTCAGCCCACATTTCAGTTTGCTTCTTCAAAACCATCAAGAAAGAGTCTCTTCAAAGATGGCTGTTATGGTCCTATGTAATGTATCATGTCCTCCTTGTTACCTGTGCTGTGTTCTGTTGGTTAGAAGTAAGTCTCAGATCCTGCCCACACTCTAGGGCAGAGGATCACACGAGAGCTTGATCATGGGGCAACTCCAGAGTCTGTTTGCCAAACCTCCTTATTTTAAGGATGAAGAAACAGGCCCAGAGGGATGACTTGGCTTTCCGAAGATATAGCTGCTTGGTTGAAGAACTAAGAGTAGATGCTCCACCCTTTAATTTCAAGCCAGTACTTGAGCCAGAATCTGGTTCTGTGAAATTATCCATGTTACTCAATTTCTTTGAGCCTCAGTTTTCTTAATTTCTAAAACAAGGTTATGATATCTATCTTTAAGAGGTTATTTTAGAGAGTTTCATATGGTAACATTTGTATATACCTGTCTGTGTTTCTGCAGATATTAGATGTTAGAAAGCTACTTTATGGTTTCTTCCTTTTGTTACTGTATCATGTAGTCCTGTTCTCTTATCTCCTTAGTGCCCATGACTAGAAAATTTGGCTTTCTATGTTTCCATTTTGAGTTTTAGAATGTAATCTGTAAGGTTGAAGAGAATAGTAAGTGAGGTTTATTGAACCATCTTGGGAGTGAAGGTCTGGGTCCAGAGTCAAATAGGGATCCTTTATTTAAAACGTGCTAACATAACTGTGTCTCTGCTTTGGCCACAATCTCTGAACTCTAAGTCATATCAATTGTATTGCTGAATTGAACTCTGGGGACTTTCTCCCTAGCATTTTGGTTTTAGCTTTTTAAATCAAGGTCAACCAGCTCCAATGGAGGGCAGTTTTTGATGCCAGCTGATCATCATAAATAATACACCAATAACTGCTTTAAAAGGAGGATACAGGCTGAATGGTTAATGAAAATTCTTAAAGTGATGCTGTTATGCTGTGATTCTTGAAATGAAATTCAAAAATTTCCATGGGTTCAAGATAAGTTCACTCCATAAAGTCTGCATGAAAATTCTGTGCCTTTTTTCCTGACCCACGCTGAATTGTTTTATAGCAGGTCAATGGGGTTTGCGTTCTTTTTCACTACACTATCAGCCTGCTGTCCTTTGGGGACCAGAGTTTTTATACACTGGTGAACTGTCACGAGTGATGTGAAAGTAATGTCTCATGATAGACTTTGATGGAGTTAAGAGCCAGACTGTTGTCCCCTTATTTATTGTTAGTCTCCTGAGTGAGAAATGTATATTAAAAATGTTTCAACATTTCAAATGGACATTTCTTTGTACCGTGGTGCCATTTTAGTCTTTACTGGAGATCTGAACTGCTTTAGGTAAAATGATTTTGTAGCCTCTGTCTTGTAATTATAATAAAATCAGCTTATATTTATTGAGATCTGACTATGAACAAGCCAAGCTTTGTTCTAAATGTTTTGCAAGTCTTAAGTCACTTAGTTCTCTCCAATACTTTTACTTTAGGTGCTGCATTTCCATGAAGCATGAATTTTTGTTTTTGTTTTGTTTTTAAACAGATACAGATACAACATAGGCCCCAAATTACATTTGTCTCTTATTTTTTCTTCAAGATGCAAAATATAATTCATGGTATTGTAGGATGGAGGCAAAGCTAGTCTTTTTATCTGTATTTGTCCAATGCAACATCTAACAAGTTGATTTACACTGGCTTTTGCCAAAGTAGGAGAGCCAAAGTATTCAGAATCTTGTATTTTATTTTGGAGACTACTCTAGGTTTTTGAGGATCAGAACTGTCTTGAAAACAAACAAACAAACTGTTAGTCGCTTAGTAGTGTTCAACTCTTTGTGACCCCATGGACTATATAGCCTGCCAGGCTCATCTGTCCATGAAATTCTCCAGGCAAGAATACTGGAGTGGGTTGCCATTCCCTTCTCCAGGGCATCTTCCTGACCCAGGGATCGTACCTGGGTCTCCCACATTGCAGGCAGATTCTTTACCATCTGACCCACCAGGGAAGCCCAACTTGTTATTTTCTTGCCTAAGCTATTATTCATTAAATATTCTAAAACTGGAGTTGGAGTTACTATAAATATGCCTTATGGATTATAAGTGATTGTATGCTTGTTTACTCATGTACAAATGTTTCATGCTAAGTAGAAGAAAAGGGCACTTCTTAACTAAGATTTACTTCAATACAGTAATGAAAACAATAGTGTACAATGTTCACTTCCAATGGCCTATGACTATGTGTGTGTGTGCTAAGTCACTTTAGTCATGTCCAACTCTTTTCGACGCTATGGACTATAGCCCACCAGGCTCCTCTGTCCATGGGATTCTCCAGGCAAGAGTACAGAAGTGAGTTGCCATGCTCTTTTCCAATGACTGTATATCAATAATTAATATATGTAGGCATCCTTACTTAGTTTCATGAGCTTTTAAAAAGGGTGAGTAGTTTGTGCTGGCACGAATAGCACTGTGCCTCCTTTTCTCAACTGACTTTTGTCGTAGGAGAGATACTTACTCATGTTTCTGTATTATACACAACTGCGCCATCACCTCTTTTTATTGGATTATCACTAATGAAAGCAGAATTGTAATTCTTCCCCTTGAGGGGTAAAAGAGGATCACATGCCTCTAATTTCGACTCTGGAACAACTACTAAATTTTATAGTCTGAGAAATCGCATTTTAGTGGTGGGCTGTAATGAATTAATCATCTTCAGGATGGAAAAAAAAAAATTCTACTTTAATATTCTGTGGCCAGCAGATATTTCGAATAAAGAAGTTGTTCAATGATGAGGGTTTTTTAAGCTAATAGCTATGACTGATACTTCAAAGCTACCCAACATTTTTAAGTTGATGCCAAGACCTTTCTGATGTAATACTCTGCCGAATTACACTTGGTTTAACTTATCTTAGCATCCTCTAGAGGCCATATAGAAACTAAAATCCAGTGTGAGAAATCCTTCCAATGATATACTATGCATGTTATTTTGAGATGTATTAAAAGAAGCTAGACCCAGCAGAGCCTCAGAATTACATATCAGTAACTTGATAAGTTCCTTTATGCTTCTCACTGCCAGAATAACTGGGTAACAAGAACAATGGATTCAGTTGGAAAGTTTTATTTCTCCCATATGCATGAGCATTATAAACGCAAAAATGGACACGATTATTTGTGTGGCATCTTCATAGCCAATAGACAGCTGACATTTTAACTGAACAGATAGGTTCATAAGGAGCTTGGGTGCTAACATATGGTGACATTTCCAATTATAGGCCCCTACTGTACTGTAAAACTGCTGATTTTTTAAAAAAATTTACTAACACAGAACAAATATCTCTTAACGTCCATTTCTTAAAATGTCTGAAAGAAGTTGCAAAATAGTTGGTGTGCAATGTAACTAAAGGAAAAACATGTACTGCCTGAGATAATCACAAAAATATGTTATGTTTAGAAAAATCAAGGAATATGTGTTGTGGGAGAGGTTTGCTGTCTTTCCAAGCCTTATACCTGGCTTTGCTTAGATCTTAGATGCCTGGATCAAATTAGTATATCCCAGGAGAAATCAGCAGGACTGATTATATTCAAGATTGAAAACCCCTGGCAGAGGCTTTTTTGTCATGGAGTCTAGTTTGTCTGCAGTGGGGCAGCTGGTTACCCAACTCTAAGGATTTGCTTAATCAGGAGGAGGGAGGGGGGTTCAGGATGGGGAACACGTGTATAAATTTTAATTTAGATAAAAAAAGAAAAAAAAGCGAAAATAAAAAGAATCTGGGGAGAATTTAATTCCAAATTTCTAAGCATAGTTTTAATTTTTAATGTGTAGCAGTTCCATATTTGTGTATGTGTGCATATGTATAAGCCTTTTAAGAACCAGATTGAGGAGGAACTCTCAACAGTTTTAACAGTAAGCTACTTACATTTGTATCTATATGGAACATTATGGTCATTAACCCTATTTCAATATTTCTTCCTTCTAAGTCTAATTTAGTTTTCATTTCTTTACGTTATATTTTGCTTTGAGTTAATACCTATGGGTGTAACTATTTGGCATGCTTGTTTTAATTCTATTGATAATAGTTAATTAATAAAGTGAAAAAGATAGGTGTTTATATCAATAAATGAATTAGAATTTTGGCCCCAAAATGATCCATTTCTTTGATTTTAACCAATTTTTGTCTTTTTTATTTCTTGAAGTTTTCCCAGAGAAAATTTCCTACTTAACTAATTAACCTATTGACATTTTAAATTAATTTTTCACCTAAAACATGCTATTATGATTAGAGAAATAAGATTGATTAGAATTAAGCATTAACCTTCACATTCTCTGATAATAAAGCTGTTAGAAATATGGCATCCATTATTTGTTACCCTAATTCTCTGTGTGTACACACTGAGAGAGTCAGTTCAGGGTGTATGTTACCTAAGTTAAGCAGACACAGAAATATATTCACAATCAACTAATTGACATTTGTGTGTGGAAGCTCTGTGTTGGTTTTTGTACAATGGAATCAATTTCCATTGGCAATTGCTAAATTTTCAGCATGAAATTGCCAAGGGTATATATTCCCTAACATTACAAATTGCTGATCCCCCCACAACTTATCATTTCTCAAGTTCAGCCTTTTTTTTTTTTTTTTAATGAAAGCAGATTTACAAACTTTAGACACCATTCCACTTATGGTTTGAAGTTTAGCAGCATTAGAATTGCTGGGAAAATCAGTTTTTATTATGACATTAAATCTACTTTCTTTCATACAGAAATTAGACTTGCTTCTGATTTGTGGGCTAACATCTAAGTAGTAAAAATGGTCTGAAGCATGGTCTTTAATTTGACAAATATGCAGATCTTTTGAATAAACCCCTACTAGATAACAGTCTAAGTAGGATTAACTTCAAGTTTCTCCATGGACATAAGGCAAGGAATTCATTAAAATAAATACTTCAAACTCCTTGCCTGACAAATGAGAGTAGAATTAGATCAGCAGTCAAGGCCTTAAGCTATAATAGATTCGTGAATGTATTTCTTTATAAAGTTCAGAGATTTACAAGAAGGCACAGCACAAGAAGGCAATTTCTATCTTTGATGTTGGAAGACAAAGAAAGAAAGGAAGGGAAGAAAGAAGTACAGGAAAGAGAAAATGGTGGCTCTTTCTCCTTTCCTGCATAACTCTATTTCCAAAAAGAAAATTAATTTCACTTACCATGGCTTGCTGATTTGAGGTTACCTTCAAAAGTCTCATTATTTTCCTACCATGGGCATGGTAGAGTGGGAAATGAGACAAACAATAAAAAATGGTTTCCTGCCTTCCTGGCATTTCAGTAGGTTGGGAGATCAATAGACCTAAAATAATAATTTTATTTTCCACAGTTCTCATATTTCAAGATAAAACATTTTTTATGAAGAAGAACACAAAGATGGAAAAAAACAGTTTTGGAAAAAAATGGGGAAAAAAGCAAATACTGCATGAAAAGGATCCATGTTTGAATAAGTGAGAGAAGATGAAATTATCTACCCTTCTTGAGGTTATCCCAAAGGAAGCTGGAAGCTCATAGTGTCCAAGACTCACCAAGTCTATTTTAATAGAATGAGATGGGCTACAGGCCTGTAAGGTGACCAAGCCTTTCTCTAGGAACTCTGGGAAGCCTTAGCACTGCGACAAAGAAAAACTTCAGTTTAGCTTTCAAAAGGACTATGGCAGATTTATTTATGGCAAATAAATTCTTTCTGGCAAATTTTTCCATTTCATTACTTAAGCTCACTAAAATGTTACTTTTTTTCTAAGCTTGGTATACACAGGCAACCTTTACACTTACTACAAATTCAAACAAAATTGTCCAGATTCTGAAATATGGTAGTTTGTCAAATTATCTTTTAATTTTTCTCTGTATGATTTTTTTCACTGCCCAGTGTTCTAAAATAGTACATGTCTGTTCATCTCCTTTAAAGGTTAATCTCTATCTCTGTCAAGGGTTTGCATATGTGTGTGTATATTACTTTTTCTTAAGGATAAATGAACAGGCATCCTTGATCATATGTTAATAAATATATAGTAGTTTATATCCTATAAATAGTGAAGATCATTTGTATACTTGAGAACCTGAGAATTTCTTCTGATGAGAAAATGAGAGATTTTGTGTATTGGATTAATCTAAGTGATGCTGAGGCACTTATTTATTGGGGAAAAAATTTCATAGAGTTGGATGAATCCAGATGTACTTTGAGATTGTGAAACAGCTCAGGCTATTATGTAAATGTTTGGGTTGTGGTAGAAAGCATAATATATTTTTCCAAAAGCCTTGCTCCTTCCATTCTTTGAGGGAAATTTAGTCCGGTGTGTTTGTGATTCATTTACACTTAACTCATCAAAATAATGTTTGCTAAGTGCTATTGGGTATCCAACAGGCTTCTTAATCTATGTGGATTTATTTTTAAAGTTTTTTTTACTCCTTAGAACCAGGAAGATGCTTTTGGTCAAACCACTTGAATTTTTGCTTTTTTAAAATTTTCTTTTTTTTTTAATTTTTTTATTTTTTTAATTTTAGTTTTTTATTTTTAAAATTTTAAAATCTTTAATTCTTACATGCATTCCCAAACATGAACCCCCCTCCCACCTCCCTCCCCATAACAACTTTCTGGGTCATCCCCATGCACCAGCCCCAAGCATGCTGCATCCTGCGTCAGACATAGACTGGCGATTCAATTCACATGATAGTATACATGTTAGAATGTCATTCTCCCAAATCATCCCACCCTCTCCCTCTCCCTCTGAGTCCAAAAGTCCGTTATACACATCTGTGTCTCTTTCCCTGTCTTGCATACAGGGTCGTCATTGCCATCTTCCTAAATTCCATATATATGTGTTAGTATACTGTATTGGTGTTTTTCTTTCTGGCTTACTTCACTCTGTATAATCGGCTCCAGTTTCATCCATCTCATCAGAACTGATTCAAATGAATTCTTTTTAACGGCTGAGTAATACTCCATTGTGTATATGTACCACAGCTTTCTTATCCATTCATCTGCTGATGGACATCTAGGTTGTTTCCATGTCCTGGCTATTATAAACAGTGCTGTGATGAACATTGGGGTACATGTGTCTCTTTCAATTCTGGTTTCCTCGGTGTGTATGCCCAGAAGTGGGATTGCTGGGTCATAAGGTAGTTCTATTTGCAATTTTTAAGGAATCTCCACACCGTTCTCCATAGTGGCTGTACTAGTTTGCATTCCCACCAACAGTGTAGGAGGGTTCCCTTTTCTCCACACCCTCTCCAGCATTTATTGCTTGCAGATTTTTGGATCGCAGCCATTCTGACTGGTGTGAAGTGGTACCTCATTGTGGTTTTGATTTGCATTTCTCTAATAATGAGTGATGTTGAGCATCTTTTCATGTGTTTGTTAGCCATCCGTATGTCTTCTTTGGAGAAATGTCTATTTAGTTCTTTGGCCCATTTTTTGATTGGGTCGTTTATTTTTCTGGAATTGAGCTGCATAAGTTGCTTGTATATTTTTGAGATTAGTTGTTTGTCAGTTGCTTCATTTGCTATTATTTTCTCCCATTCAGAAGGCTGTCTTTTCACCTTGCTTATAGTTTCCTTTGTTGTGCAGAAGCTTTTAATTTTAATTAGATCCCATTTGTTTATTTTTGCTTTTATTTCCAGAATTCTGGGAGGTGGATCATAGAGGATCCTGCTGTGATTTATGTCTGAGAGTGTTTTGCCTATGTTCTCCTCTAGGAGTTTTATAGTTTCTGATCTTACATTTAGATCTTTAATCCATTTTGAGTTTATTTTTGTGTGCGGTGTTAGAAAGTGATCTAGTTTCATTCTTTTACAAGTGGTTGACCAGTTTTCCCAGCACCACTTGTTAAAGAGATTGTCTTTACTCCATTGTATATTCTTGCCTCCTTTGTCAAAGATAAGGTGTCCATATGTGTGTGGATTTATCTCTGGGCTTTCTATTTTGTTCCATTGATCTATATGTCTGTCTTTGTGCCAGTACCATACTGTCTTGATGACTGTGGCTTTGTAGTAGAGCCTGAAGTCAGGCAAGTTGATTCCTCCAGTTCCATTCTTCTTTCTCAAGATTGCTTTGGCTATTCGAGGTTTTTTGTATTTCCATACAAATCTTGAAATTATTTGTTCTAGTTCTGTGAAAAATGTGGCTGGTAGCTAAACTTGAAAATATAAAAGATACAGTAGATTTAAAGCCGTAAGATACCTGATCTCTCGTATTAAGCAATTACTCTTTTAAGATGGGCATGATAAAAGAAATCAACTTCTAAGAAGTGAACTTTTAGTGTTAAAACAATTAGGTTACTACAGAATGACTAATACTTCATGTGTTGAGTGGCAGTGATTAAAGAACATAGTAGTGAGACTTGATCATTAAAAGTAATATTTCCTTTGCTTTTAACAAAAATGTTTTAAAAATAGTCTAGTATGGTGACATAAAAGAAGTAGTTCAGTATGGCGACTATAGTTAATAATACTATGTTGTATACTTGAAATTTTCCAAGAGTGTAGATTTGAATTGTTCTCATCAAAAACCAAACAAACAAAATATTTTGTGAGGTGGTCCATGTGTTAATTAAACTTACTGTGTTAATCATTCCACAATATATGTATATCATCACCTCATACACTTTAAACTTATATAGTGTTATCTGTTACTTATTTTTAATAAAACTGGACAAGAAAAGAAAAATAGGGAACAAGAAACAGACTTTTTTAAAAAGGAGGCTTGATAAAGCAACAGACATTATTACTCTACTTAGAGTGATAAAAACTCAAGGAATATGTAAAATATAGTGTCGGCCAAGAGCATTCTCTAGGGAAAAACAAGTGCTTTTAAAGTACTTGACTCAGAGAAAAAAGATATCTGTGTAGCTTTCTGGTTCACAAGTAAATTCTCCATTTTTAGGATTTTTATTTTTATGAGGTTGGAAAATTATAGATAGGTGGAAGAATTTTGCCTTTTCTGCAGAGATGGAAACTTTTATGATAGCAAAATTCAGATTTTACTGTTGTTACTCAAAAGGAGTGGGGGGAACATGTTATTAAGCAAAAGGGAAAGGGAATATCTACCATGAAATCAAGAAGGTAGGCAGGAATCAGTCCATGCTGTCCACTTTAGGCTGTGAGAAGAAGTTTAGATTTGGTTTAACTGTGATGGGAAACTACTTATGGATTTTAGGCAGAGGAGTGAAGCACTCAATTGATGCTTCCAAGATCACTTGGGTTTCTCTATGGAGAATGGATCACAGAAAAGCAATGGCATAAAAAGTAAGACCAGTTAGGTGGTTCCTGGAGAAGTTTAGAAAGAGATGGTGGTGATTTGGCCAATGGTGCTAGGAGCTAAGTTAAGGAAAAGAAAAATGAACAGATTCTTATTGTGTTCTGAAGACAGAACCCACTGGACCTGGTGACAGACTTCATGGTGGAGAAACAATACAGCCAGGTGACTCCTTGTCTGCCTTTAGCAACTTGGAATATGGTGGTGTCATATTCTGGAGAAACGGGTGTGCTCACAGGGGTCATTTGTTTTGGTTTTGCTTATTAAAAAGCAGAGACATTACTTTGCCAACAAAGGTCCATCTCGTCAAGGCTATGGTTTTCCAGTGGTCATGTATGGATGTGAGATTGGACTGTAAAGAAAGCTGAGTGCTGAAGAATTGATACTTTTGAACTGTGGTGAAGAATCCTGAGCATCCCTTGGACTGCAAGGAGATCCAACCAGTCCATTCTGAAGGAGACCAGTCCTGGGTGTTCATTGGAAGGACTGATGCTAAAGCTGAAACTCCAATACTTTGGCCACCTCATGTGAAGAGTTGACTCATCGGAAAATACTCTGATGCTGGGAGGGGTTGGGGGCAGGAGGAGAAGGGGACGACAGAGGATGAGATGGCTGGATGGCATCACTGACTCGATGGACATGAGTTTGGGTAAACTCCGGGAGTTGGTGATGAACAGGGAGGCCTGGTGTGCTGCAAATCATGGGGTTGCAAAGAGCCGGACACGGCTGAGTGACTGAACTGAACTGAACTAGGTTACTATGTGGCCTATTAAAATGCCAGGCAAAGTGTAGGTAGTGATAATGTATACTAGGTATTCTCACTAAATATGATTGCTGTCAAAAGGTTCTTAGATAAAAGTATTCCTACCTGTACTCTCTACATGGACTTTTCAGATTGTTTTAATGAAAAGCAGGATGTCAAAGTGGTCAACATGGGTAATCCTATTTGAACATTTCTTTAAAATACATCTACTTAAGTATTTTCCTAAACCTAGGAGAAGAATTAAAATCATCTACCTGGTGTATATTATTTATGGAGTACTGTTAATTATTTTATACTTAAATTAACCTGGTGACTTCCCTGGTGGCTCAGACAGTAAAGTGTCTGCCTACAATGTGGGAGACCCAGGTTCAAACCCTGGGTCGGGAAGATCCTCTGGGGAAGGAAATGGCAACCCACTTCAGTACTCTTACATGGAAAATGCCATGGATGGAGGAGCGTGGTAGGCTATAATCCATGGGGTTGCAAAGTGTCAGATACGACTGAGTGATTTCACATTCACTTTCTTTCACTTAGATTAACCATTTGCTGTTTGCATTAACTCATTCTAAAATCCCATATTCAGTTAATCCTTTTGTTATAGAAAGTTCTCTGGGTGTTACTGAAGATAAGTCTCTCTTTAACATTACCACACACCAGATGGATTTATTACAATGGTATTTGTTCTAAAACCCTTACATGTACATTTATATGTAAAATATAAATTTTATATATAGCATAAATATACATGTATAAACACATTTATGTTTAGATATGTATGTATTACATCATAGCTATTGCTCCTCGCCAAAAAAAAAAATCTCTAAGTTTTGTTTGTATATTCTCAGCCAGTCAATACTTAACAGGATTTTCTGAATTAAGTATATTTTGTAGAAAAAAAAGTTTTCCTGCTGTGATCTCTCTTTCTGCCAATGATTTGTGCTCTGGCAGTTTTGATCCATTAACTGGATAAAAGCAACAGTGCTGAACCTACAACAAAGAGATTATTAGCATTGTAGTTGCTAATATGCAATTTACTTAGTACCTTGATATACCTTTAAGAAATGGCCCATTATGCAGAGGGAACAATCAGTAGCCAATAAGGGACTGCTAGAACTTCACTGACATTCCAATGTGCTTCATTCATATCACTGCAGCATAGAAAAATTTGCCTGGAGTTATATGAACTATATCTGGGAATATCTATGCCTGGACAAAGTGTGTTCTTTTAGGGAATATACTATCATGTCACCACATAGAGCTGGGCCAGTTAGTGATGCCATTTCCAGAAACATATGCCTCATGCAAAACGAGGTGCTGATTTGTATGTGTATATTCCGAATTGAGTGAATACCAAATCCAAAGTAAGCACACCTGGTAAGCATCTGCCTCATAGAATGAGCCTGAGCATATCTTGTTATATATAAAACCTTTCTCCTGTTAAAGAAGTTAATGCAGGATAATGTATCGAAACAACAGCACTCTTTTTTTTTTTCCCCATCATGATACACAAATTGAATGGTATTCATTAGGTAACACTTATTGATGTGAAGTTCCCAGTGTTGTAGCTGAAACTCTCCCACATTTTTCCTGTTCAAAAAAGTTATGCATATAAGAATGCAAGTTTATGATAATAAAAATATACAGATACTCTCATCATTGCACTAATTTGTATTCAAACCTGTAATCATCCACATTCTGATTCAGTTATTAATAATTGTATTGAGCACATCTGAGAGCTAATGGATGTACTGATGAGCGGTTCTGAGATTCTAAGTATGGCAAATCTAAACCCTTTAATGATCTAAGTGTGACATCCCTCTTCAGAATTAAACCAACACTAAGCCTGAGCTTTCCACAGTCCAATCTTAGGAAGCAGATTTGTTCGTGTTATAAATTTTGACCACTTTCCTTTTATGTCTTTTGAGTTGTATGCCACACATAGAAATGTTTTTGCTTTTCCAGGATTCTATTTTTAGAAATAATGCATGTTTTCTTCTAGTACTTTCATGGTTTACTTTTTTTTAATGTCAGTACTTGGCACTTGTGCCCCAGTTGAGCTGTGGAGAAATCCTATCACAGCTAGCTAATTTGCTGAAAATAGCTTGAGGAATTTTACCATATATTAAATCTGGAAACAAGAATTTGCAGACTACAGAGATAATAATTAGGTTTTAGAGGAAGAATAGGCTGTGAAGATCATCTAGTCAGATGTTCTCCTTTTCAAGGTGGGGAAAGGGAAATGAATGTAAAGAATGCCAGCAGAGTAAAATAGCTTACTTAGGGGCCTGCAGTGTCAGGTGCCAAAAGGAAGATCTCTTTCCATGCTCACGAGGTGGCTTCTTATTGCATTCATTCCTCCACTTTGCCAGCATTTAATGAGCAAATCATGATCTGGGCATCACATGATTTTAGTTGGCCACATTTATTGATCAGTTTGTTCAGTTTAAGAGGATAAAATGTACTCCAGGTAAGCTTTTTGGAGGAGAGGCTTGGGAACCTAGTACATCTCAAGTGTCAAATTGCACATATTTTACTTCTTGTTCAGATTTAGAATATTGTCACTGGTTATTATGAAGTCTATGTGAAACAAATCTGATTTTATTTAGCACTTGTAAGAAGGTTGAGAAGAGGAGAGTGAAGAGTTGCTGCTGCTGCGAAGTTGCTTCAGTCATGTCCGACTCTGTGCGACCCCATAGATGGCAGCCCACCAGGCTCCCCCATCCCTGGGATTCTCCAGGCAAGAACACTGGAGTGGGTTGCCATTTCCTTCTCCAACGCATGAAAGTGAAAAGTCAAAGTGAAGTCACTCAGTCGTGTCCAACGCTTAGTGACCCCATGGACTGCAGCCTACCAGGCTCCTCCATCCATGGGATTTTCCAGGCAAGATTACTGGGGTTGGTTGCCATTGCCTTCTCTGAGTAAAGAGCTGAGAATCCATTAACTGCCTTCAGCAATATCACAGTATCCTAAATCAGCAGAATGTTGTTCCCTGTGTCATTCTGTAGTCTTTCTGGACCACCAAGTCAGCCAAAGGATGCTTGCAGAGGGGACTGAGATTTAGTGAGATGGGGATTGCAGAACTCAGTTTTCTATGAGACAGACATTCTCTAGTCTCATCGATTAATATGGTCCATTTTCAAGAAACCCATGAAAAGACTAGATCTGTTTCTTTGGGGACTACACTTGCTTTGTAGAGACTGAGGATTCATGGAGCCATTTCTCTGAAAGATTGTCCTTGGGACCCAGTATTTAAACTCACAAAGCTGCATGCAGATAATTCTTAATAATGGTTATTGTTTTAAAGAAACCATATTGCCCACCAGACACCACAGTGCTCCTTCCCGTCCCCCTCAAAGAAATACCTTTACCTTTCTTACTCCCTAGTAGCATCTCAGACTGTTTTAAAAAATGACAATGGGTGTAAATATTAATCTAATTATAGTTAGAGGAGATTTACAGCTCTAATTACAACTGCTGTTAAATTTCAAAGGGACTGACATAAGCAATCAACACAGCCCATACAAGAATCCATCTTGCTGTTAAAAAGGTACCTGCCAATTGTTTGTCAGTTGAATGACATGCAACACTGCACACATTATCTCCAGAATTAGTGATACTGACAGTTTTGCCATGTTTGAAGTATGTAGGCAGCATGATGCAAAGGCATGGAACCTAGGAATTACTTACTTAGGGATTATTGTGTTACTAATATGTGCAAGTTCATCAAGTATGTTATCATCAAAGCAATGTTTTAAAATTTAGGTCAACCAACTACATGTTTAGAACTTTCGTATGGTAAAAATGAGCATTCTGAGAAATACATACACATACACTTGCAATCTAATTATTATATGTCTAGACATACATATATGTCAAGTATATTACATATTATATATCAATTATGTATATTATATAACAATTACAAGATATATGATACCTGTCAGCATTGAAATTATATAACAGTATCATTTGAGGCTCAGAATAATCCTTTCATGTTTGTATTGCTATATTTATTCTTTTGGGTAATTTCTGTTATGAAATAAATATTTGTAAACCTGCTGGGGTAAGGCAGACATATATGCTTTTACAAAAACTTGCTGATAACTTCCACAGGCTGAGGAAAAATTGATCAAACCATATCTGTTCTGGCTGTGTACACTGACCTCCATATCTGAGGCTTCAGCCTTACCTGGGATGCCTGAACCACCTGGACAAGGCATATTTAATTCATTCTAGACCAGTTGTCTATTGAGACTTCACATTAGTCATGCTCTGCTCTCTGGAATTTGGGGATCCCAATGCAAACCTTCTGGCATCCTGTAATGTTGTCTAACTCAGTGTTTCCTGCTTCCCTGTTAGAGACCTTCTTACCCTGGAGATCTTGATTGGGACGGGGACTGTGCTTATAAATTTCAGCCCAGGGATAAGGTTCTGTCCTGTATTCAGACCCAGTGATGATAACTTCTTACTAACATGTTACTCACATACCACTCTCCAGAGATATGTTACCAAAACATTCTTCTAGCTCCTTAGAACCTGCTGTTTTCTGGTCTGGAACTCCTGGTCTGACTGTAAGACCAGGGTTTGTCTTATGATTGCTATTCAGAGAGTATGAAGCAGTGAGGACGTATCAGTTGCTCAAGGAATGAGATGCTTCCCAGCAGTTGGTAATGAGCTCTAGATGCCAGGACCTCCTCTCACCCCCAAGTGTTCCTCAGTTCCCTCAGCTATTACAGCCTCTCTTGCAGGACTCCCAGACTGGAGTTTATTATTCAGCAGCTGAAGGGTGGGACCCTGGCATACCAGGAAACATATGGCATACTATTTCCTCTATAACTGGTGTCCATTCTTCTTGGTTAGTGGTCATATTTGTTGTGCTACATCTGTTAACGTTTTGAAACTTTGACCTTGTCATTTGTCTTTGGTGTAGACAAAATAGACAGACTTCTATTTTAGGATGGGTTTTGTGCCTGATCTTTTCTCCTTCTCACTCCTTAGTTTCTCCTGTTGTCATGAGAAGTCCAACTGCCCTCTTACAACCCCTACCTCACAAATGATGGATTGATATTTTCATTTTTTAATTACTTTCATGTTTTTTTTTAATGCAGCTATAAGAAGCAGAGACCTCACTTTGCTGACAAAGGTTCGTATAGTCAAAGCTATGGTTTCTCCTGTAGTCATGTATGGATGTATGGATATGTTGGACCATAAATAAGACTTGAACACCAAAGAATTGATGTGTTCAAACTGTGTTGCTGGAGAAGACTCTTGAAAGTCCCTTGGGCAGCGAGGAGACTTAAAGCAATCTTAAAGGAAATCAGTCCTGAATATTCACTGCAAGAATGGATGCTGAAACTGAAGCTCAAATACTTTGGTTACCTTATGTGAAAAGCCAACTCATTGGAAAAGACCCTGATGCTGGGAAAGATTGAGGGCAGGAGGAGAAGGGGGCAGTAGAGGATGAGATAGTTGGATGGCATCACTGAGTCAATAGACATGAGTTTGAGCAAACTCTGGGAAATAATGAAGGACAGGGAAGCCTGGCATGTTGCAGTCCATGGGGTTGCAAAGAGTCAAACACAACTGAGCAACAATAATGGACAACACAGCTTTCAATTGGTATAAGAAGAATAAGGAGGCACTATGCTAGCAAAATGAAGGACTTTTTAAAAACAGGGTTTGGTAGTGGCAAATGCAGTGTAACTAGCTTGTAGGTCAAAGCAGTTGGACACATCTCTGATTCAGTGACATTTGAAAGACATAATCACAGTAAGATGGCTGCATGCATGCCAGCATGAATAGTATTTTTTTTTTTTTTTGAGATAACTGATCCCGGAGTGGGGCAGGAATTATTTTCTTATGTATTCTACTGGCATTTGTTTTGTCAGAACATAACAAATTATACATAAATCCTATTTTATAAATGGTATGCTGTGCTTTAAAAACAGCCCAATATGTCATTCTGTCAGAGATTAGCAAAAGCAAACTGTTTTGTTGATTGATTCATTATTCTCAGTGCCCAATTGATAAAATTATTACTGAATTTATGATGAAAAATTTCCTTTAAATGAATTATTTACATAGTTTATGCTGAAATAATAACAAAGGCATTTTTTAGGTTTTGCGTGTTAAAATTACTGAGCCACTGACACATCTTCCTCATCACCCTGAGAATTCCCTATAGCATTAATGATTTATTAGATAGCCACGTAAATGGTGTTCGGTTACCACTAATATGAAAGTTGTGTGACAGCCTGAGTTACTTTTTTAATAGTACCTGGCAGTTTTCAGGAAAGTCTGCAACTCTACATCACCTCAAATTTCTTGTTTGATATTTTATTCCCATTCATTTTTATTTTAAATGTCTAAATGCCATCACTGAATTAAGAACACATAGCTTTGTCAAACCCAGTGGTTGCTAGGTACTTGCTATGTAGAAGGCTTGGATGGCATCACAACTCAAGGGGCATGAGTTTGAGCAAGCTCCAGAAGTTGGTGAAGGACAGGGAAGCCTGGCGTGCTGCAGTCCATGGGGTTGCAAAGAGTCGGACACGACTGAGCGACTGAACTGAACTCAAAGATAATATCTAAATGGCACCAGTACATCAGAGACAGAATTAAGCCCACATCGTCATTCAATATTTGACTTTTGTCTCTTGGGCAGTGAATAACTTGGTTGTCTTAATTTGAGTAATTAAATTAGTAACTTCTTTCTTGGGTTTTCTCTAGCCAATTCCTTTAGGAATCCATAGCTTGAATTCTCTGAACTGAAAACTTATCATATTCACCTTATTTATGGTTTCCTGGTCAAGATTTTTATCACAGTGCCTTCTGAACTCTAGGGTAATCACCATGAATTCAGAAATCTGAGTTTTTCTGTCTATAAAGTTTTGGCCTAAATTTTTCTTTCTTTGGTCACAGAACGCTTTCCTTTCAACTCAGTCTAAGCAACACTAACTGTGGAATTCTTGTGTTACTTTCTGTTCTAAGAAGGCAGATAAGGACAAAAATTTAATCTGTTTGTGTAACAAGGCATGGAGTTCCCTTTTATCTCTTCATGGATTAGGCAGTGATCCTCTGATGACTGGGTAAATCCCAATATGGATTGAATGAGTCCTCATTTTACCGATTTGGTTTCAACTCTGAAACCAAAGAAGAGAATCTCCAAAAAAGATGACTTTGAAGGCCCGTTTAAACTTACTTATTCTGTTAATTTTCTAAAGAAGCTCAGTTTCATCCTTCATTTCCTCCAAAGAAGGAGTTAGAAGACAAAATACATTTGATTTTCATTAGCTCTTCAGCACTGCTTTTAGCCTTAATAAACATTTTCACAGAATTTAAGATTTAGAAACAGCTGTTGAATTTACACCAACAGAAAGAAGGAAACACAGAAGGAAAGAAAGAAAGAAAACTCCTTGTTTTGAAATCCTTCAAATTGTATGAAGGAGTGAACTTCTCACAAATGCCCTGAAGAAAGCACAGAATCTAAGTCAATAGAATTCACTGGAGCACACTTGGCATCAAATAGAAAGATCAAGGCATTGGACAATAATCTGAAAAGAAGTAACTTGAGAATACTAAATCCAGCTGAACATCCTGTGATAGAAAGCCTCAATTGATTTGAAAGTTAAAGAGACAAATTTAAACCTTTCTTATTCATTTATTAAATTTCTGGGCCTTGTGTTAAAAATACAGATATAGATAGTTTTGCACTTTTAAAGTATCTTACTGACAAAGACAGAGTCTTTAATAAAAGTTCAATGAATGAAACATTTCACACTGGAGGCAGTTGATATATTCTTGGACTAAATTTACATGACTCATCTTTAGAGAAAAAGACCTGGACAGTTGAAAAATGCTCTGTTTTTAAATGAAGTAGAAGTCCATTTTTGTCCTGCATAGGGTCCAAGTTAATTCTGAAAGTATATCTGAGATGTAACATTGTTAAACATTTGAGAATTGTTAATAGCTTCGGTGTTTCTAAAAAGCTTACTTTTTCAATTGTCAGTGTGAATTGATAAAAATAATTTCGTAAAAAGAATATGTGACTGACATAAATAGGCGTTAAGGTCCAATACTCTGACCACCTGATGTGAAGAGCTGACTCATTGGAAAAGACCCTGATGCTGGGAAAGATTGAGAGCAGGAGGAGAAGAGGGTGACAGAAGATGAGATAGTTGGATGGTATTACTGACTTAATGGACATGAGTTTGAACAAACTCTGGGAGATGGTGAAGGACAGGGAAGCCCTGCATGCTACAGTCCATGGGGGTCACAGAGAGGCAGAATGACTTAGCAACTGAACAACAGCAATTTATGATCCTGTACAAATTACAGAACAGTTTTGTGTTGATTGGCTCTGCCAGGCCTTGATCCTTATGTCCTCAAAGGAAAAAAAAATGGAAAAGAAAATTCACTGAAAGACTGAAAGGAAACACTCAGCTCAGAAAGACTAACTTTATACAAGAGATATTCAAGGCAGACAATGACAATTGTTGTTGTTTTTTTTTTTTAAATTAAATGAATTTACCCTCCCAAGAAAAGGGCAGTTGGAGGCTTTCTTTGAGTAAAACAGAAATTGAATGTCTAGCCAGAAGATCAAGATGAAAATCTCCTATGTGTCCTCTATATTGAATTAGCTAAAATCTATTAATAATTAATATGTATATTATTAAAATAAAAACTTTAAAATAATTTGACAGCTCTGTGGCCAATTTTTCTAAGGATGGTCAAGCATATACAGTTCTTTCCTAAGATGTACATGTTAGGAATGGGAAGATTTTTCCTATCAGTATTTTTATGGTGCCAGAAAATAGAAAGATATACACACACATAAAAATTTCATTACAACTTCATTTCCTTTGGCTTTTTTCCTTACATACATTTTCCTTTATTGTTTCTTTCCATAATTCTATTTATGAGGTTTTTTTCAGTCCACATTAAAAAGTTAATTTTACAGAATATCTTAAACATTTCTTACTTGAGACTTTATCTGTTCATTATGTTCATTAAATATTGGGGAAATATGTGTTGTTTAATTACAGAATTCTTCTTCAAACTGTGCTTAATTAAATTGAAGGTATGCTTTTAGAAAACGTATCTTAGCATTTCCAAGATTATTGACCTTCATTTCACTTTTGAAAACGTAGGTTAATTTGAAAATTGTGGCATTGTGGAATTGAAATGTAGACTTAAAATTTGTAAGGACACCATCTATATTTCAATTTATTTATTTGATGTATTCATTTTTACCAACTTGGACATAGTTTGAGCCATTCTCCGTGCCCTGGCAGCAGTTCGAGATTTCATAAGTTTGAGTGTGATCTTAACATACTGTTCTTATTTCTGACAGTATTTTCAGTTTTAACATCTTTAAGAGCACATCATTTTCCCTACACTATCATATCTAGTCCTGTGAGGAATGGATACACCAAGCTCACCACCTGGATCTTGTTCCTTAATGACAGACCCATAAAATCATAGAGCTGGAGGAAGTCTTAGAGTCTGCAATGTGCTGGGAGCTCTCTGAGACTTACCCTTAGTCCTTACCTCACTCTGGTCTGAAAAGAGAAAGGACTCTTTTCAATGTGAATTCCAATGTAACTCTACCCAGCTGAAGAGGGGCTTTCTGTCTGGAAGTCACAGAAAGGTGTTCAGAGAAAACCTGGCTGGATTTCTGTGGTTCACATCTGTTCCCTGGGCTTAAAGGTGGGTTTCTTTCTTCTTCCATAGGAATGAAGCTCCTCTCCGTTCACCATGAAAGGAGGCTCTGCCAGTTATTGGCACCCTTATGCAGGTAAATTATAATACATATTGAGATTCATATGTATCAGAAATTGCACAGGGTTGTAAATGTGATTTTCCAACTTTTGGTCAAGGTTGTATGCGTATTCATGCTGCTCTTTTTCTCCAAACTGGTACCAAGAGTAGATAAAATATGAAAGGAGAAAATTAAGCAGTTAAAGTCAAGGCTGAGAAGATGTGATAGTAACTAAAAGGCCCAGAAGTGAAATAGAAATGTAAAGAGAGAGGAGTGAAGAGAAGAGTTTGCTGGAATCTGAGTTCCAAGGTAGGTGGTAGACTTGAGAAGTTCTGTTCACAAGGGGCCTGAAAGCGCTCAGAAGAAAGAGTTCCACAGGTAGAAGTTAGGACCTAACAGAGACTCTGGTCCTCAAAGAGCACCTTATCCCCTCCCTAAAGATATACAAAAGGCTACCACGTAAACTGCCACCAAGGGCTTCCCAGATGGCTCAGCAGATAAGAATTCTCCTGCAGGGCAGGAGATGTGGGAGATGCAGGTTCGATCCCCTCATGGAGGAGGACATGGCAACCCACTCCAGTATTTTTGCCTAGGAAATCCCATGGATAGAAGAGCCTGGCAGGGTATAGTCCATGGGGTCACAAAGAGTCAGACATGACTGAGCAAGCAAGCAAGGAAACTGCTGCCAAATCACTGTTTTTGGTTCTAGATAACATAGCTGATCTATGTGACCAGGAACTAAAACAGGTCAACAGTGGTTCAACAGTGGGTCCTGAAATGTCCTCAGTCTCACTGCAAAGCAAAGACTTTAATCCACGGTTCTAAAACCTGCTTCTGGAATGAGGGCAAAGAGATGTGGCTGAACAGAGATAATTTAAAAATAGCAACATCAATAAAACCAAGAATTCAGCAAGAAGAGAAATAAAAATAAAATAAGGGTATAAAAGAATGGGACTAAAGAACTGGAAGTCTTAATCTTATAAGCTTGATCTGATAGATATATGATACACAGTCACTTCCATTTAAGAATATAAAATAATTTTTTGGTTTTTTTTCTAACTTTTTATTGAAACATAGTCGATTTACAATGTTGTGTTAGCTTCAGGTGTACTGCAAAGTGATATACTCATATATATGCTCTTTTTTTTTTAACATTATCTTCCATTATAGTTACAAGATATTGAATATAGTTCCCTGGGTAACACAGTGACTGCTTGCTGGTTATGTGTGGTAGTGTGTATATTTTAATCCCAAACTTCTAAATTTATCCCTCATCCACTTTTCCCCTTTGGTAACCATCTTTATGTTCTATGTCTATGAGTCTATTTCTGTTTTGTAAATAAGTTCACTTCTATCATTTTTTTATATTTCACATATAAGTGATATCATATGATATTTGTCTTTCTCTGTCTGACTTAGTTCACTGAGTATGATTATCTCTGTGTGTATCGATGTTGCTCCAGATGGCATTATTTCATTTTTTTTTATGGCTGAGTAATTATTACTCAGTATATACATACATACATATATATACATATATATACACCACATATTTTTTATCCATTCATCCACTGATGGACATTTAGGTTGCTTCCATGTCTTGGTTATACTTTTATAGTACACATGGAACATTTGCAAATATTGATCCCATAATGAATCACAAAGAATATCTTGACAAGTTTCAATGAACAGGTAACATGCAGTCTAATGGTGTACATTTCACAGTAGAATTTTTTCTTTATCTTTCTATCCTTTACTGAATAAGCTATCTTGTGAGGCTCTTGTTTCTTGTGGAAGACGGATAATTGAAAGTTATTGTAAGGTATGTAACTAAAGGAGATTAACAGTATGATACTGGATTGACCAATGGTAAGATCTGAAGCAGAAAGACATATTTAGAGAACTATTGAATTAATTCAATTACAGGTAAAGAGGGATTTATACTTGATGTGAAGGGGAAAAGGCAGCTTAGTGTAGCGGAAAAGACTATAGACTTTGAATCACACAAACCTATGCTGACTAGGAGCTTCAGTGATAACTTATTATACTTTTGTGAGTCTACTTTGCAGGGTTGTTGGGAGGACTGCAGATAGTATATGGAAACACCTTTGCAGTTCCTGGTACATAATTATTGCTGACCAAATGTTAGACTGGTGGGCATGGGGAGTGAAAGTTAGGGGTATATGATGCTTCTATGTGAAAAATAGAATGAAGATTACTTGATAATTGACTCTACTTTTGAAGTACAGAAGATTGTATTTCAGGAACTGTAGGAGTGAAGAGGAACTAAAAAGCCTCTTGATGAAAGTGCAAGAGGAGACTGAAAAAGTTGGCTTAAAGCTCAATATTCAGAAAATGAAGGTCATGGCATCCGGTCCCATCACTTCATGGGAAATAGATGGGGAAACAGTGGAAACAGTGTCAGACTTTATTTTTCTGGGCTCCAAAATCACTGCAGATGGTGATTGCAGCCATGAAATTAAAAGACGCTTACTGCTTGGAAGAAAAGTTATGAAAAACCTAGATAGTATATTCAAAAGCAGAGACATTACTTTGCCGACTAAGGTCCATCTAGTCAAGGCTATGGTATTTCCTGTGGTCATGTATGGATGTGAGAGTTGGACTGTGAAGAAGGCTGAGCACCGAAGAATTGCTGCTTTTGAACTGTGGTGTTGGAGAAGACTCTTGAGAGTCCCTTGGACTGCAAGGAGATCCAACCAGTCCATTCTGAAGGAGATCAGCCCTGGGATTTCTTTGGAAGGAATGATGCTAAAGCTGAAACTCCAGTACTTTGGCCATCTCATGTGAAGAGCTGACTCATTGGAAAAGACTCTGATGCTGGGAGGGATTGGGGGCAGGAGGAGAAGGGGACGACAGAGGATGAGATGGCTGGATGGCATCACGGACTCAATGGACGTGAGTCTGAGTGAACTCCAGGAGTTGGTGATGGACAGGGAGGCCTGGGGTGCTGCGATTCATGGGGTCGCAAAGAGTCGGACATGACTGAGCAACTGAACTGAGGAACCCAATATTTGAATAAAAATTGAATCCAGATATGTTTTTTACATAGTTTCAAAAATCTAGGCATTCATAAATGTCTAGATAATTAACTTACTGTTTTTTTTAGTTTTTATTCACACATTTGGAGCCATGTCAATAGCCCACAGCCTACCTAGCAGTTATATAATTCCTGTTTTGACCCCAACTAAGACGTTTTAAGATATAAGAATAAATATGATGCATCTAAAATTTAAAATCTAAGTATTTATTTAGTGTTTCACCATTTTCAAATTGTACTCAGTGCACAAATCAGCCTCAGGTCCCTTTATAATTGGCACATGCACTTTTCCTTGAATTCGCTATGAGTTTAACTAAACTGTAACTCAGTTCACTATTGAGAAAATAGAGCTTTATCTGAAGTTCAATCTTTATGCTATTTTCTATGTTTTAAGAATCTGCAATATAAAATTATGAATAGTTTAAATCAGTCACTTTTTAAATATGGAAAAATTAAAGATCTTTATATTTAAAATCCTTTTACTAAAATAGCTTCATGACTTATATGATGTGTACATTTGCTAGAAGAGAGATGTTTAAAAATTTATTTTTAATTGAAAGCCATGAGAGAAAAATTATGAACCATGAACAGAAAACACAAAATATATGTGATACTATAAATACAAAGTATATCTGTGTATTTTAATATTATGTATCACTAGTCAAATGGGGACACCAAAGAAGATGCAGAATCAAATAAGCAAGTAAATAAACATGATGGATAAGGAAGTATGGAAGATTTAAAATTTATCTCAAAAATATGAAATAGAGAACTTTTTAACCTTTATAAAAAAGGAAGCAGAGACACCCCTGGATATAGCCTTCTTTAATGTGATGTTAAGCCTCACTGTGCTATACTACACTTTCTTATTTAAATATCTTTTCTTACTTAACGGATGGTACCTACTACCATCCTTTCTAGATGCAGAGGGCATGTGTCCTGTCTCCATTTCAGGAAATTCTAATTGGCTTCTTCTTTCAATCATGTCATACTCCTTCTACTTATTAATTATTCCAAAAATGTTTCCTTTTTTTTTAAAGCATCTCCAGTGTCTTCTTAAACTCTATTTTGATATCTATTGATGCCCCCAGTTGCTGCCATCTGTACTATGTTTTGCTTTGTTTACACTATAAAATGTTTCAATGAGCTTAGTCTATCTGATGCTTTTATTTTCTTGGTATCTGGTCACTTGTAAATTCAGCTATTCCAATTAAATGGAATTCTCCACTAACAACAATAATTTAACCACAAAATCTGAAGGTTTTTGTAAAGTCGTTTTTGTTTTATCTTTGCCTTTTAATAATAAAATTGCCTCTCTTCTTCTTAAGATCTCTTCATCTAGGTTTTATAAAAGAACAAAATTCTAGTTCTTCACCTAACCACCTTATCTCTCCTTGCCTCTTTCGAAGGTTATTTCCTCATTCCACCTTGCCTCTCCTTCCAAACACACTTTTCTTGTTTAATATCTACTTAATCACAGAGATCACATTTACTTTTTCCAATTTTGATCATCACTTTAAATATAATCACTTCTAAAGATCCAGATTTAACTTTGACTTTAATCTACGTATGTTAATGCTTAGTTGCTTCAGTCATTTCTGATTCTTTGCAACCTTATGGACTATAGCCTGCTACATACTTGTTATTTTTTTATACCCTTCAGTGCCTAGGAGAGCGCTCTATACCATACTGGGTGATTACTAAGAATATTTTAACTGATTTTACAGATTGGAACTTGCTCATCCAATTATGCCTTCTTCGGTAAATTTCTTCTCCTAATCTCAATTTTTCACTCTCATCTGAGTTAAAAAAAAAAAAAAAGTTAAGTGTGGTTCTTAGTGACTGGAAAACAAATACAAGCTTCTTAAATTCCTAGGTGAAAAGGTGTTGATTAAATACCACTGAGGTAAAATGGCTGACTTTCCTCCAGCCAGCTACCTGTTTTTGTTTATTTGTTTGTTTGTTTTTTACTAGTTAGAGCCACTTTGTGGGCCAACTGACCTCGCTTAAGATGACACACAACCAGTTTTGCCTGAGACAGTTCCATTTTATGCCTTTTGTCCTGGATTAATGATGAGGAGTTACTCCCTTTCAGTCTCAAAAGTGTCCTGGTTTTGATGATAAATTATATGGTTACTTCACCTATACTGCCTCCTGTCGAAATGAATTTTTTAAAATAGAAACTAAAAGGAAACACTCTGTAATATTTCAACCATGCGTTGTTGAAGATTCCCCTATGATAAAAGCCCACAGGCACTTTTATTAACGGGCTGAATTTTGTGATTTGGATGGAAATGTGTTTGCTCTGAGATGGCCTCACAATGTTTGCAGGTCCCACCTTAGATGATGTTCAGTGAAGCGTGAGGATGAGCTGAAGTTGATGAATTTATAATAGGCACCACACTGGGCTAAAGGCAGGAAGTTGTATGTGACTAAGGAAAACCAGAGAAACAGCTTTCAAAGAAGAGAGCATGGGACCAACTAGCCTGCACTTGACCTGAGCTACTGCTCACTGTGGAAAGGAAGCAGTTTCTAAATTAGACTGAGTTCAAACTGGGGCATAGATGCTACAAACCAAGGATCAGAGATCGAAGATGGATGAAGCTGGGAACCTGTAAGGGGAAGAGAAGCAAGGAGCATAAATGGTATGCTGGCCCTATCATCAGCCAAAGTTCGGCTATATGGGTTAAAGGAATCAAGAAACTGTATGTTTCCTCCGAGACATCATAGCTCTTAAAAAAATTTTTGGCGATGTTTCAGTTATCCTACAGAAATATGCTCAATGTAGGCTCTCAGATTTCAGCAAGGGATTTGCTGTTGAGTGTTTCAGTTCTGATTCATGGCAACTTTTCACATCATTTATAGGAAACTTTCAGATTAACTCAGAGAACATACATATACAAGGAGTTGACAAAGCATGTTTTCAAATCTTAAAAGGAAAAAGAATCATTTAAAAATCTCCTCTCTCTCATATATATATACATATATATATGTATGTGTGTATATATATATGTAAAATCAGCCCATGTACTATTACATTCCTAAAGAGGTCTTCAGTTCCTCTCATTTGCAGTGTCATTTATATGCAGTGGTTTGTTTCACTTGTAAAAAAAAAAAATTATGTAGCCCCACTCAGCAGTGAAGAATCTGCCTGTCAATACAGGAGACACGGGTTCAACCCCTGACTCGGGAATATCCCCCACAGAAGGAAATGGCTACCCACTCCAGTATTCTTGCCCGGGAAATCCCATGAACAGAGGAGCCTAGTGGGCTTCATGGGGTCACAAAAGAGCTGAACACAACTTAATGACTAAACAACAACAAGTTCTCCATCTGCTTTGTCTAGAAGCATGCTGCACAGGGCTGTGGTGACATCTCAGCTTTCTTTTGTTACTCTTCTTGGTGGTTACTCTTTCTTCCTACTCTTTTTGCTACTCCTTTTGTTACTTCTATAGCCTTCCTACAGATAGGCTGCACTTGCAATCAGATTTGTGCCTCCTGAAGTTGTCAGTTCTGGTCTGAAACAGCATGACAGAGGGTTCATTTGTTTTGTTGGAGTTCCAAAGGGCACTCAAGTTTTATCCCCGGGTCCCCTCCCCTTCCTTGCTTTTCAAAATGATTCCACAATGCCACTTGGATTTTGGCCCCAGCTCCGGGGCATGGACATGTGGGCTAGATGGGGCTCCTTCTGCTCACCTTCCCAATGGAAGATGCTGAGGCTTGGAGGAATGAGAAAATTAAATATGAAGTTATGAACTTAAAATTCCCAAACCAGTTGCTGTACCTGTCACTTTAGGGTTCTGAATTTCATTAGTGTTGACAGAGATGAATGACACATCCTAATTGAGGGCCTGCACCTGCAGCTGGAAAGTACTGCTTCTCTACCAGCAGGAGCATGGGGCCTCATTCCCCGTGTCCGATGTCCTGAGAGGCAGTCACCATCTCCGCAGAATGTGCAGTTGGAGGAGGGCAACGGACCTGCCAGTCAGCATCCAAAGAAAAATCTCTTCTTCTTTCTCTATTCCTGTTTCCCTTTGGCCACTCTCTTGTATCTCCTTACCTCTAATACATTGAAATTCTAAGTCCTACAGAATGTAAAGAGAAGAGAAAAGAGTGAGTGAGGATAGGAGGAAGAAAAATAATGAGAGAAAAGGAAGAAGTATGATGGGAGAAAGGAAAAGAGAACAAATATTAGAACTCATTTAAATGAAATCTCATGATTTTTATTTTATTTTTTTTTGCTTTTATTTTTTTTTAGTTTTTTTTTTTAAATTTTAAAATCTTTAATTCTTACATGCATTCCCAAACATGAACCCCCTCCCACCTCCCTCCCCATAACATCTTTCTGGGTCATCCCCATGCACCAGCCCCAAGCATGCTGCATCCTGCGTCAGACATAGACTGGCGATTCAATCCACATGATAGTACACATGTTAGAATGTCATTCTCCCAAATCATCCCACCCCCTCCCTCTCCCTCTGAGTCCAAAAGTCCGTTATACACATCTGTGTCTCCTTCCCTGTCTTGCATACAGGGTCGTCATTGCCATCTTCCTAAATTCCATATATATGTGTTAGTATACTGTATTGGTGTTTTTCTTTCTGGCTTACTTCACTCTGTATAATCGGCTCCAGTTTCATCCATCTCATCAGAACTGATTCAAATGAATTCTTTTTAACAGCTGAGTAATACTCCATTGTGTATATGTACCACAGCTTTCTTATCCATTCATCTGATGATGGACATCTAGGTTGTTTCCATGTCCTGGCTATTATAAACAGTGCTGCGATGAACATTGGGGTACATGTGTCTCTTTCAATTCTGGTTTCCTCGGTGTGTATGCCCAGAAGTGGGATTGCTGGGTCATAAGGTAGTTCTATTTGCAATTTTTAAGGAATCTCCACACTGTTCTCCATAGTGGCTGTACTAGTTTGCATTCCCACCAACAGTGTAGGAGGGTTCCCTTTTCTCCACACCCTCTCCAGCATTTATTGCTTGCAGATTTTTGGATCACAGCCATTCTGACTGGTGTGAAGTGGTACCTCATTGTGGTTTTGATTTGCATTTCTCTAATAATGAGTGATGTTGAGCATCTTTTCATGTGTTTGTTAGCCATCCGTATGTCTTCTTTGGAGAAATGTCTATTTAGTTCTTTGGCCCATTTTTGGATAGGGTCGTTTATTTTTCTGGAGTTGAGCTGCAGAAGTTGCTTGTATATTTTTGAGATTAGTTGTTTGTCAGTTGCTTCATTTGCTATTATTTTCTCCCATTCAGAAGGCTGTCTTTTCACCTTGCTTATATTTTCCTTTGTTGTGCAGAAGCTTTTAATTTTAATTAGATCCCATTTGTTTATTTTTGCTTTTATTTCCAGCATTCTGGGAGGTGGATCATAGAGGATCCTGCTGTGATTTATGTCTGAGAGTGTTTTGCCTATGTTCTCCTCTAGGAGTTTTATAGTTTCTGATCTTACATTTAGATCTTTAATCCATTTTGAGTTTATTTTTGTGTGCGGTGTTAGAAAGTGATCTAGTTTCATTCTTTTACAAGTGGTTGACCAGTTTTCCCAGCACCACTTGTTAAAGAGATTGTCTTTACTCCATTGTATATTCTTGCCTCCTTTGTCAAAGATAAGGTGTCCATATGTGTGTGGATTTATCTCTGGGCTTTCTATTTTGTTCCATTGATCTATATGTCTGTCTTTGTGCCAGTACCATACTGTCTTGATGACTGTGGCTTTGTAGTAGAGCCTGAAGTCAGGCAAGTTGATTCCTCCAGTTCCATTCTTCTTTCTCAAGATTGCTTTGGCTATTCGAGGTTTTTGTATTTCCATACAAATCTTGAAATGATTTGTTCTAGTTCTGTGAAAAATGTGGCTGGTAGCTTGATAGGGATTGCATTGAATTTGTAAATTGCTTTGGGTAGTATACTCATTTTCACTATATTGATTCTTCCAATCCATGAACATGGTATATTTCTCCATCTATTAGTGTCCTCTTTGATTTCTTTCATCAGTGTTTTATAGTTTTCTATATATAGGTCTTTAGTTTCTTTAGGTAGATATATTCCTAAGTATTTTATTCTTTTTGTTGCAATGGTGAATGGAATTGTTTCCTTAATTTCTTTTCTACTTTCTCATTATTCGTGTATAGGAATGCAAGGGATTTCTGTGTGTTGATTTTATATCCTGCAACTTTACTATATTCATTGATGAGCTCTAGTAATTTTCTGGTGGAGTCTTTAGTGTTTTCCATGTAGAGGATCATGTCATCTGCAAACAGTGAGAGTTTTACTTCTTCTTTTCCAATTTGGATTCCTTTTATTTCTTTTTCTGCTCTGATTGCTGTGGCCAAAACTTCCAGAACTATGTTGAATAGTAGCGGTGAAAGTGGACACCCTTGTCTTGTTCCTGACTTTAGGGGAAATGCTTTCAATTTTTCACCATTGAGGATAATGTTTGCTGTGGGTTTGTCATAGATAGCTTTTATTATGTTGAGGTATGTTCCTTCTATTCCTGCTTTCTGGAGAGTTTTTATCATAAATGGATGTTGAATTTTGTCAAAGGCCTTCTCTGCATCTATTGAGATAATCATATGGTTTTATTTTTCAATTTGTTAATGTGGTGAATTACATTGATTGATTTGCAGATATTGAAGAATCCTTGCATCCCTGGGATAAAGCCCACTTGGTCATGGTGTATGATCTTTTTAATGTGTTGTTGGATTCTGATTGCTAGAATTTTGTTGAGGATTTTTGCATCTATGTTCATCAGAGATATTGGCCTGTAGTTTTCTTTTTTTGTGACATCTTTGTCAGGTTTTGGTATTAGGGTGATGGTGGCCTCATAGAATGAGTTTGGAAGTTTACCTTCCTCTGCAATTTCTGGAAGAGTTTGAGTAGGATAGGTGTTAGCTCTTCTCGAAATTTTGGTAGAATTCAGCTGTGAAGCCATCTGGACCTGGGCTTTTGTTTGCTGGAAGATTTCTGATTACAGTATCAATTTCCGTGCTTGTGATGGGTCTGTTAAGATTTTCTATTTCTTCCTGGTTCAGTTTTGGAAAATTGTACTTTTCTAAGAATTTGTCCATTTCTTCCATGTTGTCCATTTTATTGGCATACAACTGCTGATAGTAGTCTCTTATGATCCTTTGTATTTCTGTGTTGTCTGTTGTGATCTCTCCATTTTCATTTCTAATTTTATTGATTTGATTTTTCTCTCTTTGCTTCTTGATGAGTCTGGCTAATGGTTTGTCAATTTTATTTATCCTTTCAAAGAACCAGCTTTTGGCTTTGTTGATTTTTGCTATGGTCTCTTTTGTTTCTTTTGCATTTATTTCTGCCCTAATTTTTAAGATTTCTTTCCTTCTACTAACTCTGGGGTTCTCCAACTCTTCTTTTTCTAGTTGCTTCAGTTGTAGAGTTAGGTTGTTTATTTGACTTTTTTCTTGCTTCTTGAGGTATGCCTGTATTGCTATGAACTTTCCTCTTAGCACTGCTTTTATAGTGTCCCACAGGTTTCGGGTTGTTGTGTTTTCATTTTCATTCGTTTCTATGCATATTTTGATTTCTTTTTTGATTTCTTCTGTGATTTGTTGGTTATTCAGAAGTGTGTTGTTCAACCTCCATATGTTGGAATTTTTAATAGATTTTCTCCTGTAATTGAGATCTAATCTTAATGCATTATGGTCAGAAAAGATGCTTGGAATGATTTCGATTTTTTGAATTTATCAAGTTTAGATTTATGGCCCAGGATGTGATCTATCCTGGAGAAGGTTCCATGAGCACTTGAAAAAAGGTGAAATTCGTTGTTTTGGGGTGAAATGTCCTATAGATATCAATTAGGTCTAACTGATCTAATGTATCATTTAAAGTTTGCGTTTCTTTGTTAATTTTCTGTTTAGTTGATCTGTCCATAGGTGTGAGTGGGGTATTAAAGTCTCCCACTATTATTGTGTTATTGTTGATTTCCCCTTTCATACTTGTTAGCATTTGTCTTACATATTGTGGTGCTCCTATATTGGGTGCATATATATTTATAATTGTTATATCTTCTTCTTGGATTGTTCCTTTGATCATTATGTAGTGGCCTTCTTTGTCTCTTTTCACAGCCTTTGTTTTAAAGTCTATTTTATCGGATATGAGTATTGCCACTCCTGCTTTCTTTTGGTCTCTATTCGCGTGGTATATCTTTTTCCAGCCCTTCACTTTCAGTCTGTATGTGTCCCTTGTTTTGAGGTGGGTCTCTTGTAAGCAGCATATAGAGGGGTCTTGTTTTTGTATCCATTCGGCCAGTCTTTGTCTTTTTGGTTGGGGCGTTCAACCCATTTACGTTTAAGGTAATTATTGATAAGTATGATCCCGTTGCCATTTACTTTATTGTTTTGGGTTCGGGTTTATACACCCTTTCGTGTTTCCTGTCTAGAGGATATCCTTTAGAATTTGTTGGAGAGCTGGTTTGGTGGTGCTGAATTCTCTCAGCTTTTGCTTGTCTGTAAAGCTTTTGATTTCTCCTTCGTATTTGAATGAGATCCTTGCTGGGTACAGTAATCTGGGCTGTAGGTTATTGTCTTTCATCACTTTAAGTATGTCTTGCCATTCCCTCCTGGCCTGAAGAGTTTCTATTGAAAGATCAGCTGTTATCCTTATGGGAATCCCCTTGTGTGTTATTTGTTGTTTTTCCCTTGCTGCTTTTAATATTTGTTCTTTGTGTTTGATCTTTGTTAATTTGATTAATATGTGTCTTGGGGTGTTTCGCCTTGGGTTTATCCTATTTGGGACTCTCTGTGTTTCTTGGACTTGGGTGATTATTTCCTTCCCCATTTTAGGGAAGTTTTCAACTATTATCTCCTCAAGGATTTTCTCATGATCTTTCTTTCTGTCTTCTTCTTCTGGGACTCCTATAATTCGAATGTTGGAGCGTTTCATATTGTCCTGGAGGTCTCTGAGATTGTCCTCGTTTCTTTTAATTCGTTTTTCTTGTTTCCTCTCTGATTCATTTATTTCTACCATTCTATCTTCTATTTCACTAATCCTATCTTCTGCCTCCGTTATTCTACTATTTGTTGCCTCCAGAGTGTTTCTGATCTCATTTATTGTGTTATTCATTATATTTTGACTCTTTTTATTTCTTCTAGGTCCTTGTTAAACCTTTCTTGCATCTTCTCAATCCTTGTCTCTAGGCTATTTATCTGTGTTTCCATTTTGATTTCAAGATTTTGGATCATTTTCACTATCAATATTCGGAATTCCTTCTCTGGTAGATTCCCTACTTCTTCCTCTTTTGTTTGGTTTGGTGGGCAACTCTCCTGTTCCTTTACCTGCTGAGTATTCCTCTGTCTCTTCATCTTGGTTATATTGCTGCGTTTGGGGTGGCCTTTTTATATTCTGATAATTTGTGGAGTTCTCTTTATTATGGAGCTTCCTCACTTTGGGTGGGGTTCTATCAGTGGCTTGTCAAGGTTTCCTGGTTAGGGAGGCTTGTGTTGGAGTTTTGGTGGGTGGGGCTGGGTTTCTTCTCTCTGGAGTGCAGTGGAGTGACCCGTAATGGGTTATGAGACATCAAAGGTTTTGGGATAATTTTGAGCTGCCTGTATATTGAGGCTCAGTGGAGTGTTCCTGTGTTGCTGGAGAATTTGCGTGGTATGTCTTGTTTTGGAACTTGTTGGCCCTTGGGTGGAGCTTGGTTTCAGTGTAGGTATGAAGGCATTTGATGCGCTCCTATTGCTTAATGTTCCCTGAATTCAAGAGTTCTCTAATGTTTTCAGGCTTTGGGTTTAAGCTTCCTGCTTCTGGTTTTCAGTTTTATTTTTACAGTAGCCTCTAGACTTCTCTATCTATACAGCACCGATGATAAAACATCTAGGTTAAAGATGAAAAGTTTCTCCACCTTGAGGGACACTCAGAGAGGTTCACTGAGTTACAAGGAGAAGAGAAGATGGAGGGGGTAGTTAGAGGTAACTGGAATGAGATGCGGTGAGATCAAGAGAGGAGAGAGCAAGCTAGCCAGTAGTCACTTCCTTATGTGCGCTCTATAGTCTGGACTGCTCAGAGGTATTTACAGAGTTATACGGGGAAGAGGAGAGGGAGGAAGTAGACAGAGGTGACCAGGAGGATAAGAGAGAGGAATGAGTAGGAGAGAGACAAATCCTGCCAGTAACCAGTTCCTTAGGTGTTCTCTACCGTCTGGAACACACAGAGATTCACAGAGTTGGATAGAGAAGAGATGGGGAGAAAAGAGACAGAGGCCACCTGGTGGAGAAAAAGGAGAGGCCAGAGGAGGAGAGAGTGGACAAGCCAGTAATCTCGCTCTCAGGTAAACTTGGATAGTGAAGTTTGGGTTTTTAAATGTACAAAATTGACAACAAAGATTAAAAATCTGGAGTAGAGGTTGGATTTTCAAAGATACAATATTAAAGAAAAGCAGAAGGAAAAAGGAAGAAAGAAAAAAAAGAATTATTAAAAAACAAACAAACAAAAAAAAAAACAAAACAAAACACCAACAACCATCCAAAGAGTATATATGGTGTTTGCCTTAAAAAAAAAAAAAGTCTTTTTTTTTTTTTAAAAAAAAAAAGTAATACTAGGTTATAGAAAAAAAAATTAGAGGAGAAATAGAAGACTTAACAATTAAAAAAAAGCTCGGAAAAAAAGAAAAAAAAAGCAAAAGGCAAAAAAAAAAAAAGAATGATTTTAAAAATATTAAAAAATTAAAAATATATCTGGCTCTTCTCTGATGTTATGGGCCGTGTGGGCTCACTTCCAAGGTGGTTTCCTCTGTTGAACTTCTTCTGTTTGCTGGTTTTTAGGCTCACTAGTTCAGTCGCGCTGTGGGGAGGGGGGATGCTGTTTTGAAGACAATGGTCTGCTTTTCTGGTTGCCTGATGTCCTCTGCCAGCCTACAGAAGTTGTTTTGTGGAGTTTGCTCGGTGTTGAAATGTTCTTTTGAGGAATTTGTGAGGGAGAACGTGATCTTCCCGTCCTATTCCTCCGCCATCTTTCAAGAACCTCCTCACGATTTTTATACTATGTTTTCAGAGCTTTTTTCTGCTCAAATACTTCTTCCTTTCAGTTTTATTAGTTTAGAAGCCTTAGAAGCAATAGCTTTGTGTTAACATCATGTCTATAAGTACAACTGTAGGAATCAAAGACTTACTCATACCAATGAGTCTGAGTTATCTATTATGATTTTCAAATGAGATCAAAAAGGGTCAACTGACTATGTTTCTTACCTACCATTCCTTGTAAGTACAAACTTACATGTACTTAGTGCTGTTACATATAATACACATTTACACAACTAGCCATACTTGGTGTGCTGTGGACATTCAATAACTGCTCATTTGCTCTGTTTAATAAGTGAGGTTATTTCCACAATCCATGAATGAAAATTTGTTTCCTTAGTTTAATATATATGTGAATGCTCAGTCTCTTAGTCATGTCTGACTCTTTGCGACTTAAGGACTGCAGCCCGCCAGGCTTCTCTGTCCATGAAATTTTCCAGGCAAAAATACTGAAGTGGGTTGCCATTTCCTACCCGAGGGGATCTTCCTGATCCAGGGATCAAACCCTTGTCTCCTGCGTCTCCTGCACTGCAGACCTATTCTTTACTGTCTGAGCCATGGTGTTAAAGAATCACATATAAAGTAAGTAACAAGAATACATCTGAAACGCTGATCTGAGTCAAATATTCTTAATTGTCATTCCCTTCATCCCCTTACTGAAGGGGATGCTTCAGTAAGGAAGCATTACCACTGAGGCTCAGATGGTAAAGAATCTGTCTGTCAATGTAGGAGACCTGGGTTAGATCCCTGAGTTGGAAAGATCCCCCAGAGAAGGTAATGGCTACCAACTCTAATATTCTTGCCTGGAGAATTCCATAAACCAGAGGAGCCTGGCAAGATACATTCCATGGGACTGAAAAGAGTTGGACATGACTGAGTGACTAATACTTACTTACTTACTATGTGTGTGTGTGTGTATATATATATATATATATATATACACATATATATATATGTATGTATGTATATCTCCTAATGTGTCTTACTTGAAAACTTAAAATATTTAAAAACAGAATTATTTAATATACTTATTAATAAATGCAATTACTTGGCTTTTTCCATAAGTTATTCTGTAGTTATCTGAGGGCAGGGGGATGAAGGGAATGACAATTAAGAACATTTAACTCATATCAGAATTTCAGATGTAGTTTTGCTACTTACTATATACATGATTTTGATAAAAATTGTTTAAACTACCAATTAGTAAGAAAAAATGGGCAATTCTGTAGAAAAATGAGCAGATAATTTGCATAGGAACGTCCCAAATGAAGATGTTCAGATGGCCTGTGACCATCAGGGAAAATTAAGGTAGTATCTAATGTAATACCATAATGCAGTCCAGAGAATGGCTAATATTAGAAAGCCTGCCTATAGTATAGTAACTCTTATCAATTTCTGGTGGAATTTCAAAATGTTGAAACCACTTTAAAAAGCAGTTTTCAATTCTCTAGTGAAGGTATGTATAGGCATGGTCATATAATTCAATAGTTCCAATTTTAAGTATAGGTCCTAAAGAAATGCATGTATATATGCGACAGAGGATAAGAAAAACAAAGTTTGTAGAAATTTCATTCAAAACAATCCCAAGGCAAAAATAATGCTAATATCACCAATGGGAGGATGGGCCATATATGAATGAACAAAAATGATTGAACTTCAGTTATAAACAACACCATCAATGGAATACATAAAGCTGAACAAAAGAAAACATAAAGTTGAACCGAAGAAACCACACATAAATGAACAAGCACTGTATGATTTTGATTATAAAAAGCCTTAACTGCCTTGTACAAGGAGAGATATTTAAGTAGTAAAGCAATAAAATGATTGGTATATAAGTTGAGGTAGGAGTTATCTTTAAGGAGGAGGGAGGAGGTGGGATTAAGAAGAACATTTAGAGAGTGTCTGGGGACTGGTAATATTATATTTTTTGACCCAGGTAGTTCTGGTGTGTTTCTATTTTGTACACTTTTTCTTACATGCATTGTTTTCACAATAAAATTAAATCTTTAAAATGCAATATTATTAGCTCTTTATACTGATTTATACCAAATCTTCCAAGGAAGAATTCACAGTATCACAAGCAAACATATTTGACTTTTTAAATCTAATCAGAAATTTTCAATTTTTAACCCCATCTCCTTAATCACATTTATATTCCATCTCTTCAACCCAGTGTCCGTAGATTAAAATTAGAGGTCTTGAATCAGAATTTTAAAATGATTGTTTTAGCCTAATGTGTTTGCAAAAGAATCATATCAGTTAGGAGAAAAAGTTCCTCTTTTTTGATAGTTTGGGCTTGCTTAAGATTTGAGCTCATAATTCTTGTCCTCGATTGGGTTGCTCATATTCTTTGGCATGTCTCCTATATATTTTCCCCCCATATTTACTCCATATCCCCAGACTGAAAAAAAAAAGCCATCTTCCATGGGAACTATGCAGAATTTCTGAGGACCCAACTGACTCTTCAGTACCATACCCTGCGCCTTACGTTGTGTGCTCTAGCAAGACAAGGCATAGGCAGAAAGTACTGGACTAGCCTAGAATAACTTCCTGGACCCCATACTAATCAGTAGTTCACACTCAACCTTAAGAAAGTTTGGGAATTTCTTAAACATGTATTTGGCTGAGGGATCATCTAATCTGCTTGACGAATTGAGAAAGAACCTGAGGTTAGACCCAGGTCTAAGGCAGCTGGGGAAGGGATGAGTCCCAGAGTGGAAATCCCCAGGATGGAAAAACACAGCTAAAAACTCCCATTTCATTTTATCCCATCAAGCAGTTCTTCCCTCAGTTTCAACGTAAAACCCTCAGGGAAGAACTTATTAGAGAGGAGACACATGTTCCCCCAACCCCAGTTGTTTAGAAGGGGGCAGAGAGCAGAGTGTTAGATGTTCGTCACTCTTCACCTGTATTTCCTTTTTTTCACCTCCTTGCATTGTCTGGATGTTATTCCCAAGGATACCTTGGCCTGGGCCTTCAGTGAAGTCCTAAGGCAATGGTCCAAGGTAAGGGAGGAGCAGAGATGATGCCCTCTTTCCATCTTTCTCATCTCAGAGTGGCCACCCATTGCCCTGCTTTCCTGGTTGTGATGACAAACAGCCTTCAGTTTCTCCAAAGTTTTCATACTTGTCATGTTGCTGCCACCCTTGTTACTTCCTGCATTGCATGTTTTACTCTGTAATATTTCAAGGACTTGTGTGTGTTTGTGTGTGTGTGTGTGTGTGTGTGTGTGTGTATGTGTGTGTTTGGTGGCAGGTAGATAAATTCAGCTTGGTGAGAGCCTGAGTCAGGGTTTCCTTGGGTGTATGTGGGCTTGATAAGCAAATATCAAAATGAGCCTAGAAAACTATAGAATTCGTTACACATTAAGTTCATAGTAGGTAATAAATGTGGATCAAGTCAAATTTTGAAGGAATGGCTACTGGGGAGAATCAAAGCCAAGAAATCAGGTGTGAAAAATACAAAAAGTAGAAAGGGCAAGGACAAAATAATCCACACAAGTTGGAGATGGGATATTATCAGCCTCTCATGCAAGTTAAAAATACTGGGGATGTGGACTGATACTCAGCATAGAGTAGCTGTTCACTGAATTCAGTGATACAATTTTTAAAGATAGTTAACAGGTCAAAATTATTCAACTTCCTACCTTTCACATTATTAAACACCCTTTTTGTGACTAGGCTAATGAGAACATGACAGGCAATGGCACTGTCCATAGGGAGCTAATGATAGAAAATGACATATGTGAAAGTATATATAATTATATAGACTCATGTACTTCAATTTCAAGTTGATTGGGTTTAGTACACAGGTGAAAGATTTGGTATCCCACAAAAGCACGGACTCTTCCATTGTAAAATATGACACAGAATAAAAGGTTTATAATAATAAAATAATAATATCAATAATATATAATATATGTTGTGTTATAAGTATATTGTAAATATTATAAATAATATTATTATTAACAATAAATAAAGGATTTATTTATTATCGGGGCTTCCCTTGTGGGTGGGTAAAGAATCCACCTGCAATGCGGGAAACCTGGGTTGGACCCCTGGGTTGGAAAGGTGCCCTGGAGAAGGGAAAGACTACCCACTCCAGTATTGTGGCCTGGAGAATTCCAAGTACTATATAGTCCTTGGGGTCACAAAGAGTCAGACACAACTAAGTGACTAAACCACCACCATTTATTACTGATAATAAATAAATCAATAATAAAGGGGGAATTGATTTTTCCTAGGTGATAAACTGACAATATCACCTACTGTGAGTGAGGAGGTAGCCAAAATTTGAAGATCTGTGGAGAGTGCAAAGACCAGAGTAAGAGAGATGAGGATGGAAACACAGACGTATTGTCAGAACTAAGACCAGTTGGGGTTGAAAATCATTACAGTGAACCAATGTGGGTTAATTTTGTGGTATTCTTAGCCATTTGCAACCACCCAGATTAGATTCATCCATGATTGAGTTTGTTGAATAAGTCTGAATGAAAGAAAATTCAAGACATGAGGACACTGGAAAAGAGAGTTAATTGGACTGTTGCAAAATTAAATGTTGACACTATATAGAAACCTTTTGTTCGATACATCTAAACTTTCGAGATTGAAGAACAACCACACTACTCAACAATAACTGGAGCAACCTTCTACTAGTTGAATGCTATTAATTTTGCTTTGTAAAAACAGCTTCAATTAGAAATCAAAAGAAAATTGTGTGCAAGATAGATGCTTTGAAAGCTTTTGGATACTCTTCTTTTTTATTTGAGTCTACAAAAATATTTAATAGCTACAAAACTGGGTAATTTGAGAAGCAGTTGCTAGACAAAAGTTGACCTTTTTAGCAATGAATATGCTAGAAAATAAGAAAGGTTTGATGGGACCATGACTTAAGCTCCACCTCATTAATGCACAGAGAAATACTTGTCAAGATATTTAAAGAAAAGCTAAAACAAAAAGCATTAAACATAATCTGTGGCAAATTGTCTTATCTTAGAATACACACTTGGTGTCCAAAGCAAACACAAAGAGTAAAAACACTAAGTCTGGTTTCTAAGTTTTTAGGCTTCTCTGGTGACTTGGACAGTGAAGAGGCTGCCTGCAATACGGGAGAGCTGGGTTTGATCCTTGGGTTGGGAAGATCCCTCGGAAAAGGGAATGGCAATCCACTCCAGTATTCTTGCCTAGAAAATTCCATGGACAGAGTTGGACACGACCAAGCGGCTAACACTTCCACTTTTCTAAGTTTTTATTAGCATTTGTTTATTATACCTGGAGTAACAGGCAAATTTGGCCTTGGAGTACAGAATGAAGCACAGCAAAGGCTAATAGAGTTTTGCCAAGAAGACGCACTGGTCATAGCAAACACCCTCTTCCAACAATACAAAAGAAGACTCTACACATGGACATCACCAGACGGTCAACACTGAAATCAGATTGATTATATTCTTTGCAGCCAAAGATGGAGAAGCTCTATACAGTCAGCTAAAACAAGACTGGGAGCTGACTGTGGCTCAGATCATGAACACCTTATTGCCAAATTCAGACTTAGATTGAAGAAAGTAGGGAAAACCACTAGACCATTCAGGTATGACCTAAATCAAATCCCTTATGATTATACAGTGGAAGTGAGAAATAGATTTAAGGGACTAGATCTGATAGATAGAGTGCCTGATGAACGATTGACAGAGGTTCGTGACATTGTACAGGAAACAGGGATCAAGACCACCCCCATGGGAAAGAAATACAAAAAAGCAAAATGGCTGTCTGGCGAGGCCTGCAAATAGCTGTGGAATGAAGAGAAGCAAAAAGCAAAGGAGAAAAGGAAAGATATACCCATTTTAATGCAGAGTTCCAAAGAATAGCAAGGAGAGATAAGAAAGCCTTCCTCAGTGATCAATGCAAAGAAATAGAGGAAAACAACAGGATGGCAAAGACTAGAGATTTCTTCAAGAAAATTAGAGATACCAAGGGAACATTTCATGCAAAGATGGGCTCGATAAAGGACAGAAATGGTTTGGACCTAACAGAAGCAGAAGATATTAAGAAGAGGTGGCAAGCATACACAGAAGAACTGTACAAAAGAGATTTTCACAACCCAGATAATCACGATGGTGTGATCACTCACCTAGAGCCAGACATCCTGGAATGCGAAGTCAAGTAGGCCTTAGAAGACATCACTACAAACAAAGCTAGTGGAGGTGATGGAATTCCAATTGAGCTGTTTCAAATCCTGAAAGACGATGCTGTGAAAGTGCTGCACATGATATGCTAGTAAATTTGGAAAACTCAGCAGTGGCCACAGAACTGGAAAAGGTCAGTTTTCATTCCAATCCCAAAGAAAGGCAATGCCAATTGCCCTCTGCACAATTGCCCTCATCTCACACACTAGTAAAGTGATGCTCAAAATTCTCCAAGCCGGGCTTCAGCAATACATGAACTGTGAACTTCCAGATGTTCAAGCTGGTTTTAGAAAAGGCAGAGGAACCAGAGATCAAATTGACAACATCTGCTGGATCATGGAAAAAGTGAAACAGTTTCAGAAAAACATCTATTTCTGCTTTATTGACTATACCAAAGCCTTTGACTGTGTGGATCACAATAAACTGTGGAAAATTCTGAGAGAGATGGGAATACAGACCACCTGACCTGCCTCTTGAGAAACCTATATGCAGGTCAGGAAGCAACAGTTAGAACTGGTCATGGAACAACAGACTGGTTCCAAATAGGAAAAGGAGTACGTCAAGGCTGTATATTGTTACCCCGCTTATTTAACTTCTATGCAGAGTATATCATGAGAAGCGCTGGGCTGGAAGAAGCACAAGCTGGATTCAAGATTGCCAGGAGAAATATCAATAACCTCAGATATGCAGATGACACCACCCTTATGGCAGAAAGTGAAGAGGAGCTAAAGAACTTCTTGATGAAAGTGAAAGAGGAGAGTGAAAACGTTGGCTTAAAGCTCAACATTCAGAAAATGAAGATCATGGCCACCTGGTCCCATCATTTCATGGGAAATAGATGGAGAAACAGGGGAAACAGTGTCAGATATTTTGGGGGTGGGGAGCTCCAAATTCACTGCAGATGGTGATTGCAGCCATGAAATTAAAAGACACTTCTTGGAAGGAAAGTTATGACCAACCTAGATAGCATATTCAAAAGCAGAGACATTACTTTGCCAACAAAGGTCCATCTAGTCAAGGCTATGGTTTTTCCTGTGGTCATGTATGGATGTGAGAGTTGAGACTGTGAAGAAAGCTGAACACTGAGGAATTGATGGTTTTGAACTGTGGTGTTGGAGAAGACTCTTGAGAGTCCCTTGGACTGCAAGGAGATCCAACCAGTTCATCCTAAAGGAGACCAGTCCTGGGTGTTCATTGGAAGGACTGATGCTGAGGCTGAAACTCCAAAACTTTGGCCACCTCATGCAAAGAGTTGACTCATTGGAAAAGACCCTGATGCTGGGAGGGATTGGGGGCAGGAGGAGAAGGGGATGACAGAGGATGAGATGGCTGAATGGCATCCCCGACTGGATGCACATGAGTTTGGGTGAACTCTGGGAGCTGGTTATGGACAGGGAGGCCTGGCGTGTTGCAGTTCATGGGGTTACAGAGTTGGACATGACTGAGCGACTGAACTGAACTTTGTTTATTACAAGTAGGTAGAAAACAGGTTCTACTCTGTGTCCTTTCAAATTTTAATTAAGCACAATAGAACAGTCACTTAATATGATTACAGATTTAGTCTAACAAAACATTATAAGTTCTGGTGACCATGAAGGATGTGCTGTTGTTAATAGAGATCTGAAAGGATTTCTCAAATGGATAATGCAAACCTTGGCAACACCAGAATAGGAATATCTCTTGATATTTGAGATCACTCTGATTCTGAAAGTTTCTGAACATGGAGATTAGCAGATTTATTTTATTTTGTTATAGCATGATATCTTTCAGCAGGAAGAAATGCCAAGGGATCAAAGCCTGGACATGGGCTTAAAAAAAAAAAAAAAAACAGATACAGTGTAACCACCCACTAGAGCTAGGCAATCTTGAAAAAGGCTTTACTCTCCTAACCTCAATTTCTTCAACTATAAATCAAAGTAATGCTACTCAATACTTTCTGCAAGTCTTTTCAGTTCAAATAGTATGTTGCTTTAAAAGATAGCATTTTCTAGAGCATGCATATTATCTCCACACAGTGGCTGATCCAGTTTTTCAATAAAAAGAAAATAAATTATTTTGATGATATCTTAAGAGGGTGATCTAACAGGTTTGTGGAGTAGGAAAAGTTACCAGAAAACATAAAACTTAGGTTTGTGTCTGGTAATTTCATCAAACATTGTTGACCACAGTTTCTGTAATGGCAACACGTGAATTTTCATAAACTCTTCCTGTTGCTGGATCAAGATGCAATAATATGTACAAAAGAACATTGATCAAAAAGCATAAAAGGATGACAAAGAACTGTAAAAATATAAGCGTCCTGTGGTCTGTGGGTTTGCTCACATGGCATCATTAACCTATAGATACTGAGAGGCTATGCAGTTGCATTGGGCTTAGGGCCACAGTACTTTTAGGTCTACCAGGAAAATATGTAGTAGATTTGTTTGGATTATATGGATTGTGCATAGTAGATCTATTAGACCAATTGTCCCCCCAATTAACCTTTTAATAAAAGCAACCTCAGATAATATCCCTGAAGGTTTATTTGGGTGACCTTCTAGGTTGGATACTAAAATTCATTTGGATGAGAAAAAGCACAAGATTATCCAAGGCAATTTTGAAAAAGTCCAGTGCGGAAGGCAGTGCCAGGGCAGGGGGTAGGGAGAGGTTTGTTCTGTGTGATAACAGAACGTTTTAAAGAATGGATGTCAAAACTCTGTCATTGTGGCCTGGGAATGGCCAAGAAACTGTTAGTAGTGGTGTCTCCACCCATCTATTTAATTTGCTAATTTAGAATAGTAAAATGGGGAAAACCTGAAATATTCTACAGGATGGTGACAGTTCACTGTCCTTGCCACCCCCCCAAAACTTAGAATCCTGACATTCACAAAATTTGAAATGTAAAAGAACAAAACTATAAAAACCATAGGATCACATGTAGGAGAATGTGCTCACAAATTTCATCCTGGTTTGAGTATATTTTTCATCAAGGTACAAAAGGCAAAAGTCATTAAAAAATTAAGAAATAATGAAGTGCTAAATAGCAACTCTATAAACAAGGTTAAAAGATAACTTGCAGACTAAAATATTTACACCATATATAACAAATGGTTAATATTTACAATGAAGAAAGAGCTGCCTAAAAACATTAGAAATCCAAGAAAGGATAAAAGGAGGAAGGAAAGGAGGGAGGGAGAGAGAAAGGAAGGAAGGAAGGAAGGAGCAAAGGATATGGACCATACTCATAGGGGGAAATATAAAAATGTCTATATGTATATTATATATATAGTGTACATTTATATGTTATATATATAATTTATGTATATATATAATATATATGCAAAATCTATATATTTACATATATATGTATATACATAGAAAACATGTATATATTTTTTATATATTTACATATATGTAAAATGTATACAATTTATATTCACAATATTATTTTTACATCTGGTGTATATTTATGTATATTACATAAATATTCATATCTGAATATGGCCAGTTGTTGAGGGGGACTGATTTTCAACTATCAGAGTGATTGGACCATTGAGAATGAACAACCAAAACCAAAACCAGAAGTCAGGAGTTGAAAACTAATAGTGGATCTTGTATGAGGAAAAGCATAACTGAGATTGGAGAGTTTAAAACAAAACACATTTTTGAATATGAGAATCAAGGTCTTTAGAGTCTAGAGCTTCCTGACCTTCTACCGTGATGTTACTTTCATACATCTAGGCTTAGAAAGGATACTTAAAATGAACAGATTCCTCTAAACTAAGTGTGGGGATAGATATGACAGAAAATCTGAAGTTACTGATGGTCATTGATAGCATTCTTAATTTCCTAGGACCAAATTAAACTGCTCTGCACTTTTTAAGGACCTTTGGACGTTAGAGAAACAGGAATGGGTTAGGGATGAGGCAGTTTTACTTGTGTTTCTAGGTTTTCCTATCACCAAAAGATTTTATGAGAGACAGAAAAGTAAAACAAGAGAAATGCTTTAAATTGAGTTTAAATGATTTTAAATTCTCATCACAATTAACCTGGGAATGCAAAGTCAAATTAAACACAATCAAATCAAAATAAAGTTTTCCAGTGATGTGGTTTGGCTTAATCAAGCATTTAACTACACTGTAGCATTCTGTTTAAATTACATGAATTTAAAAAATACAATTCTATGTCAAGATAGACTTGATTTTCATGTACATTTCTCCTATTCTTATACATTCAAAGCTGTATTTATAGGTATTTATGTGAAAATAGCACCTTTAATTTTACTTTAGCCATGCCCAAGAACAGTTAATAGCTTTTATAGAGTCAGGTCAAGGTCTAAATTTACATGAAAGCTCATGGTGGTCTTGAGTACACAGTTTTGTTTTGCTTTAAATATAGTTAGATTTCATTATGTGCCCAATAAATATTTTATTGCTGTTTCACAATGTCCGTGGCTGTATAGCTCTCTTAACAGCCAAAACATTTGTTGAACTTGGGTTCTCTGAGTTATATCAGTCATGGGAATTTGGTTGTTTGGGAACCGAAAGGACAGTTTCTCTCTGCTTAAGGGAGAGAGAAAGCAGCCTGGGGGGTGCCCTCTCCTCTCTCTGCCTGAGGTTCTCTCCTACAGAAAGGTCTGCCCATCCCCAGGAGGTGATATGCTTTCTCTAGCCCTAAGAGCAGTCCTGAGGCTGGATGTCAGCAGAATGTTCCACCTTACCCCTGTTCTGCTCATCTCACTACTTAACTCTTTCCCCTGTTTGTTTTCCTGTGTGTCCACATCGACTCTGAACAGAGAGCAGTGAAATGCCTTCCACAGGAAATGGTCGTCTAATGCTTAGAATAAATCACAGATGCTGGAACTCAGAATTAAAAACCTTCCGTGATCTCATCAGGAACTGTGTCGCCTGCCTTACCCATTTCCCTTCGAGTAGCCCTGCCTTCAGGAGTCACATGTTACATTCTTGCCTTGTGCTTTCATCCCTCTAGCTTTATTCTCCTTCCCTTAAATACTCCTTTTCTCTTCCTTCTATCTCTACGTATTCTAAATTCTGCTATTCTTCAGGGCCTTGGTCAACTTCCAGATACTTCTAAAAACTGTCCTCAGCCCTCTATCCTTTTTCATTGTTCATACCTTTGGAAGATCCTTGATAATCTCTCTGACATTCATCACCTTCGATCTCATCTTGCGGTATGCCTCATTTGCCAAGGAAATTCAGAAAAACCAACCAACAAACCAACCTTGTTAAACTATGAAATGAAGATAGCAACAAACTCCAAGCTTTCTCTTTATATTTTATTTGGTTGAGAAGTATACCACTGGCTAAAATGATGGCTTCGAGCTCTCTGGACAATATTCGTCAGCGAAGGTAGATTCTGAGTCAAGAGGCCACTATGACAGTGAGTGTCATATTATAGAAATCTAGTTTGAGCAAGTCCAATCTTTATTGGAGGAAATCTTGAGATTTTATAAAAATGAATTTTAAAAAAGTTTTAATTTATTTTTTAATTGTTGGCTTCACTAGGTCTTCATTGTTGCAAGCAGGCTTCCTCCGGTTGCAGAGCTCAGACTTCTCACTGCGGAGCACAGGCTTTCTAGCACAAAGGCTCAGTAGTTGTGCTGCATTGGCTTGCCCCAACGCAAGCAGAATCCTAGTTCCCTGATCAGGGACTGAACTTGCGTCCTCTGCATTGGAAGGCAATTCTTAACTACTGGGCCACCAGGGAAGACCCAAACCCTGAGCTTTGATCTGAAGCAGCTCATAAACACTGAGGGAAACTAGGTTTCCATAGCACCGCTCTGTGTAGTCGCCTAGGAGATAGCCCTCTTTCCCTTGCATTGAATAACAGAACCAGTTTTTATCTGGGTACCTTGCTGCCAGCTAAAATACTACATATCCCTTCTTCCCTTGAAGTTTTATGTAGGCCTGTGTTTTATTCAAAAGATGTTAAGTGAAAGTTTCCTTCATGAACTATTTCTAAAGTGTGCTTCTTTAGCTCCTTTTTTCATCTTGCTCTTTGGCGTAAGGAGGCTGGACTGGATAATGGTCCAAACAGCCACCTTGGACCATTCGGAGAGAGCTGTACAGTAATGTAGAGATTAGGGAAGGTGAAAAGTTTAGTTACATTTTTATATTAGCATTTGGGTCACATGCAGCCAAACTTACTTCTCATATGCTCTGTAAAGCCTGATTCACTTCTACTAATCCAAGAACTGTGAACTCTACTAATCCAAGAACTGTGAACTTGGTTCATTCCCAAACCATTAGAAAATGATATGCAGCAGAACCCTGAGTCTAGTGTGTGTGTTCTGAAAGATCATGCACAGATCAGACTCTTCGAGACAAAGACCAGAAAAACACTGACCTAAAACCAGGGCCCCAAGCATTACACTCCTCTGACCTCTCCCAGACCTGTTTCCACGGCCACGTCTGATTTTAGGCCACATTATTCCTCTTTTGGATTCCTTGAAAGGTCTCTTGTCCAGTTTCTCCTTCTTCAGTTCTCCCTAATATATACTACTAATGGAGTTATCTTTTCAAGTATTGATTTTTGAATGTCCTACTGTTTGCTAAAGTGTAATTTTTTTTTCCATTGCTATTTAATGTTTTTCAAACTACTTATCCAGGGAGGCAACACATGCTCTCAAATCAAGCTTTCTTTGGTTTGTTCCTGTCTATTCTTCCATGTGCCATGTACTTCATCAGAATATATGGTTGTTTCTATGATGAGCCCAGCAATGATTCAGCTCCTGCACATAGTCTTATCCATATTATTCCTGATATTTGCAAAGCTTTCTCACACCATTCATCAGGGGTTTCATTCTACCCATCCTTAATGACTCAGCTCTAATACTCTCTCTTATTTGATACTTTCTTTGATAATAATAATGCCTTTTAAATTATGGGTATAATAGTTTAATAATAATAATGACTAAATTTTAAGGAACTACTGCTTGCGTGCTAAGTCACTTCAGTTGTGTCCAACTTTTTGAGACACAATGAACCATAGCCCACCAGCCTCCTCTGTCCATAGGATTCTCCAGACATGAATACTAGAGTGGCTTGCCATGCCCTACCCCAGGGGATCTTCCCCACCCAGGGATTGAACCAGTGTCTCTTATGTCTCCTGCACTGGGCAAGTGGGTTCTTTACCACTAGTGCCACCTGGGAAGCCTAAGGAGCTACTGCTGCTGCTAAGTCGCTTCAGTCGTGTCCGACTCTGTGCAACCCCATAGACGGCAGCCCACCAGCCTCCTCCATCCCTGGGATTCTCCAGGCAAGAACACTGGAGTGGGTTTCCATTTCCTTCTCCAACGCATGAAAGGAAAAGTCAAAGTGAAGTCACTCAGTCATGTCTGACTCCCAGCGACCCCATGGACTGCAGCCCACCAGCCTCCTCCGTCCCTGGGATTCTCCAGGCAAGAACACTGGAGTGGGTTTCCATTTCCTTCTCCAATGCATGAAAGGAAAAGCGAAAGTGAAGTCACTCAGTCATGTCCGACTCCCAGCGACCCCATGGACTGCAGCCTACCAGGCTCCTCCGTCCATCGGATTTTCCAGGCAAGAGTACTGGAGTGGGTTGCCATTGCCTTTTCCAAGGAACTACGAGTAAGATGTAAATAGTCTGAAAGTTTAGAGTACTTGCAAGCTAAAAACGTAACCTGACAGTTTATGTCTGTTTATCTGTCTGTCTATCTGTGCATACATAAACACATCCACCAACTATATGTATCTGGGTCAGAGACAAAGGCCATTTATTACACACAACAAAGCAGCAACAAGAGCAATATTTTGCATGGATTCCTTAATGCTCCAGTTCCCACAAGGTGATGTTGTGAGTGCCAGATGCTGCTTGTCCATCAAAGGAAAGGAACTCCAAAATTAGGAAACTCTGATCGTATACAGGGCTGCTGGTAATATGCCCATTCTCTCCTCTAGAAAGGAAGAGAAATCATTGAGCTAAATTGTAAGCAAATGTTCCCAGGAGAAGAGGGTAAAGGCATCTTTAGAATGATTACCCTGGAATGGAAGGGAAGGGAATTTCTTTACCTTTATTGTCCCAGGATGTCTTCAGGGAGGGGATATATTCAGCTTTACTTTCCTGAAGTATCTCCTTATATAAACATTGGCTATAAAAGCCTTTTCTCAGAGGGCTTGAAATATGGGACAATCATGGAGAATTGTCTTCCTCCAACTACATGTCAGGCACATCATCTACAGTATCTCCAATCCTAGCCGTAACTGTGTAATGTAGATATTACTAGTCCAGTTTTGCAGACAAAGAGGAAAAGTTAAAATCACATGCCCAAAGCTACAAAGTCACCAGTGTTAGAGTCAGGACTCACTATGGTCATTGGATGTTAAAGTCAAAACTCTTTTCATCACAAAAATCAACATAGTATGTCTTCAAATGAAAGCAGCCTCATGAAGCTTAATGTGAGTTTATTTTATGGTGTATATTTTCTATTTTTCCTATTCTTATGTAAGCATCTTGAGGGCAGAGTCATGCTTATATCCTCCACCATGCCTAATAAAGTGAAAATCATGTTACTATTGGATGCTTTATTACGATGGCCTGAATGAAGAAAATCTGTCAAAATATGTATGATGAAAACTTGACATTATACCTCCTAAATAGTATATGATTGTGGAAAAGAGGTCACAGCATAAATTCAAATATAGCAACCTCTTGCTTGAAATATTAATAATGATCTCAACTATTTTTTACTTGGCTGACAATTTAGCTTGAATATTGATGAAAATTTGATGTCTAAAGTTTAGAGAAAGTAACTAAGAGTTGATAATAATCAATGAGGAGGAATATACAGAAACATCACATGAGTCAACTCGCATGAGAACTGATGTTTCAATATAGGATATGTCGAAAAATGAAAAATTCATTTTATTTTAGAACTAAACCTCTTCCATTCTAATCAAAAATATGCTCAATGCTGAAGAGTAAAAATCAGTGGTTGACTTATAGACTTTTTCCCTTTCAATCTTGTTCTGGGGCAAAAAGTCTTTTTCTTATTACTGTTTATTCTAAAGTACTTATCTTCTATTTACATAGTTCATCTTCTATTTTAATAATTTATATCCCTGGGATATGTGTTTAGGTCTTCTTGTCTGAAACCAGGCTGTTCCACTATTCAGAACTTAACGAGCTTCTTAAACAGAAACATTTAGGGGCTGTCAAACACCTATTGCAAACCTTAGCCCCGACTTTGACATATAAATACTCCACTCAGATTATTCAGTAGAATAAATATATTTGGTTGTAGTTCTCCCTTTGGGCAGTAGTCACTGCTTTCTTTTCCTCCTTATATGTCAAGTCATAAGTTTTTGAGGCTGTTCTTGCATTTCTACTAAATAGTTGCTTGAATATGTGCCACTTCGTGAGATAAGAAACCTCTATTCCCAACATATATGGAAAGAACAAACTATATTTACATAGTATTTTCATAAATATTAAAAGTGATGCTTTAAAATAAAGAAGATATTTTTACCTTTCCTCAAAAAGATAGAACAAGAAAATAGAAATGCAAGTACTCATGCGTGGGAGGAAGGTGATGTTTCATTATACTTTAAACTACTTTGGCAGTTGTTTTCCTTACATATATGCAGGATATTAAAGTGTTAGCTGTGTGTGTGTGATTTATTGTGAAGCCTCTTTGCCCAAAAAAGCCCTGCTATTTTAGGGAAGTTCAATATATTTCCTTTGGGGGAGATTAAATAAAATATGTTAACTCAGTTAAATTTGGAGTCTGATGACAAATGACTAAATGTGTTCAAATGAGGCAGGCACAGGAAATCTGTCCAGCAAAGGACTAAACTGGGAAATAATGTTTGAATGTCCACTGGCACAGTTTTGCAGTGTGTTGCTCTAGAGTTCGGTATTACAGTATGCCATTAATTTTAAGTAGTGAATTAAACAAGAGAAATAAGATTCCTTTATTCTGGCACATGCACGCAACTCAGCTCTTCAGCTGTACACTAAAATTCAAATGTACACATAAAGATAAAATTAGGATGGGAAAGTGGAACATATTTTAGATTTTAGTCTATGATATTTAAAAAAGAGAAGGATGTCTCAACCCCAAATTGCATGTCGAAGTACAATCAGGAAGTATTGGTATTATATTCTGATACTGAAACTAAAGTATCCTGGAGGTAGGAATGCTCAGTTCAGTTCAGTTCAGTCGCTCAGTCATGTCTGACTCTTTGCGACCCCTTGAATTGAAGCGCGCCAGGCCTCCCTGTCCATCACCAACTCCCGGAGTTCACTCAGACTCATGTCCATCGAGTCAGTGATGCCATCCAGCCATCTCATCCTCGGTCGTCCCCTTCTCCTCCTGCCCCCAATCCCTCCCAGCATCAGAGTCTTTTCCAATGAGTCAACTCTTTTGCATGAAGTGGCCAAAGTACTGGAGTTTCAGCTTCAGCATCATTCCTTCCAAAGAAATCCCAGGGTTGATCTCCTTCAGAATGGACTGGTTGGATCTCCTTGCAGTCCAAGGGACTCTCAAGAGTCTTCTCCAACACCACAGTTCAAAAGCATCAATTCTTCGGCACTCAGCCTTCTTCACAGTCCAACTCTCATATCCATACATGACCACAGGAAAAACCATAGCCTTGACTAGATGGACCTTAGTTGGCAAAGTAATGTCTCTGCTTTTGAATATACTATCTAGGTTGGTCATTACTTTTCTTCCAAGGAGTAAGAGTCTTTTAATTTCATGGCTGCAGTCACCATCTGCAGTGATTTTGGAGCCCCCCAAAAATAAAGTCTGACACTGTTTCTACCGTTTCTCCATCTATTTCCCATGAAGTGATGGGACCGGATGCTGTGAATGTTACATCAATTATTTTCTATAAGGAGCAATTGTAAAGATAGTCTTAGGAATTGACTTGGGTCCAATCAAGTTCATGCCAGTTGACTTGTTAGATAAAGCTAGGGCAACAAGTACTGAGGCATAATTGTTAAGTGTTTTGCTTAAGATCAAAACTGGAGTTGATGGCAGTTGGATATCCCAACTATACATGCTTCTGAAAGTAAAATTTCAGAATTAAGATAATCTTGATAATTTCACAATGACTTATGCTGAGAGGTTTAAAAGACAGCCTATTGCTATTAATGCTAAACTCACAAATGTAGGAGTAATTCTATGGTGTGAATTTCAAACCTTAGAAAAACATATACAGATATCAATAGAGACCTGGAGAATACTACTTATGCCTTAACATTTTCCTTTTAGTTACCTCTTGATGCTCAAACAGAGCTATACTCTTTAGTAAATACCCAGAGCACCCCTTTCATCCTCAGAATAGAAACTGGGTTCCACTGCTATGTCTGTTCATAGAATAACCTCAAGGGCAATTCATATGTCCAGCCCCTCATCTTCATTAAAGACAGAATCAAACTTAATGAGAACAGAATGCTGTTAATAGTAAAGTAATGTAACAAAATGGTTTATCTCAGTTTTTCTTACATTTCCTATGAAGCCTAGTCTGCTTTCCTAATGCCATAAAGCTCAACAGATTATCATAAGATCAATCTTTTCTCCTATACCATCCAAAATACATCTCTGGTATGATGTTTCCTACTGAAGATAAATTAAAAGAGAAGGTATTCATATCATTAAATCACACTGATCTGCCTTTTTTTTTTTCAATAAACTTATGTGTATAAACCCATTTCTGGTGTCTAAAGGAATTACAGCCCACCATTGAGGACAGGCCACTGAATTAAGGATGGATAGGATTTCTCTGACAAGTGGAATTTAATCTCACATCATGAACCAAAAGGATTTTAAAAGTTGATATTTTCAATGATGTTGAGTTAGCAATATTTTAAAATGATGCTTGTATTACCTTGAAGAAATGACCTCTCTATTTTTGTTTAATATATGATGCTACAGAAAATGTAAAATAAACCTGTACATATGAGACCCTGCATGAGCAGAGATAGGAGCTAAAAAAAATGGGAAAGTAAAACATAAGACTTCGTAACAACAAAACAAAAAAATAGGGCCTGGAAAAATATCTTCCACCAGACAGAAAATAAACTATTTAAACTATCCTTAGAGTGTTATGCAAAATCGGATATGTAATTGTAGTTTAGTTTGAAAGTTTCCCTAGGTCTTTGAAACTGTTCTGATACCATTTTTCTGTCTTGACACCAATGCGCTGCAACCAACCACTCGCATAAAGCATTAGTAGCAGAAGATACCATCACCTGTGGTGCAGTGTTGAACCTCTGTCGATTTTGATCAGTTTTAAGTGTAAATGATTGAATAGCTTAAAAATGAGTAGCTTTTAGAGAACTATTATAGGTGAGTAGAACTGCACTTAAAAGATCACAAGATGGGAGTAGGTTAATGTGTCTGGCAGTCTAATTGTTATTGGAAAAAATAATCTTGAGCCTAACAGCCATGGAGAATTAGGCAGCAGGACTTTGACAGATAGGCATCAGATCTCTTTGAACTAAGTGTTTTTGCTTTTATCTCTGTCTATTCATGATAACTTCTGAGGAAGCTGGATGACTCTGACCCAATTTAGTAGTAAGTTCAAGGTGTACCTTAATGTCAATTAATGTGTTAGTTTGCCACCTTGATTGAAAAAAAGTTTGGATGATTTGGGCTTATTTTTAAAAATTATTTTTTCTATCTTTTTGTATCAAAGAAAATAGCTAGGACCTTTCATATTTCCTTCCTTGATATAACTGTTGATTGATAGTACTTCTTCCATGGAGGCAATTTGTTTCAGATAATGTCTACATTTTGTTATGCGTGCTAAGTCACTTCAGTAGTTTCTGACTGACTGACTCTTTGAGACCCTATATACTGTAGTCCGTCAGGCTCCTCTGTCCATGGAATTCTCTGGGCAACAGTACTGGAGTGGGTTACCATTTCCTTCTCCAGGGGATCTTCCTGACCCAGGGATCGAACCTGTGTCTCCTGCATTGGCAGGCAGATTCTTTACCACTAGTGCCACCTGCAAAGACCTTTCAACATAAATAATAGTGGTGAAACTTATTCTCTTTTTAAATCAAATAATGTCTAGAAAAAATTTTCTGTAGTAGATAAAATGGAACCATGTCAATCTCTGAAAGCTCTAGCAACAAGCTAAGTTTGGTGAGACACCTGGTAGAACCTGAATCTTTTATAACCTATAGCTGGCAAATTTTGTGCTCTACCCATGTCTACCAATATATACACAACATTTTCAGGAACTACAGTATCTTAAAATACTACCCAGAAGATATCTTAGATGTACCACGAAGCAGGTCTAGTCAGTTCCTATGCAGTATCATTCCATTTTCCTCCTCTTCTACTCAATTCTCCTGCACTGTTAGAAAGTCTGTGCTTCTAAGACCCATTGACATGGCTTATTGCTCAATTCTCTGGGGTTGTCCAAGTATAAAGGCAGGTTGTATTCTAAGCAGTGGTTTGGAAAATCAGTTTCAACAACCTAGTGTTTCATATGTCCATAATGGTCATTTTCAAAATAACCCTTAAAAAATGATAGACCCTCCCCTTCAAACATTTCCAAGGCTCCTACTACTCCATTAAGTGGAACTTGGGCTGGGACTTATGGTTTAAGGTGGTGCAGTGGTAAAGAATCCACTTATCAAGGCAGGAGACAAGCATTCAATCCCTGGGTTGGGATGATCCCCTGGAGATGGAAATGGCAACCCACTCCAGTATTCTTGCCTGTAGAATTCTGTGGACATAGGAACCTGACAAGCTACAATCCATGGAGCCACCAAGAGCCGGACACAACTGAGCATACATTCACACATACAACAAATGTCCCTAGGAACAGCTCTCCCCACTGCTAATTAGGCTTTCTTACTGGACCACATTGGTCTGTAGGTTTTCTGTTACCATAGAGTTATCTTCCAGGAAACTGATCAGTCTCTTTAGCTGGTAGCCTTAAGTTAGGCTTAAATGCAGCTGTTTCAAAGCAGTAGCTTGTTAAGGTGGAGGCCATTTACATTCAGTTCAGTTCAGTTCACTTCAGTCGCTCAGTCATGTCCGACTCTTTGCGACCCCATGAACTGCAGCACGCCAGGCCTCCCTGTCCATCACCAACTCCTGGAGTTCACTCAGACTCACGTCCATCGAGTCAGTGATGCCATCCAGCCATCTCATTCTCGGTCGTCCCCTTCTTCTCCTGCCCCCAATCCCTCCCAGCATCAGAGTCTTTTCCAATGAGTCAACTCTTTGCATGAGGTGTCCAAAGTACTGGAGTTTCAGCTCCACTTCAGGATTCTTGCCTTGAGAACCCCATGAACAGTATGATAAGGCAAAATGATAGGATACTGAAAGAGGTACTCCCCAAGTCAGTAGGTGCCCAATATGCTACTGGAGGTCAGTGGAGAAATAACTCCAGAAAGAAAGAAGGGATGGAGCCAAAGCAAAAACAATACCCAGCTGTGGATGTGACTGGTGATAGAAACAAAGTCTGATGCTGTAAAGAGCAATATTGCATAGGAACCTGGAATGTCAGGTCCATGAATCAAGGCAAATTGGAAGTGGTCAAACAAGAGATGGCAAGAGTGAACGTTGACATTCTAGGAATCAGCAAACTAAAATGGACTGGAATGGGTGAATTTAACTCAGATGACCATTATATCTACTACTGTGGGCAGGAATCCCTCAGAAGAAATGGAGGAGCCATCATGGTCAACAGAAGAGTCCTAAATGCAGTACTTGGATGCAATCTCAAAAATGGCCATTTGCTTATCATCTCCATTACTTTTATAGATGAAAATCCTCTGGAGGATAATAAGAACTATTTTGGTGCAAACTGTTAGTAAATCTTCCCAGTCATCCTTTGGAGACTGGTAACTGCTGAGGGCAGAATTCGAATCTGGAGGTAGCTTAAGATGGGTGCTGTTGCAGGTTTCCCAATGAGCTAGCACATGCATTATTATTTTGGTTGTTGTTGCTGTTATTGACTCTTATGGGGCAGTCGTTCTCTGGAAATGTATTAGTGAAACACAACCACCCCATATGAGTAGCCACATATCAAAATACATGTATATTTTAAGATGCATGGAGATTTTCTCTGAACTAGAGAGATGCTGTGTCTATGGTCTTCTCTCAGAATTCCATGGCTTACGTTCATCTGGTGTCTGTAGAAACGTTCTCGAGATCTCATGAGCTTTTCAATACCCCACAGCCTTTTCGGTAATGACAGGGAAGCGGAAAGGGCTACCCTGTAGTTTAGTGAATCTCCCATCAGCCTTGGTGTGTGCAAGCAACAGCTTCATGGTCAGAAGTCCCCATCCAAAGAGCAAATGTATGTCTGATCCGTCTTCTTTCTTGGATGGACCCAGGACACACCTCCCTTCTCTGACTCTACCTGACTCCACAGACAATAATTCTTTTAGCGTCAAGCCAGTGCCAGAACTCTGGTACCAGCTTCCTGATTCTCCATAGTCTGTGATTACTGAAATATCATTGAAATTTGGACACAAAACTGAAGATAGTCAATGTAATATATGTGCTATATTGAGGATGTGTCTCTTTTTGCTTTTGCTAGCAAGTATCACAGGAAGAGTGTGTTGTTCCTAGAGACCTAATAAATCAAGAAGTTAAAATAGTTCACCCAGAAGGTAACTCCATCTCCTAAGGGCACAGCTGGAGAAAGCAAAGAAGAAATCTCCATAAATGGTATTTCCCCTGCACTTCAGCATCTTGCTCTTAAAATGTGTCTCAGATATTTTATACCATTTCAGGCAAGCAAAATACTATACTCTCTTCAAAAGAATAAGATAACCAAATTTCTCGAAGAAAAAGAACACACATTTCAAAATATTTTTTTCTAATTGTGGAAATAATAGATGTTTATTCTGGAAATAAAAAAGTTATATAAAGTAGGAAAATAATGTCCTTTAATCCCATCAGTGAATGTTAACAGATGTTAATGTTTTATTCAATTTATTTGGAGTCTGTCTGTCTATGTATACATACCTATCTATAAACTGCCCATACAATAACAAGAATAATGGCAATAATGAAAGCTAATATTAACTAATTTAGTCTTCATGTATTTCTGTGAAAGAAATGATATTAAAAAGAAGTAGTATTATTGTAGTATTGTAAAGAAATAGTATTATCCCTATTTTAAAGAAGAGAAAACTGAGATACAGAAAAGTTAAATAACTTTTTTCAGTGTCACATAACTTGCATTTGGTAAATAAAAGAAAGTCACACACACACACACACACACACACACACACACACACACACACGGAAACTCCCAGACCCACATATACATACTAACACACTTACCTAGACACCACACACACATACATTTTATGCAGCTTGGTAACAGTTAGCATTTTGCAGTGAAAGATCTAAAAGTAATATAAGCCTATTATGAAAACATAGAAAATGCACAAAAATTATAAAGAGAAAAGAATAGTCATCTAATCCCACCATTTAAAATAACCACCGTCAACACATGTAAACTATTTTGTTCTATTCAACTGGTGCTAAGTTTTAAAATATTTTTAAGTGGCTTTTTAGGCCACTGTGTGTTTTCACTCAGTACTAAAACAAATACATTTTTTCATAATATGTCATACCCAACATCCTGATTCCCTACTTTTCTATTCTGGATTTCCCTCAAGAACTGCCCACTTTTCTCCTCCTATTATGCAGAACAGTTTAGCACATGTTCTGACATCTTAGTGTGAGACAGCTCTTAGGCTCCAGGGAGGGAAAAGACAAGAACTCCCAGGCTGCACAAAGCATGGATTAAATAATTTTCCCAAAGGCAGTGTTCTCCCTAAGAGGAATTATGGTGTACATACATCTTCCTGTCTCATTATTCTGAAAATGAAAAAAAATATGTAATGTAACTAATATGCAACTTAACTGAGATTTATAGTGATAAATTAATTTTAAGTAAGAGTCAACATGTAGTAAGTGGTCAAAAATACATTATGGTGCACAGTTCAAAGTCAATTTCAGTTAAAATAAACAGGAACAACATATATATTCTACTTGCCTTGAGTAGTGTACTGTCTTATTAATGATACAAATACTACTTATAAATTTGTTATTATTTAGTCGCTAGGTCATGTCCACTCTTTTGCGATCCCATAAACTGTAGGATCATCGAAAAAGCAAGAGAGTTCCAGGAAAAGATCTATTTCTGCTTTATTGACTATGCCAAAGCCTTTGACTGTGTGGATCACAATAAACTGTGGAAAATTCTGAAAGAGATGGGAATACCAGACCATCTGACCTGCTCCTTGAGAAACCTATATGCAGGTCAGGAAGCAACAGTTAGAACTGGACAGGGAACAACAGACTGGTTCCAAATAGGAAAAGGAGTACGTCAAGGCTGTATATTGTTACCCTGCTAATTTAACTTCTAAATTGAGAAGCGTTAACTTTTAAATGAGAAGCATTGGGCTGGAAGAAGCACAAGCTGGATTCAAGATTGCCAGGAGAAATATCAATAACCTCAGATATTCAGATGACACCACCCTTATGGCAGAAAGTGAAGAGGAACTAAAACGCCTCTTGATGAAAGTGCAATAGGAGAGTGAAAAAGTTGGCTTAAAGCTCAACATTCAGAAAACTAAGGTCATGGCATCTGGTCCCATCATTTCATGGGAAATGATGGGGAAACAGTGGAAACAGTGTCAGACTTCATTTTTGGGGACTCCAAAATCACTGCAGATGGTGATTGGTGATTGTAGCCATGAAATTAAAAGACGCTTACTCCTTGGAGGGAAAGTTATGACCAACCTAGATAGCATATTCAAAAGCAGAGACATTACTTTGCTAACAAAAGTCTGTCAAGTCAAGGTTATGGTTTTTCCAGTGGTCATGTATGGATGTGAGAGTTGGACTGTGAAGAAAGCTGAGCACCGAAGAATTAATGCTTTTGAACTGTGGTGTTGGAGAAGACTCTTGAGAGTCCCTTGGACAGCAAGGAGATCCAACCAGTCCATCTTAAAGGAGACCAGTCCTGGGTGTTCATTGGAAGGACTGATGCTGAAGCTGAAACTCCAAAACTTTGGCCACCTCATGTGAAGAGTTGACTCATTGGAAAAGACCCTGATGCTGGGAGGGATTGGGGACAGGAGGAGAAGGGGATGACAGAGGATGAGATGGCTGGATGGCATCACTGACTTGATGGACGTGAGTTTGAGTGAACTATGGGAGTTGGTGATGGACAGGGAGGCCTGATGTGCTACAATTCATGGGGTCACAAAGAGTTGGACACGACTGAACGACTAAATTGAACTGAACTGAGACTGTAGCCCACCAGGCTCCTCTGTCCATGCAATTTTCCAAACAAGAATACTGGAGTGGGTAGGCGTTTCCTTCTCCAGGGAATCTTCACAACTCAGGGATTTACCTGTATCTCCTGGATTGGCATGCGGATTCTTTACCTCTAAACCACCAGGAAGCCCTATTTATAAATTAGCATGTACTAAAATTAATGTAAAGAGAAATGTCTCCAAATGGCAAACCATTTCAAAATTGTTATTCACAATGACCATCCCTTCCTCCCTTTGCAAAATGTCAGAATAGTTCTTTGGAGATAACACGTTAGGCTTTGGAGTAAGATTTTTTTTTGTGATAAGAAGGAGTGTTGGTAGCAGATGTATGGGTGCCATGTGAAATAGTTACAAGAAACTTTCTGAAGATGGCATGATTTTCTTTTACCTGAAAATAACTGAATTTTGATAGTGACCTAAAAACACTGCAACATTTTGATGAGCTGGATATGAATTTAACCAAATCATCATGGTGCTCACATTTGAGACATACTCCTAAGAAAATCCCTTCACTTAAAGTTTCTGCCTCAGATCTTGGGAAGCAGCTGCAAGTTTGCACGGTTTCAATGGATCCCTCAGCTACTGTCTGGGAATCCAAACATCCTCAAAGGCACCTTCTGACCCTGGTGATAGGCATCTTAGTCATATCTACCATATAGATTTAAACAGCAAATTAATTTCATATATTTGGCTTGTAGCTTATTTTATAATTCCTTTATTATAGCAGGTCTGTACTGTCAATGCTCCAATGATAAATATGTTTTGTGCCCAGCACAATAATCTCTATCCCCAACAAAGATGATAATTTATTTCACACTTCATTACAGCTATCATTTAGTGAATTATTTTCAATGCTCATCTTAATGTATTAATAGATATTTATAAACATACACAGGGTGTAAGAGTACCATATTTTTTTTTCTCGGCAGACTATCTGATGTTTCTTAGCTAATGAGAGATTAAATGAGAAATCTGATCACTGCATGGATCATCTCTGCCTGTGAAGTATTGTTGATATTCTCAATTCCAACATCATCTCAAAATGACACCAAAGCCCTAGGGGGTGCATAGCATAAATTTACAAACTGTCAGTATCACACTTTTTCTCTCACATACACAGGCTTAGTTACCTGCAAGTTTTCTAAAACTCTTTTTTGGTTATGCTGCTCCTGTCTTTAAATTTTGCAATGGTTGCTGTTATTTGAATTGAGATGGTGACTGTCACTTTCTTTGGACTAGAATTAAAATTTCTGAACCAAGTGCTAGCCATTTAGTAAATACTGAAACTAGCATCTTAATTGCATTGTTTACACACACACACACACACACACACACACACACACGGGCTTTCTAGGTGGTGCAGTGGTAAAGAATCCCTCTGCCAAACAGAACACGGGAGTTCAATCCCTGGGTTAGGAAGATCTCCTGGAGGAGGGCATGGCAACCCACTCCAATATTGTACCACCTGGGAAGTCCTGCCAAGACCATGCCATTCCAGAAATGCAGCCCAGATTCAGGAACATGATAAACTCTACAGAGCCCATCAGGCAGGCTCACTCAATCCAAACCAACTACTCATATGAAAGGCAAGCTATTGGAAGCCCTCATTTTAGACACCATAATATTGGGTTCTCAGTGTCATACAGTCTCATATTGACTTACTATCATCTAAATGAGGTTTATTATGCACTTGCTGTGTGTCTGACATTGTATTCAACACTAAGGACATACTGATGAATAAGACAGATTCCATCTTTTCTAAGTCTTTCTAAATGTTGTTGGCAACACACTGCTGGATAGTAAATACACATTTGGATAATAAGTCCTCTGCTGGCAGTTTGATGCTTTCCTGGAAAACACATTAGAATATTTTGTATCACAGTATACCTTTCACAAATGTGAAATATAAATTAATTATGATTTTCACAGATATATTTTTATGTTACATTTTTAAAGTTTAACATAAGCTGTAAAGAATAATGTGGTCAATTTATCTTGACTAACATACTGTTAGGGTAGAGTTTGTCCTAACTAATTTTATAAATAAAATGCTATTCTTTTTATGTGCTAAATTTATTTGATTATTACTATTATATTGAATTATATTAAAATGTCATAAAAATAATGTTTTATAATATATTCACTAAAATGTAAAAGGAATCAATATTCCTTTTATTCTTATTATATAAAATTATTTTGTATTTATTACATATATCCTTTTATTTTTCAAATTTCAAATAACTGAAAATAAGATTTTTATTGGAGACTCAATCCATTTTACTTTAATTCTTCAGAGTGTTATTTATTATGAAGCTATGTCAATGAATCACATAAATTCATTCATAAATGAGTGATGAGATTTCTTGTCATTTTCAAAGTACAGTGACCTTTCTTATATTGTAAGGAGCATTTCCAGAACAGGGCAAAATACTCCTTTCAGTGTAAAAAGGTGTCATTCAACAGTACACAACTAGATGCAAGTCAGGGTATTGCTAAGTTGTACAGCCTGCACACTTCATACTAATTTTTTCAGAGAGACAGCAGAATAATCAATTGGCAATATTCTCTAATCTGAAGGCACACTTGGAGATTGTCTCAGTGGCATACAAAGTGGAGGTTTAATTACTATCTATGTACTAGCAGATATTTTTATATTGTAGTTGGATAAAACAATTGGCTTTTCATTTAAATAATGATTATCCTAAAAAACAATATAAACTTGAAATAGCATTTGGTTCCTAACTGGCATAGTTTTAGCTATCTGATCAACAAGGACAGGCATTGTCACATGAACAAAAGAAGCTGCACAAAGATGACAATCCACTTACCACATTAATTAGAGGAAACAGTTGGGAAGTTGATAATATGTCTTTGAATTTTGATTCAGTGGTGAAGAAAAGAATTAAAATTGAAAATACAATAAAATTTTGCCTCTAAAGATACGTTTTTCCAGCATCATATACACATCTATGCTACAGAATGCTGATTGTCAAGGAAAGGTACTCATGTAAATATCCAATGGGGGCAAGAGAAAAGTTATTAAAAAAATAATTTCTTTAGGTGGTTGATAATGCCAAACAAAAAGTCAAGATTCTGTCAACATAACCTAATACTTCAGACTCAAACAATCATGGTTCCAAGTGCAAGACTATCAGGATTTCTAAAAACTGTACTGTCATCAAAATGATTTCATTGTCAAGAAATTGACTTTTTACTACCCTCACTGGAAGACAGTCAATCATGTATTACTCAACATGTTTTGGAATAGCATCAAATTTCCTCAACAGAACATCAATGTTTCCCAGCACTGAGAGCCTGATTAAAAAGCAGTTACTATTATCAGTCCTATTTGTGCTCAGTTGCTCAGTCATATCTGGGTCTTTGTGACCCCACGGACAGTAGCCTGCCAGACTCCTCTGTTCATGGGAGTTTTCAGGCATAGACACTGGAGTAGAGTGCCATTTCCTCCTCCAGGAGATCTTCCTGACCCAGGGATTGAACCCATGTCTCCTGTGTCTCCTGCATTGGCAGGCAGATTCATTACCACTCAGCCATTTGGGAAGCTGATGTCGTATGGAGTACATTTTCAGAAATGAGAACTTAGGTAGTAGAGATCTCTGATGACCCTCTGTAGGTGGCATACTTTAGAACTGTGGGTCTGTAGTTATTGAAGTACACAGATGCAGAACGGATGGGCTGTGTGCAGAAATATGTAAATAAGTAACGCTTAATTTCCTTTTCAGAGTCCAAAAACTTACTTGAAGTTAACCACAAATGAGAGAACTGCTTCATAACCTATAAAAAGCCTTTTTAAAATCCTAATTATGCACACTTTTAAAGAAATGCCAAATGGTGATGATTTGGAAAGAGCTAGAAAGGAACCAAACCTAGAAAAAGGGCATGTCCTTCCCTAAGTCCAAATTGACTGCACATGCACTTATTTAGCTTTCATTACAAAATAGTCTCATTTCCTTATTCATAAAATATGGAGCATTCTGATGTTGGGTTTTTTTTTTTTTCCTTCTTCTTTCCACACTGAGAATAAAACATTAACTTTGTCTTAAGAGAGTCACAGATATATACCAACCTTAACTCTGCTGCTAATTAATGCTATCAAAAGACCTAGCAGGAGTTTCTGCAGCCTTTTTATCTCTGCATGATGAGTGTCTTCAAATAGCTCCCATCTCCCCTTACCAGTTGGATGTCATCTAAAAACTGAATAATAGCGGCAACTGTTCTTAGGAAAAATACTGCAGCCACTTCCTCTAGAATATAAAGTAAAAGAAAATGGGCAGCACGTACTTATCTAATGACCAGGTTTTTTCCAGGGTAGTTGTAAGGTCAAGATTAGCTGGGAAAGTAACACCAGAATATTTTTCTGCTTTGACAGTAAGCAAAAAACAAAAAACCTCTTTACTTGAAACTTTTTTATGTAATTATTTCCATACTCTTTTTTTCTATACACACACCACCCACACTCACACATAATTCTTGCTCATCATTTTAATTTTAGAAAGAAATGTTCTCTACTTTCCTTAGCTGTGTATATTAGCAATGTCTGAAATGCTTCTAGGTGAATTAGTTTTAGGATTATATTGCACTATACTACAGGAAAACACGATACAGGATTTTTTGTAAAACATCTCCAGGATCTTTGCAATAAAATTCCTTTAAGAGGATAAGCCAAAGCTTACATGTTACTGTCACATTCTATATGATACTTCATGTAGAATATCATTAGAGGATACACTTAACTTTGTGCAGATACATAAATGACTCTTATCTTTTCCAACTGTACTTAAAAAATCATGTCTTCTAAATGCAATCACATCATTTCCAAAGTCTTTTATTTTTCTATTTTGCTATTAAGAATCAATTTATCCTATAAATGACTTGATTTCTAGTTTTAGTAAGTTGACAAGGTAAATCTTTTTACTCTAAGAATTATAGAATAGTCTGCATGGTTTTGTGAGCTAAAATTTTTAGGAACGAAGTTGGAAATATATAAAATAATTCCACATGCTCTACAATATTCCAAATAACTACAGTGAAAAATTTCTGACCAACTCTAGCAATTAAACAATATTTAATCCACTATAATTTTCAATAGGATCTAGGGGAAAAAGTTACTGGTATATGATTTCGTTATCATCACAAATCAAAAAACATAGTACCATGGTTTGAAATAGCAGGGTTTTTTTTTAAATAGAAAGTTATAATAGCTATTGAATAAATAATCAGTATTTGGAAAAATATTTTAACTAATCTTTTCCCTTCCTTTCTCAGAAGCTAAATTGTTTGCTATTTCTGAGACTAATACCATTGTACTTGTTGGATAATTTACAGTAAACACACATCCTCTTAATCACATCACAGAAACTTAAATAGATTTGTAAAACCATTAAAAAATCAATACTTAGCTTTTAGGTGATGAATTAATTAATGGAGTGTGAATGCTTAAAGTCTGTATTACCCAGCATGCACTGTGGCTTTTCATAATATCACTGTCAATGGGAACAGTATGCAAAGTAATGTAATGTAACTAGTGGGGAAGTGCTGATAAAAATATATCAATCTCTGCTACTCAATGAGAATATTCCAGTAAAAACTTCCTTTTGGTAAGAAATGCAATTCAATATTTTTCTGTTATGTATAATGATGGAAGAAAGAAGCATTGTTGACAAATGAAGTACAGAGTAAAAATTATCAGAAATGTCCCAACTCTTTTTAATTAATCAAGCAATAGATGTAATGGCAAGATATAAAATTATAGAGGTCTGTATAAATTGGGGAATGAGACTTTACTTGTTTCCTCCATTAAAGTTTTTAAAAAGCCTTTTTCTGAAAAATAGATCACATTTTCCTATTTTCATTTGTGTTCATTCTATCCTAACCGTCTTCCAGTGCTTCTTTCCACTTCTTTTAAAACTTCTTGCTCAAAGATACCAACTAAGGGACTTCCCTGGAGGTCTAGTGGTTGACTCTAAGCTTCCAGTGCCTTCACTGCAGGGGGCGCTGGTTTAATCCTTGGTCAGGGAACTAAGATCCCATATGCTGTGCACTGGACAGCCAAATAAAAAAAAAAGATACCAATTAAGATTTCTACGGAAAAGTGTAGTCATATATTGGATATTGGTAGCTGCCTTCAATAACTTACATTCTAGATGCATAACATTATAAAGTAGACTAATATTAACAACATAGGAGTAATGGAAATGGAGGAAGTTGCATGTTTAAGGTGGCAAAACACATAATTTTGGTGACAATTCTTAAGAACAAGTTAGAAACATAAAATTAAATATGAGGGTTTTTTACTTTTGCTATAATTTCAGCCAGACCTAGGTTGTCACTGAGAACAACCATTAAAGCTGAGAAAGTTTTCTTTAAAAGGGATCTGTTAAAAAAAACTAGGAAACTGTTGTGGCAAACAAGACTTTAGGGCAAACAATCTGATGATAGGAAACCACATAGAGAGGAAAGAATTCAACTTTAACTTCATAACTTTTGTCGATTCTGGATACAGGGGAAAAGATTTAGTTAGGATCCAAAGTGTTGGACAGAAAACTCCTACTAAGAGGCAGAGTAATAAGTAGAGATTTTGGCAATCTTGCAGGAACAGAGACCAAAATTACAGCCTCACAGACCCTAATTAAGTAAAAAATCAGTAACGAAAATAACAAAAAGTACTCAACTTTTAGCAAACTAAGCTTTACATTTCTAAATAATATGTTGGTCAAATAAGATATCAAAGGGAAATTTAAAAGAAATATTTTTGTGTGATAATGAAAATTAGATATCAGACGATTAGGATGCAGCTTACTCCTTTGAAGAAAAGTTATGACCAACCTAGATAGCATATTCAAAAGCAGAGACATTACTTTGCCGACTAAGGTCCATCTAGTCAAGGCTATGGTTTTTCCAGTGGTCATGTATGGATGTGAGAGTTGGACTGTGAAGAAGGCTGAGCACCAAAGAATTGATGCTTTTGAACTGTGGTGTTGGAGAAGATTCTTGAGAGTCCCTTGGACGGCAAGGAGATCCAACCAGTCCATTCTGAAGGAGATCATCCTTGGGATTTCTTTGGAAGGAATGATGCTAAAGCTGAAACTCCAGTACTTTGGCCACCTCATGTGAAGAGTTGACTCATTGGAAAAGACTCTGATGCTGGGAGGGATTGGTGGCAGGAGGAGAAGGGGACGACCGAGGATGAGATGGCTGGATGGCATCACTGATCAATGGATGCGAGTCTGAGTGAACTCCGGGAGATGGTGATGGACAGGGAGGCCTGGTGTGCTGCGATTCACGGGGTCATGAAGAGTTGGACACGACTGAGTGACTGAACTGAACTGAACTGCAAGCTGAGTTTAAAAGAAAATGTAGTCTTCTATTCATATATTAGAAAATTTGAAAGGCTGGAAATTGATGATCTTACTATTTTAAGAAATTAGAAAAAACAGTAAGTGAATATCAAAGAAATAAAAGGAAGAATATATAATAGCAGAAATGAATTAAATAGAAAAATCAGCTGCCTCTTTCTTATTTGTAAGCTATGTTATTACAAGTATTCAGAAATCCAATATTGTTTTTATTATCCATACAAAGTAGTGGTTATTACTGTTTTATACAACTGATGTTTGTTTACATTTACCCAGATATTTAACATTTTCTTTCTTCACCGCTTCTTCTGACATACTTTTTTCTTTTTACATGGGCCTTCAGAAGGAATATTTGTGAGGGATCGTTTTTGGCATAAAATCCTCCAAATGTCTTTACTTTGCCATAACATTTGAAAGGTAGTTTAACTGGGTGTATAACTCTAGATTGTGAGTTATCTCTCCCAGGACCTACAGATATTGTTTCATTGACTTCTGACTTTTACTGCTGATATTTTAGTCGTTTATGCCCTATGGTTTTTCTTTTTTTTTTTCCCCTTCTCACTGTGTTATTTCTGAGAAAGTTGTCCTTCATAATTCAAAGTTTTGTGGAAAATTGGAGGAAAGAAAGATGAGACGGACAGGGCTTTCTCCGCTCAGATATCTACTTTGATTGGGTACCATGTTTTGTTTTATTTTATTTCCTAATTATGCTTCTGTCCCCAGTACAGTTCAGGACCTAGCAGCTCTCAAGGAAAGCACTATTTCTAGAGTTTGCTTACCTCTCCTGCTTCACCTTTTCACATATTTCCCCCCAACTTTGAAGATTTCCTTTGCTTTTCTGCCAGTTAAGCACGGCTTTTGAAGATAAGTTAACACAAAACAGTTTTGGATCAATTGAAGTGTGTTTTGTTAGGATAGTTTCTGGAAATCTAGTCTCCCTTTTTACCAGAAAAGGCAATGTGACAAGGATTTGTGTATTCTGTCTTTGTATGTGTTTGTTTACCCTCCCAGACTGCAAACTTTATCTCATCTGAGACTCTATTTTAGTTATTTTTGATTCCCTTGACCCAGCATATCATCTGATGTGAAAAATACATATCAAGGGATCTTGAGTTTTTAAGGAGTGTGGCCAAAGAAAAATACAGTTAGTGTGACTTTTTAAAAGGAATGAGGTGTTCAGAGGCGCTGGAATGTACAACCCAGGGCCAGGAGAGGTCACTGGACACAGACATTAGAAGGTAAATTGGAAAAAACAGTTTGTAGGTGGTAGAGGGAAACAGAGTAGAGGGATGAGCAGAGGAGTCGGAATTAAATGGTGAAGGGGCTTCTCCAAGTAGAGTGTGAAGATGATGGGAAATAAAGGTGGACAGGGGGAGACTGATGGGAAGGGAGGATTAAGAAAATAACATTTCTTTTGAGAAAATAACATTTTTTCTATGAAAGATCTTTAATCAGAACTTAAGAGTGGGAAGATCTGATAAAGATTGAAAAATTAAAGAAAGAGGGAATTCTCTAACAGTCCACTGGTTAGGACTTTGAGCTTTCATCACTGAGGGTGCAGGCTCAGTGCCTGATTGGGGAACTAAGATCCTGCAAGCTGTGCAGCATGGCCAAAAATAAAAAAAGAAAGGGTGAATAACTGATGGAACAAGTTCACTGAGAAGGAGTAAAAGTATGTGATCAGGAATAAGAATGGTGAACTTCAAAACAGAATAGAGAAAAAAGAATAGATGGTAATAAAGTTCAGTTAAGGGACAAGAAAAGGAAGGGGAGTTTTTACCTGATGAAAATGGTTTTCTCATTTATTTATAATGTATTTCCCACCTATTACATAAAAAAGGATTAGAAGCATGTGGAATGCTGGTAAAAGGTCAAGAAAATGCATCCTGAATAATTTATTTTGGACAGCTGCAAGAGAATTTATAGATAGCTAACATTGAATTCCACATGAAAAGGTGACAGAGAAAAAGGATTTGGGAAACAGGCCCATAAAAAAATATCTATACTCTCATTTATTTTCATTTAGCACTGTCATCTGAGAGGTGCAGGACATGAAACTTTTATTGTGTAATAGTTGTCACACTTACCAGACTGGCAGAGGTTTCTTTAGACCTAAGATTTGAAATTCCAAGGGAAACACTGTGAGTCTTTCCTGAGACCAGAGTGGAAACATCCCTATCCTTATAATTAGGTGAAGACAAGAGTTGGGCCCAAGTCTGGACTGATTTTCCTTTCATTCTCAGCTCAGCTTTGAAGACCAGGGGACTCAGTGTCAAGTTTCAGTCTATGCAGAAACTTCAAAACATGGTATCATATTTGCTATCAAGATGCTGAATCATGTCATGCAAAATATCACGTGAATTTCTATATGAAGCAGACCTAGAGAACATTTTATAATTAGAATTTGCTACAGTCTTCATTAGCATTCCTGGTATAATTGTGTTAGAAACAATTTTTTCCCAAGACTTAAAATACTGTAGAATATTCAAGTTAAATAATATCCAAGGCAGGTAGGCCTTCTTTGAATCATTGGCCAGAAAGCATATATTTTGGAAGTCCCTCTTCTCGCCTTATATTTTCACAGCTGATTGCCTTAGGTAGAAAAATCCACAGTGCTGAATACCAACTTACTGACTCACTGAAAGGCAATGGCCCAATACAAATATCATAATAAAAGATGAAACTAAGAAGGAGCAAATAAGAGGCAAAGATCAAATGGAAAATGCTGTTTCCAAAATGAAACACTGAGTCCAGGAAACCCTCAAGTGTTAATCTTGAACCTGAGAAGAGCTTGGGTCTGAAATCTTGGCCTCCAGTATATGAGTGTATCTGTTACTCTCTGTGTGACTCCATGTGACATATACTCCTCAAGTGTGGAAAAAGAAAACAAATTCCAACCTGGAGTGGAAGGCTGTCTAAAGATAGCATCTCATTCATCAACCACCCCTGCCACCCCCTCACAGGGTGCTGTTATCTAATTTCCTCTTTCCAGTCCCAGGACCAGTGATCATGCTGTTCTCCTTGGGCCATGAAGGAGCCTCTCTCTGCTTCACGCACACCTTGTTCCCCATTTGCTCAAAGCATCACCAACTATAATAGTAACTAGGACTCTTGTTAGTAAAGGCCAGTGAAACTAATTCATCTTATGTAACGCATATGTTATTACAAGAGTCTTTTAAGGGAAAAGCTTTTATCCAAAAGAGTGGCTGTGATGGAGGTCATGTCAGGAGCTGGGAATAACAGTGGGAAAGCATGGGTTGAAATCCATTTTGTGTCTCTTCTCGCCTAAGACTTTCAAGGTGAAGAAGAATTTCTAATGTTTAAGGATCTCAAGCATATCCTTTGTGCCAAACACTGTGTCTATTGCTTTCACACCCAGTGCTTCTTTTACACCTTCCAATAACAAGTGAAGAAACACGCCATAGGGGTTCACAACTTTCCTGCAGAGGATTTAAACTCAGGTGTGTTTAAAACTTAAGTCATGATAATTCCCTATTCATGGTACTCTGATGGTTTCTCACTATACTTAAACTCCCAAGTCCACCATGTTCTACGAGGTCTTAGCTCTCTGGCCTCTGTCTACACCTCTGCCTTTATATCCTACAGTTACCCACTCTGTATCAGGTTACCCCCTCCCTATCAGTAGTCACTTTCTTGCTTTCTTTCTAACACAGCTAGTTTGCTCACATGCAGGGTCTTTGCATATCCTGATCCCACTGCTGGGAAAACTCTTCCCTCGGGTATCTGTATAGCCTCCTCTATTCAAACATTTCCTCCTCAGAGAAACCTTGCCTGCTACCTTATAGAAAGGAACACTGACCATCCTAAATCATTCTGCATTCCTTTATCCTACTTCATTTTCCTTTGTGGCCTTTTTCACTCTATGTCATGTTGGCAATATTCCATTATGTCTTGTCATATCATATTTTTGTTGTGTTTCCCACTAAAATGTAAGTAAACTCTGTGGGTGGAGGTATTGTATAACGAGTGTTTGGAACAATGTCAGGCACTTAGGAGGTGCTCAATAAATGTCAAATATCTGAATAAATTATATGATAGTTTTAGCTCTGCAGTCCTGCACACCATTTTGATGCAACAGTAATGCTGGCATTTTATAGTTGTTGCTAATGTTTACTGGGTGCTCACTGCATTTGAAGCATGAATTAAATGCCTTACAGAATTTATTACATTTAATTTTCACACACTCACATAAAGGCATATGAGTGAGATTTTTTATTATATTTTTACCACCATAATTTCTCCCTCATTTACATGATGACATGCTATGCTGCAAAAATTAAATAATAATCGCAAAACCAAATAAGTGGAACAGCTGAGATTTGACTCGAGTCCATGTCACAACCACTATTGACAGACATGCTCATATTGTCTCATCAGTGATTTTGTTATATCCATCTCCTACAAGAATCAGTGATTTAGTCCTGCCCCTTTTTTGTACAGATGAGAAAACTTGAGGCCAAGAGTAATTTTTAAAAAATATTTATTTATTAAACTGATCCAGGTCTTAGCTTAAGCATGTGGGATCTAGCTCCCTGGCCAGGGATCGAACCCAGGCCTCCTACATTGAAAGCGGACCACCAGGGAAGTGCCCCAAGAGTAATTTAGAGCAGCAACCTTTTTGGCACCAGTGACCAGTATTGTGGAAGACAATTTTTCCAAAGACCAAAAATGGGGAATAGTTTCAGGATGATTCAAGCATATTATATTTATTGTGTACTTTATTTCTATTATTCATATATGATCTCCACCTGGGATCATCAGGTATTAGACCTCACAGGTTGGGGACACCTGATTTAGAGAGTAGGAAAGATGGCAAGATCTAGAACCCATACTTCTTTACACTTTCCTGAATGTACTAAAGCAGCCTGGGACTAATAAAGAATTTGTTGAATACCAATCAAGAAGGAAAAATGTTTAGGTACTTCCTGACAACACTAATCAAAATAATACATTCGGTGGCAAATTCAGAAGAGAAGTATGTGAAATTGACATTTGGAAGTGTGAACAATATTTGGAAGAAATAAGAATTCTTTGGATATAAACTTGAAATTAGCCCACAGTATGTAAGAGATTTTAGCACATCCATGTGTGACAAAGGCAGCCTTTCAATT